>NC_085861.1:8213491-8263491 GCF_034702125.1 Engraulis encrasicolus
AGGACCCAATTATGGGCCCCCTCTCTCCCTGAGCCCGGAACAACTTTCCCATTTGTCCGCCCCTTTCGGCTTTTGGATGGATGGATGGATGGATGGATGGATGGATGGATGGATAGATGGATGAATGAATAAATGGAGAAACGATGTCTCTCGCTGCCTCTTCTTTGCTGGAGACGTGGGCAGAGGACAGCACAGCACAGTAGTGGGCGGCTGGATAGCAGACGGGAGTACTGAAGAAGGGATGGATGGATGGATGGATGGATGGAAAGATGGATTGATATATGGAGAGAGCATGGCTCTCGCTGCCTCCTCTTTGCATCATCCGTGCATGCCTCCTCTGCTATATTTGTCTTCCAAACAATGAGGAGGGAAAAAAACTGATTTGCCCAGAGCCAGTGTTGTATGCAGTGCACACGTCCCCCAGAAAAGCCAGCGTTCACACAAAATTGGCTTTATTTCACAGTATGGATGGGGTGTTTTCTACCCTTAAACGAGTTTCACAGCAGAGACTTATAATTTTGTTGCTGCGCGCCGGGCCCATAATCAGGGTGATTTTGTGCATTTGTTTACTTTCTGCGGGTGGAGAAAAATGCAGGTAAATAGCCTTTACATGGTACCCTCACAGCTGACGGGAATGAAATGGAGGATGCTGAGGACCATTAGGATGCATTGTCTTGTTGCCATTCCTTGCAGAAAACTTTCTGGAAATAGCTATGCAAACTTACTACTTGAGGCTTTTAATGCCAAAACGTCATTGTAATTTTCTTAGAATATCTGCATAGCATTGTAATAATATAGTAATCAAGATTCTCCTACACAGTTTTTAAAAAAATGCAGTGTTAATTCAACACCCAAAGAGCACTCTGGGACCAACTATGTACAATCTTTTATAAGATGTTAAATCGACTCTGTAAGTGTTGAATTAACATTGCATGTACTTTTCTGTGTATTGCATTGCTTGATGGAGCTGCATGCCACTCGGTACATCGTTAGTGAGGTGATTCAGCTGTGTGCATGTTGAGAGACCATGCCTTCGTTCCCCCTCAAGCATTGCCCACACACAGCCCGCTGTGTACAGCAAGCCTTACAAAATACCCAGCGGTATATTTCACCCACGCATTGACGAAACAACTGCACACAGGGTCCCAGGACAAAAACACAGATAAGGCCTCCTGTACAGCCTGCCAATGTCATGACAGAGCACCCACCACCAATAATGCTCTCATGGCAATGACAAGCTGGTGGGGACCAGGATCATTTTTGTCAAAAAGCAAATATTTTCAGACGTGTTGTGATAGAACAGTACACTTCCATTACACTTAGCTGACGCTTTTATCCAAAGTGACTTAGTTGTTTACAGGGTATAGAGTTCGCAAGTCACCTGGAAGCATGTAGTCTTTCTTGTTAGCGTAACGGTTTCTAATAGGGCAAAATGAATGGTAACCAGTCTCAAAAAAGGTGTGAGTGAGGCTGGGCACTGCACTGCACTGCCACATCTCTCTCTCCTCACTCATTCCGCCCCTGCCCAGGGCTGCTGACAGCTTTGGCTGGGCCCAGGATTAAGTCATGTGAAAGGGCCCCAACCCAATACATACAATGTACAGTAATGACGACCCAATGTTGGGCACCTTCGTTCCCTGGGCCCGGGACAAGTGACCTCTTTGTTCACCCTGATGTCCATTATGGATGTTACTGGAAAATGGGGAAGCGCTTGACGTTCAAAAGTGCTCGAGTTGTGCCTGCAATTATCGTCGGAGGAAAATGTCAGAATGATTTCACATACATGGAAATCGTGGGTGAAGGTTCAGGTAAAGGTAAATAATGAAAATAACCTTTGCAGCACAGTAGAAAAAAACAGCTAGAGCGAATGAGACAAAAATACAAGAGCATTATTAACGCATACATATCATGCTTTCACATCAAAATCTCTCCTTGAATGCCCTGATATGAATCATGGAGGTTATTGGAAAATTGAAAAGTACTAGATGTACTCCTTCCGGGGTGCTTGAGTTGTCGGGTCTCTAATTATTGTCAGAGGAGAATGTCAGAATAATTTCGCATACATGAAGAATGATCAATTTTAAGGTCACAGTTGCACTAGATAAGAGTTTAATTACAAGAAAAAGGGTAATTAGAGGTAGAAATAGTTTAGTTGACCATTTTACGCGAAGCCTGTGTTATAACTGTCACCAATACTGCAATGGCTATGTTACAGTGCTTACAGTGCTTACTTCGATGAAGCCTCTTTGTGCAGATGGGGTTGCCAGCTACATCATTACAACATTGCTATGACATTACAGAGAGCCGTAATTAACAGATTAATGATAATGATAAAAATGGTTACTTTCAAAAGTTACCTTTAATTCCACGTGGAATTATTAAAGGGGACCCAGAGTGGTTTACGGTTTAAAGTTATGGTTCCGTTTTGTTCTTCCTCCTAAAATGTACAACATTTTGTATATGTCTTTGTACTTTTCCTATAATAAATATATATTGCAAAATAATATTAGAAATGGAAGGACACAATGATGGACGGAAGGACAAAAATGATGGCAAGCAGTAATGATATAGTGACAGCATCTGGGGAATGGAGAGAGAGAGAGAGAGAGAGAGAGAGAGAGAGAGAGAGAAATCCCAGACTATGACTACATCCCTGGTTTCCTGGCTTGACCTGTTCTTTGTCCTCAGGACACAACAGTTATTCAAGTCTTCAAATTTGCCTTTGAAGTGGCCTGACTATAGTTTCTGAACTCTCTCCCTCACTCACTCATACTATCTCTCTCACACACACTCACACAGACACACACACACAGACACACGGAGAGACAAATGGACTCTCACACATGCAAGCACGCACACTGACTCAAGTTCACGTACACGCATGCACATGTGAACACGCAACCATGCACACACACACATACACATGCACACACAGACACACAGACACACACACACACACACACACACACACACACACAAATGGACTCTCACACAAGCAAGCATGCACACTGACTCAAGTTCACGTACACGCATGCACATGAAGAGCTCTTTTCCAAAATGACATATATCCATTTTATAGAATGTTGAGAAATTTAAATTTTTGTATTCGGCATTCCATTGAATTGCATTGCAAAATGCATTTTATAGAGGTTTAAAAAGTATGTTCCCAAAACATTGCTGAATGACAATAATTCACATATAGATGACAAGACTTCTTTACAATCAATTCCAATATTTAAATGCAAAAAGTAAAAAATGGTGGATATAGCGTTTTGGAAAAGAGCTCTTCACATGTGAACACGCAACCATGTGCACACACACACATACACATGCACACACACACACACACACACACACACACACACACACACACACACACACACACACACACACACACACACACGGTCACCCTGCTGATGGCCTTTTCATCTCTCTGTCCTCCAAACCTGTTTTTTTCCAACCTTATCTCCCTTTCTCTCTTTTCAAAGGGATTTCATCACATCCTAATTTCACATGGATTTCTGAACGCCTGCAAGAGAATCTTGTTCTCTACGCTCCCCAGAAAAGGACACCTGCACAAGGATATAGTGCAAAGAAATCCATCATTTCCTCTAAGATACCGTGCTATTCAACACGAATGGTGATATGTACTCAGAGCATTAATGTAGCCTTAAACACTTAGCAGCCTTCAGAAGAGGCATTACACTGTTTTAGTGACAGGTAAAAAAAATCTGATGCGATTTATTAACTGGCTAAAAATCTACTACAACATTTTAGCAGGGTGTTGCAGCCAGGAATGACTGAGAAAGGCTCATCAGACATTTTAGTAGGCATACAGACATAGCTTTTTCAAACAAATATCTTCCAAATGTCTCGAGATCAAGTTTTCTGTTCATCCTGGTCATGGTTATCAAAGTCATTGTAAATACTGGACTTGTGTTATAAAGACATCTCCCCTTTCAGAAGTGCCAAAACTAAAAGTAAAAGCAAATTCATGGTGTAAGAACAACACTAGCACAAGATATAACAGCTTCTACGCCTGTTACTGTACCTAATGAGATATAGACTAAAACCCTAAAATGGAATCCGCCACAAATTTGATCCAACCAGCGCAGAAGCCGCTGATTGTAAGCCATGTACACTCACTGGTCTACTGGTTACTCAGTGAAATAATCTGTGTTGGAAGGAAACTGTGCCTCTACTTCTACGATGGAAAATCACCTCGTTTCATTTTGAGTAACTATGGATGGTAGACATGGGCGCAGATAGCTTTTAAAAACTGGGGGGGACATTTTCACAACAAACCGTCCGTGGGGGGGGGGGGGGTGGGGGGGATGGGTTCCCAAACCTTTTACCCTGCGCACCCCCTTATACATTTCAGTATGGTTTGTGCACCCTCTAAGCGAATGTTGCACAACCGCACATTTTGGGCAATCCTCATATCTAGACCTGAAGTTTTTTTCTGCCATCATTACAATGGAACTTGTTGCATGACAGGATTTATAAACTTCAGATGGATCCTTCCAGCATACAATTCACCATGTAATGTCCATTAATTCTGTACAAAAACACACATCTCAGCCATTACTCTATTCAGCTCGCGCACCCCGTTGTGACAGGCCACGCAACCCCAGGGGTGCACGCACCACAGTTTGGGAAACCCTGGGCTATTATAATACCCTGATTATAATACACTGATTATCGGTTTTTTATTGTTAGTCGCCTATTCATCTTCCGCTAAATAATTGTATTTGCTTTAGTAGCCTAGGTCTACCACATTAAAAAAATAAATCTTGATTAAAAAATTAAAACATCACAAATGTTTAAACCGCTCCAGCTTCTGCTCAGAATGTGCACGAGTCTCCCACCAAGACCCCGCCCCAGTGCGCGCTTCTAAACACCTCTCCCATCCCATCAGCAAGTGCTACTTTCCCAACCAATTCAAACTTTAAACAGGAGAACTGTCAACAAATTTCACGTTGTATTAATGTAGGCCTACAGCAGGCTATGCAACAGTGTGTGATTTATGGCTGTAGAAATTTTAAGACGACCAGTCTCGCAGTGGTTTTGCATGCAAACATAACTTGAGTCCAGGCGCGGTTTTGGGGCGTGCGATTGATATATTGGTAGGCTAAGCAAGAAACTGGGTAACCAAGTCAAACTAGGCTATATGGTCTCCTCCAGATTAGACATTTTTGATAAAAGCGACTTAAATGGTGATTCTTGAGCTCTTCAGACAACCTCTCTGCCACTAGGCTACTCGTCATTTTTCTACACGCTGCGTGTCATATTGTATCCTTCAGTTCACTCCACCACTCAAGGGGGATTCAGAGTCGCGCGTTCACGGAGGTTCTGCACAGAGAAGCAGCCACCGCGCCCCCCTGTGCAGCGACAAAACGACCCCTGGCTGCTGCAGCAGTACACGCATGTTTCTCCCAGGCTGAAATGTCCGTGAGCTGAGCTATGCTTGAAGACGGTGATTGGTCAATGCGCTTACGGCAGTCCGGGGGGAACTCAGCCCTGATAGGTCAGTTGTGTTCTATTCTTCTACCCTACCGCGGAGGTTTGAAGGAAAACGAAAAACACGATGCAGTTGACTTGGCAGGAAATCACTGGAGTTTACTTGACAGGGAGAAGAGAAACTGTTTTTTATTTCAGTAGTACAACTTCCAAAAAATCAATGAGAAATATCCATAAAAGGCCATCATGGAAATTATATGTTTGTAGTGTGGTAGTAGCAAAGAAGCATCTTTGTTCTTTTGTAGTGTGGCAGCTAGCTCATTAAAACAGGGTTCGCTAATGTCCTGTAGAGTTTGAATGGGTTTGGCTGACAGTTGCTAAGCTAGCTGTTAATTAGATAGGCTATCTATTGTATTTAAAAATGGCTTTTGTTTCATTTAACCACCTCAACTGTAAAACATGAATAAAGAGAGAATCTTGTATGCTATCATCCATGTCTAATTACGCCACAACTTTTTTAAATTAATAGCAAGAAGCCTCTTTGTTGATTTGTAGTGTGGCTAGCTAGCTTCTAAAACAGGGTTCGCTAATAGTCCTGTAGAGTTTGAATGGGTTTGGCTGACAGTTGCTAAGCTAGCTGTTAATATGGCCATTAGATGTATTGTATTTAAAAACGGCTTTTGTTTATTCATGTTTTACAGTTCAGGTGGTTAAAATGCCAAAGAGAGAATCTTGTATGCTATCATTCATGTCTAATTACGCCACAACTTTTTAAATTAATAGCAAGAAGCCTCTTTGTTAGTGGTAGAATTACGTTTCAGGTGGCTAGTCAACTAGCTTTGAGTTTGTAATGACTGATTTAGCTGGCTAGCTACTACTAGGCCCCAGGTGTGGAATGGCCATTCAATGCTGTCTATTGTCTTTTAAAATGGCGTTTGTCTTGCATTTAATCTCATGTAGTACTTGACCAAAAAGAAACTGATGTTGTACCATCTAATTATGCCCCAACTTTTAGAAGTAGGCTACTAGTGGAATATTACGTTTTACATAGCCAGCTGGTTAGCTTTGTGATTCATTCTAGGGACTGGGCTCAACTGAATGAGTTAGTTCGCCCCCTGTTGTCACGGAGGTGAATTGACGTCATTAAAATCTCAGCGGGAAAAAAACACCACGCCCTTTCCTGCATGCGCACGCAGGGCGACTATGGGGAATACACATCCCGCTGACCGTACGTCCATGCTGTACCCCAAGTCAGCACAGCATGACTATGTATCAGGCTTTAGGCTAATGCAATCCACACGTTTGCGTTGTAATAGGCCTACGTTTAACAACAATCCACAGTAATTGCATCCAACAGAATGACACCACCGCAATCATCATTCCAAAAATCCGTAAAAAAGACATTTAGTCCGATGTTCACAGCATACAAAACAAGAGACCGACACGACAGCTACTTGCGTTGGCTTTGATTGACAGCTGGCATGGCCCTACAAAGCTGTCTTTTCACTCGAGACAGGTCAACGACAGAGACCAAAATACCCCCCTTCTGAACAATTAACCAACTACAAACAGCGTCACAGCGGATATGAACCCATAGTGACCTTGCCTTAAAACGTTGTCTTGAAAGCAGCTAAATCCCAATTTTTAATCCATGCGTTCCACCACCATCGTTCACGTTCCACAATTTTTTGTAATACACATCACAGTTAGCAAGAAAGGGACTGTCTTCGACATTAACTTTAATAACAAAAGCAACTGGTCTGAGCCACAAATATAATGTAAATATGACGCCTGCTCTTCTCCACTTCCTGAATCTAGCCCTGTCAAAAGCCAATCACCGTGAGAAGCAAAAAGCTTATGGCGCTTCAAATCTGGGACTTCAGTGGCTGTTAGCCAATGAAAAAATAAATTTACTGCCATTAACTTCAATGCATTTGCTTAATTCTGCAATACCTCACCACACCATCGCAAGCATAGAGATTCTATGTCGCTACCTGGTGTCACTGTTGAGTGAGCTGACAGAGCCGTTTATAGAGTGTAATGCCGTTTTTTGCCACATATGAGAGTGAATGGTCCAGGGAGGCGCTATTTCGCACATTGCAAAATGCAAAGGCAGAAATCAGATATTTTCTCCATAAAAGTGAGGGGGACGGGTCCACGTGAATGAAAATCTGGGTACGTCATGTCCCCCCCGTCCCCCCCGCTATCTGCGCCCATGATGGTAGACTTGGATCATGTAACTAACACTGTTGACTGTTCCTTTATATCACATTAGGAGGACAATAAAGGCAGGGCCGGCCCAAGACTTTATGGGGCCCTAAGCAAAATTTCATCCGGGCCCCCCCTTTGCTGTTCACGGGGGCCCCCGATGACGTGGGGGCCCTATAGCCATTGCATAGTTCGTTTATGCCTGTTCTGTTCAAGTCTATTGTAATGGAAGATGACAGATGTGCGAATTGCTGACATCAAAAAAGAACACAATAAGAAGTGTGGCTATGCTCAAACAGTGAGCTGCCTGGTAAACATTTTCTTTCATGTCAGTCTGCTAACATAGGCCTTTATGTTTCAACTGTGCTTGTGTGTAAAGGCTTTGTAACTGGCAGCGTTTGGTGAACCCTGCGTGAACCGAAAAGCACCAACAGCTTTGATGCTTTGACGTTGCCAGATTCAATGTAGACTAAGCAGAGTGTGTAATTCAAACCCAAGATCGTAGGTGTGTGCTCTCCTTTTTTATTATGAGACACCATGACATATCAAGGAATCTGGAAAAATACACAGATTTAGAAAAAGCTGTGTTACCAAAGCCCTTTCACAGCAATCAGTTTATGTAAACAGGGAAATATGTATAAAATCAGGTGGTTCTGTCAGCCCTTTGAAGACTGCTTAAGCTTAATACACAGATACCCTACTTCATATTTACTGAAACATATTGTAACCTCACGTGAGTTTTGGCACTTAGATCTATAGATTTAAGGTATGAAGCTTATCGGGTCGGGCTTATATAAATTATAAAATGTGTGTCTCAGTTATACATTTCACTGTATCTTTTTCTTAGGGGAAAATCAGTACTTATCCAATTAAAAAAGGCAGGCCTACTTTAAACACACTAAAATAAATCAATGACACAGAAAAATAAACATTTAGCATGTGTGGCCAAGAGAAAGAAAGAAAGAAACAAACAAACAAACAAATATGTAAACAAATCCTTTGGGGGTCATGGAATCAGATCATTTCAGTACAAAAGGGAGTACAAGGAAATAAGGCCACACCACACACAATCAGATGAAGTGAAAGCCCAACTGGGAAACTCCAACTCCCATAGTCATTGTGATACAGCTCTCTACAGCACACAAGTGAACACTACACTCTGCACACAACGAAATTGCATTTATGCCTCACCCGTGCAAGGGGGCAGCCCCCAATGGCGCCCCAAGGGAGCAGTGCGGCGGGACGGTACCATGCTCAGGGTACCTCAGTCATGGAGGAGGATGGGGGAGAGCACTGTTTAATTACGCCCCCCACCAACCTGGCGGGTCGGGAGTTGAACTGGCAGCCTTTGAGCTACAAGTCTGACGCCTAACCGCTTAGCCATGATGGCCCTGTAGATGGCCGTGACTCACGGCGTTGTCAGAATGAGAAAGGAACTTGCACACTTACCCAGTAGTCTACCCTTGCTCTGTGACGTAGGCTCAGAGCCTACCGTACGCATGAAAACATCAACAAACTAGAAATGCACTCAGAGAGTGCAGACCTCCGCCAAGGAAGCTGTTTGATAGAACATTTGACAATGTTACACACTATTTTTAGATGCGTCCCACGCGTGCGTGCAAGCCAAAACGTCTATCATAATGGTTAGCAAACCGGCTACGCAGCTGATTGATTGCATTCTGACACAACTGCAGAAGCACAGAAGTCTGTATGTATATTCCATCCATGTGATCCATGTGCGTTAGGCGAGTTCCTAAACATTCACACAATGACGTGACGTCTACAGAGAAGGAGGATAACTGTCAAGCGCCACACTCAACAAGCTCTTCATGGTCAGTAACATCAAGCAGAGCACAAAAAATAGGAAGGCACAAGACGCTTGCAGATAGCGTTTGCTATGTTCAGTGTTGTTAGACTACATGCAGCGTCACCACTCAAGAAACAACACCCATAGAAGAAAACAATGTTCAGCCCGAACACCTGCAATCCTCTGAATTCTTTTCACAATGCTGTGAGAAGTGCAGGCAAGAAAGCAACTCGCGGATTGAGCGTGGAGTAGGTTACTTCAATTAGATGTCACAGGCACGCGAGCGCAGGGAGAGTGAAGGCTGTATTTCTGTTTATCTTACGTACGCGCGTCTTTTCAAAGGGTTTGTTCGGGGTGACCGCTTGACAGAGAGCGCGCTTTTCGGTTTATGCAGTAAATGTCTCCCTTCATTAGTTTTTGGAACTTAGGGTGTCTGTAACATCCACAAAGACAATATCCATGTGAAAACGCAAACGCCTGCAAACCGCTGTTCTGTAAGAAAAGATTGTGCACCTGTCGTCAACTCTGTTTACTTCCCACAGCGGCATTTTAAAGTATTCCATGAAATCCAACATAAAATAGGTGACAGCAAGCATGCACACATAAAATAACACTTCAGTGAGGGGGGAAATCACTCTGCTCTCATATTAAAGTGAAAAGGGGATTACAGAAAATTTCACATGTTAGTTTGTTTAATGTTTGCATGCAAAATTGCAAATATTCATTGAAATCTGTCCAGAGTTGTAACCCAAGATGTGTTTTGGGGTTTTTTGTAATTATTATTTTTTCAATGGAAAATCGTGCTAAAAAAATCGAAATAGAGATTTTATGTTAAAAAAAACCTGATATGAAATGGGCCGATGGATGGGGCGATGGGCCCCCTAGCTAAATTCGCCTTAGGCCCCCAAATTGCTATATCCGTAAGGGATTATTTTGAAAAGACAGTAACATGTAATCAGCAATGCATTACAGTTTTTGAGTAACTTGCTCAACACTGTTAAAATCCTATGGTACTTTTTCAAATCCAGGCTCACAAATCCTATGGTACTTTTTCAAATCCAGGCTTATACACGGTAGGCTTATTGATAAATTGCCTTGACAGGTTATGAGGAGGCCAGGGCAGGGGGCGTTTGGGCAAAAAAGGTTCCGAACGGGCATAGACGGGGACATCTGTTGTCCACTTGTCGGACTTGTTAATTTAAATCTTTCTGCCTTCTTTTTGTGAAGTTAGAAACTGAAATGTCAAGATTCGCCCTGTCTCACAATTCAATGTGGGCGCCAGCCTGGACATCTAGATTTGCAGGCTAGCAATGGTGAAGAATCTTTAAATAAAGTCCTGGTTCCGGTTTGTGATCCAGAGCCCCACCAACATGTAATCACTTGTTCCTTTGGTCATTTCCAACAACTCTACAAAGTCTCATTCAAAACATTCATTAATACGTTTTTTTTTTAGTTATGTCCAAGTCTGGTTAGTCTTGGATCTTAATACAAGGCAGCCATTGAGGTAGGCTAAATGTAAATTGGGGGACGTAAAAAGGTTAAATGGATATTTTTGCGGGCAGTGTAAGAATAGCATGTCATCCTTTAAAAAGGGCATATCTCAATTCCATTTGTGAAGTGCGAGAAAGATGTCAAAGCTTTTCAGTCAATTCACACAATTCTTTTGTGTTGGAAGACGAAGAGGGAGATTTCAATGGGAGGAATAAGAAATCTGATTAACTATAAAACGAGTACTTTACACCTCTGTGTGTTTTGGACACATGTTGATTATAGGTCTTTGAATCCCAAAATAATCTATTATCTAGGTTGTTTTATCACGAAAGGCAGTTCATTCTCAGAATGACTTGACCTTTAGGAATACTGGATATCAAGATGATTTGGTGTGTGTGCAGACATTGCACATCACCCATTCACATGCAATTGCAGTGAAATATTATTGTCTCACTATTTTGTTTTTCAACTTTGGGGTCGGGACCCCATGTGGGGTCACCTGGAATTCAAACGGGTCGCCTGAAATGTCTAGTGATGAAAAAAGAATTTAGCGGGTAGAGAGTTGAACTGGCAACCTTTGGACTTCAGGTCTGATGCCCTAACCACTTACCTCCTGTTGAGGGCAGTCATGGGTATCATCTAGGGAGCAGATATCCAAAGGGGCTCTCATTAATGGTGGTTTTGTCGATATTGCTCCGTAAGCACGCGTCTCCTTACCTTGTGTGAGGTGAATTGACATAAAATTCGCATGGCAACGCGTCCCGGAAATGTGACCGTCCACACGTGTCCTGCAGCAAGTATGTCCATGGCCTAACGTCGATGGCACATTCAAGCGATATGGTAGCCTATATTGTTTGTCATGTTTCCCCTTATTACAAAATATGACAAAACAATATATATAAAAAACACTAGATGAGTTCACTTCACAACAGAACAATATACGTACTTGTAGGGACAACACACATTTTTAAAAACCTCTCATTTTTTAAATGGCAATCGAAGTTTCCTGGCCTGGCCTAACGCCGATGGCACATTCAAGCGATATGGTAGCCTATGTTGTTTGTCATGTTTCACACGGGGGGTGAGGGTTGTCCCACACTGGATGTAGTCTCCAGCCAGGCCTCAATTCAACACTGGTGTTGGCAGCTGGATCTACACAAGTCATGTATGCCATGCCCTTCCAAAAAATGTCTGGTTTTCACTGCCAAACATAAAGTAAGTTGACATACAAAAGTGTAGACACTGGGGAAAAAAATCTAGTAGTGACCAAGGAAAAACCTCACCAAAATTGGCTGACATGAAAGAAACAAATAAACAAGAGACTGTCATTGAAAAGCACACCAGAATAAACCAAACTAACCCTGGGTGTCTAGTTAAACTTATTACAGGCCATACTGTGGGCTGTAACGGTAGGGCACTCGTCTGCTATATGGCTGACACAAGTTCGATTCCCGGACTGGGTCCTTTGCCGTCCCTTCCCCGTCTCTCTGCCCACTCGCTGCTTGTCATGTCTTCACTGTCCTGTCTCAAAATAAAGCCCCCCCCCCCCAAAAAAAAAAAAAAACCCTTACAAAATATGACAAAATAATATATACAAAAAAACGCATGGAGTAACCTAGTTGAGTTCACTTCACATGAACAACAGCACAATATACGTACTTGTAGGGACAACACAGATTTTTAACAACCTCTCTCTTTTGAAATGGCAATTGAAGTTTCATTCACTGTTTGCTGCTTTAATACCCTAACAGCTATCTTGCTGAAAAACACAGTGCCTCAATCCACTGTTTCAGGAAAAAAGTGTTAAAGAAGAAATAAAAGAACAAAAACATCCTCAGAGATTTAATTGTATCGTTTTTTTTCCCCTGGGAGTCAAGCCTCGGTGATTATTATTATCCAGCTAGACAGCTCTGTTCAGTATCTCCAAAGTGAGATTTCTTCCTGGCACCGACAATGAAATGGATTTGGCGTAACCCCGAGCCCAGATCAGGTCCGAATCCCTTTCAAATGTACCTGTTATCTGGCAGCCATCTCGGCAGGATTGGACAGGGATCCGATGTTCTGTGGTGAGAGCAGCAGCAGCAACACCGAGGCTTCACTGTGCATTTGAACTTTGATATTTCAGCGCATCTCAGATCCAGCACTTTCATTCTCTACTGCTGAGTTATATATCCTCAAGGTCTGACTGGTTTTATTCACTGTTTTATAAGCTTTAACAATCTAATAAAGAGTCCACAGCAAATGCTCTTAATATTACACTTTTGTATATTAATATTTCATTTGAGCGAATCGCAGCTTTTATGGAATATGAAAGTGTTTGATAATGACTTGAATTATCTTTTACAATCTTTCACAATTATTAACAGCTATTTTTTTTTTTAGATTGTGGCGTGATTTTGATCCAGTGGTTTGTAGACTTCTTGGGTTTGGTTGCTCTTTAGACCGAGGTAGGCCTACACATTCCAACAATTGAAATATGAATTTATCTACTTCTCTGATGATGTTGTATTTTGTGAATGATGACTGTCTCATACTGGGAGCCATGTGAGGCGTGAACCCAATTTGTTGCTAGTACCGATGATCGACAGCTCCCTAGGTGCTGGCAGCGGTGTAAGAGGCGGGCTTAACAATGTGACATCAAGACTAATCATTTAATTGACTAATTGTCAATTACACCCATAAGGAATCAGCTGCTACTCTGTTCTTTTGTATTACTGTCCTGACAAAGGGTAAAGCATAGGGGTAGGGGTAGAAATTAGAAATGGGATTCGGCCTTAGTCAGATATTTTTTTCCCTCAATTTCTGACTGTGGAATTATTAACAGTTATTATGAAAGTGTTCACTAGATACTATAGACCAGTGATTTTCAACCTATGGGCCGGGGCCCACTGGTGGGCCCTGAAGGTATTTCAAGTGGGCCTTGAAATCATTTTCAACAAATTATAATCATATTTGGGTGTGTGTTGCTATTGATTTATTTGAGTTTTATTCTTTATTGGATCAGAAGTGGGCCCTGAACATTTGTGACAATTTCGAGTGGGCCCCACGTTGGAAAAGGTTGGGAACCCCTGCTATAGACTGTCATCAGATGGGCAGGTCGGGTTGTTCCTTAGCAACTGGACGTAGCAACTGGACTTAACGACTGGACTTCTTTGTGGAGCTTGGAAATGTTTCACCTTCCAGTCACAATGCCTCTTTACATAATAGTTATTGCCTGATGGTTGAACCTTGCAGAGCTGCATAACAACTAGTCACAACTCTATAGTATCATCAACAACCGTAATATGTAATATCATGTACTGGTGTTGTACTTTGTGTGTAGGCCTACATCGTGAATTTACCTCCACTTCTACTTTGTGCACCTCTGAACACGAGCTATACCAATTCCCTATATATCATCTTAGCCTAAAAAGGAAACACTTCACATGGTAGGAGGTCTACAAAGCCCATATAACATTGTTTCTGTCTGTTTCATTTGGTGTTCACGTGTACTCATTTTAATTGTATTATTCATTTTATTATGACAATATTATAATATATGCTTGAGTCACCTGGTTAATCTCAGGACACCCATGATAAGTAGTTTCATTCATATCAGTGTGTTTGCTCAGTTTCTGAAGTCCCTATAGTGCTGTGCAGAAACTCATCATTTGTACTCCTTTTCTTACACTAATAGACTTTCTTAGTGTGGGAGGGATTTTGTCAGATCTAACAAATGCAATACGAGTTTAACAATCGAGTATGGGAGTGTAGCGTCTGATGGCCTCGGTGCAGCGCAAGTGCCTGGACTATAGCACGGAGCAGAGGAAAGTGTCCACATCAAAGCGCCGGCTGTCAGATTCACTTTTCAAATAGAGGTGTGCTGTGAGGCGAAGAGGAAGAGGACGGCAAGGTACGGAGGAGGGGAGGCGGAGAGGTGGAGAAGGTAGAGGAGGAGGAGGAGTGGAGAGGAGAGGAGGAGAGGAGAGGTGGAGATGGTAGAGGAGGAGGAGAGGAGAGGTGGAGAGGTGGAGATGGTAGAGGAGGAGGAGGAGAGGAGAGGTGGAGATGGTAGAGGAGGAGGAGTAGAGGAGAGGTGGAGATGGTAGAGGAGGAGGAGTAGAGGAGAGGTGGAGATGATAGAGGAGGAGAGGGGAGGCGGAGAGGTGGAGAAGGTAGAGGAGGAGGAGGAGAGGAGAGGTGGAGATGGTAGAGGAGGAGGAGGAGGAGGGGGGTGGATTCAGACCAGCAAAGCCTCACGGCACAACTACTTTTTTTTTCCTCTCAGTTGTCTCTCTGCATCTCTGCTCTCTTTTCAATGTCTCTCTCTCTGAGAAAAGGGGGTAACCTATTCCTGCTCTCTCTCCCTCTCTGTCTCTGGATGGTGGTAGCCTATTAGCTATTCCAGCCCGAGCTGCAGCACTATATATAATTGCTATAAGACCAGCCTTGACGTGCCATCATCGGGCTTATGTAGACAGGGCGTGGAGGTGTGTGCAAAGACAAGGGTCAGTTGTCCCAGGCCCAGACTTCAAACCCCATTACATTGTATGTATCGAGTGGGGGGTGCCTTTCAGATGATTTTGCCAGGACTTGCCAGAGCTGTTTGCGGCCCTGTGCATCGACATACAGTACATAGTATTATTAGCATGACAGCTGGCAGGTTGCAGTCTTTAGCTGCCCACGGGTTATGCATACAATAGCCAGTAATCAGAGGTGTCAATCAGAGGCGGACGTTCCATAAGGCAAACCTAGGCAATTGCCAAATCAGCCCTCCATAGGGCCCCCCAACTGTCACACCAGTCATGGTAAATACCAAAATATAGGTCTGACCTTGTACAATCAGAAATATACACGAGACAAAACAATAAAATAGCACCAAAAACAGTTCTTAGGTCCATATTTTTGTGTACATCTTTCAAGAAGGACTTTTGAGGGTCCCATCTTAATATTTCGCCAAGGGCCCCAAAATGGCTAGATCCGCCCCTGGTGTCAATCCTCAGAAAGCAAAAAATATCTCACAACCATGGATGACGCAGAGACACTGATTTACCTGTCTTGAGTTCTCATTACAACCAGTTGAATCTGAGCTGGGTGGAACACATTTCTGGCAGGGCTGTTAACTTCCTGAACCCTGTCTGGGATGGATCCATCCACACCTCTGGCAATAATGAAGCCGCACCATACTGTACCATTAAGGTGAGCTGATGTAGCCAGGCTGTCGAAACCTAGTGACTCTGCTTAATTTCATTTCTCACGAGAAAAAAATATTAGAATTGAATAGTCTAAAAAGTCCCACATTCTTTTTTCAATTTCTTTCTTTTTTTACTTGAAACTATGACAATAAGCTTGCAAAGATGTCTTTTTTGCAGTGCATAAGCATCACAAGAAGGGCTTGACACTGGCAGCTGCCAACCAGTCAAGTGTTTGTAACACTCGGCAGAGACTGGTAATCATTTCTGCTTCACTAACCACTGTTTTATTCTTGGGTATGACATATCACAGTTCAGCAGTTTAATTCTGTCGTTCGCCCCTTATGCATCAATTTTATGTATTCAAAGGTGAGAAACGGCACACAGTTTGTATTTGTCTGCTTTTTTGTTTTCATTTTCAGAGCTTGCATCATGTATCATGTTAAAGGTGCACTGTGTAATATTTTTAGTAGTTTGTTTCCAGAAATCATGCTGTCCATTCACAAATGTTACCTTTTCCACAAATATTTGCCACCACCATCAAATTCTAAGTATTCATTATGACAGGGAAAATTGCACTTTTCATACATGAAAATTGGGATCTTCTCCATTGTCCGCCATTTTGATTTTCCAGAAATAGGCATTTTAAGCTGCAAAACTTACTGTACTTTGGTCACACTGAAATTAGTTTATTACAAAGTAAATATTCATGAAAAGAAAAGCAGCACAGGTTCATTGAAACGCTTAATTGCAATGCCTACTCTGACCATCATACACAGTGCACCTTAAAGACAACAAGCTGGCAAAGACACTGTAGCTAGTAGGTAGTGATTCACTCTTTATGATTTCTATGTCAACCATCTTGGGACCATGACAGCACACTGAATAACATGCACTGGGCATTAACCCAGTCTTGAAACTTCATGAAAGTCAGAAAAGTTTGGCCAAACTAGTGAACTATTTCAAGGTTTATATTGTCACCGAAATACTTTCTTGTGTGTTATCTTGTGTGTTATCTGCAGCTTTGAATCAGATACTGTTCATGGGCAAAGGTACAATTAATTGCTCATCGCATCAGTGTTCCAAGGATGTGAGTTTGAAACAGACTGTTCTTGTAGTGCAAACATATTTTTTCTTTGTCTTTCAAATGTCTATTAAAGTTCCAGGTGAACAAAAAGGGAAAAAAAACTTTTCTTCCTCTCGTTCTGTACACCTTTCAAAAATGTTCGCATTCCCCCACATCCCCACCGCCTAGCCACCCCACTCTCCTTCCTCTCTTTGGTTTAGTTAGCCTGTCCTTGATTGACGGCAACAATGGAGTCCCACTCTTGGCAGGAATGAATGAAGGGAAAATAATCATGCTTCATGCTTATCCAGCTATTTGTCATAATTAAAATCTTTTATCATATTCCCTGTTCTCATCAGTCATTCAGCCCAAAACTTTAGAAGCTTTAGTAGCTTTAGAAGACCCCAGAGAACGTTCTGAATGTGTTTATCTTGAAGAGTAGGAATAAAACAAAAAAAAGCAATGGTTATGTTCTACAGAGAAAAAAAATACTTTTACACCAGCGTGCTTGAAGTGTGTGTGTGTGTGTGTGTGTGTGTGTGTGTGGGTGCGTGTGTGCGTGCTTGCGTTTGTGTGCGTGCGTGCGTGCACAAACACACAGATATGAACTGTAAGTACTGTCATCAGTTCACATCAAACGTTGAAAGCTGAATGGCTGTTGACCAAAGTTAATTAGCATATATTGTCTTCTCTGGTCACAGAAATGGCGTGTTGGAATGATGAAAAGCTTTCCCCCTCATTACAAACAATAGCGGTGTTGGAATGAATAATGACCTCTAATTAATTATCTTTTAGCAGGAAAGATCCAGCGATGAGAAGACAAAGACCACAGAACTTGGCAACATGTGATTAATCTCAGTATAGCGGCATTGGGCTTTATTTTGCTGTTGGCGATATCAATGCATATTAACTTTAACACTGCTATGCTTTTAGGCTATATCAATGCATATTAACTTTAACGCTGCTATAGTTTTACACAGGCAACATTCAAGAAAACGCACTCACTCTTATTCATACATTCATATTCATGTGTGAGGAGAAGAGCCAAAACACACACACACAAAACATGGACGCACGGATGCATGCACACACACATACACAAATGCACACACACGCATACATGCACGCATGCACACACGCATGCACACACACACACACACACACACACACACACACACACACAGGCACGCACGCACGCACGGAGACACACACACACACACACACATCACGAGATATCATGAGATTATGTGTGCGATAGACAGAAATGAACAGGCAGCTGATAGTTAGAAACTCAATCTTTTTTTTCCTCCTCATTCATCTTCCCACTCCCATTTCCCATTTTCTAGCACTGAGAGAGAGAGAGAGAGAGAGAGAGAGAGAGAGGATGGGAGAAAGAGGGGTAGAGGGTGAGGAAAGAGAGAGAGAGAGAGAGAGAGAGAGAGAGAGAGAGAGAGAGAGAATCCATTTTTAATTGTGCCCTCTCTTTGCTGTCAGCTCATGACTGAGTGACAGACTGATAATCGTGCTTATCGTTGATTTAATCAGTCGGGCGAAGCTGTGCCATGCGGGAGATGCCGCAATTTTCAGAAACTCCTTTTAAGTTATTTGTTTAATGGATTCCACCGACGAGCGAGGAAGCTAACCCAGTTTCAAACATCACGTAAAAACTCACTCCTCTTGTTCAAAATGGCATGCAGAATACGGTACATGCTGACCTTTATCCAACCACATCCAATGAAAAGAGAGTGTCTAGTCTAGTTCATTCACACATCGTCCAATGTGCCATTTTATGTCTCTTCACTTTACAACACCGGTATTTTTTTATAAACACTGTGAGTTTGTGTGTGCGTGCGTGTGCATGTGCATCTGTGCGTGTGTGAGCGAGAGAGAGAGAGAGATTATTATCAATGTCTTATTGATATGTTTGACTTTAACTGCAGATTGGAGACTAGGGCCATCCTACACAGTGCACCTTTAACTGCCTGTTAGGCTGTGGCGTTGCGGTGAGGCGCAAAGTGTACCAAGAAAATCCCCACCATGGTTATAAGGTACACTGTGTAGGACGGTGGCCAGGGTAGGTATTGCATTGAAACGGTGCTGCGTATTGCCAAATTCAATCTTTTCATGACTATTTATGAAGTAATAACCTACATTTTACTAGTATGACCAAAGTATATGAAGTTTTACTGCAAAAGATGTTTTTTTCTGGAAATTCAAAATGGCGGACATGGAGAAGATCCCCCTTTTCATGTATGAAAAGTGTCATTTCCCCAGTCATTATGAATACTTAGAATTTGATGGTGGTGGTAAATATTCGTGAAAAAGGTAACATTTGTGAATCGGCGGCATGAATTCTGGAAATGGACTACTAAAAATATTACACCGTGCACCTTGAAGGAACACTGGCGCATGACTGCCAACACGCCATCTAAGGAAGGAAGGGTAGGCCGGTATCTAAATCCAGAATTGGGGCAAGTGCACCATTGGAGGTTTTGTGGAAAAGTTGCATGGTATTTTTACATCACACTACGGTTGCACGGTATACCAATATAAAAAAAGTACCTCGGTACTTAAGGCATTGAAAACGGTACTATACTGCATTTGAAAAGTACCGGTCTGCAACAATGTGGCAAACGGCAACAGCTGCTGCTTATAAACACTCCAAACTGAAAAGCAGTTAGCGTTAGCGGTTGCTTAGCACTTTTATTTGTAACTTTAACTTACAGTTGAAATAGTATCATGCTGTACTGTATGCAGAATTTGCATAAGTGACGTTATTTTTGATTGCTTTGTGAATCCATCTTGTAAAATTGCCTCTAAAGTTGGCTGTAGCAAGTTAGCTAAACATGCTAGGCTACGACACAACCACATGGAGGGAGACACAGAGGTGGCTTTGCTGCTGCGTGTGTGGGAGTGAGTGAGTGAGAGAGAGAGAGAGAGAGAGAGAGAGAGAGAGAGAGAGAGAGAGAGATAGAGAGAGAGAGAGAATGATGGTGCTTCTGATTGGATCAGCGCGACTTTCACATTAACCAGCTGTAATATTGAGTTGGGGTTTTGGTTAAAATCTACTAGCAGTGAAAACAAGCAAATGTTTCAGAAATAATTCACTGCACATTCACTAACAATCCATATCACATTTGAATTAAAAGTAACTTACTATGATGTGATGTGTGTTATCCAAATAAATATCCACTCATGTTTTTGTATTTTGTGTCATCTTAAAAAATGCAGCTGATTTGGCGTGATTTGTACCGGGAGCTGGAAAAATATTGCATTACAGGACAAAGAAACGTTGCAACTTTTTTTTTTTAGTACCGAAATACATGTTGATACCGGTACCAGAATATTGGTACACAGCATTTTGACACTTTTTAACCAAAGCGACATACAATCAAGGACATACATAGCCAACATTATGACACTAGCAGATATAAAGTGCACAGGAAATATACAGAACAAAAGTGAGAACGTGGCAGTAACTAAATCCATAATAGAGCAAGTCATTGTATAGGAGCTTTGTGGAAAAGTACCTGCGAAACACCCATTACCTTTACCTCTGCCTTTGAAGGGAATAGGATAGTTGGGGGTGCCTGGGACCAGTGCCAGAGTGAGGATGATCTAAGCTCTTTACGAGGCCCATTACTCTTTTCCTTCTCGCTTGGGGCTCTGAGGGAGAGAGGGATATTACATAACTAAACGGAAGGAGAGAAGAAGGGAATATTGTTCACAGGTAGCTGCACACAAGGGAAGATTTGTTGTCAGCGCGGTCACAGTATCACAGCTTCAATTGATCTCTTAGGAACCTTTGAGTCCTGCTCTCTCGCTGAGTGTGACATGCACTGATATGAAGTGACAAGGCAATGTTATTCCACTACGCACCGTGCAGAGTGGATATGCTAAGGCTATAGGGCTTGCTGTTTTAGGGGGAGAATAAGCCCTGGTCTTTCTCCAAATGGCACACATGACTCTGGGAGACGTATCGCTCTTGCAGGGTAACAGAGAAGAGGAGAAGGAATAGCACAACATTATTATCCCAGTATAGGAGAGGAAGAGTAGATGTGTTAGGGAAGAAAATTAAAACAGCTGGAAACATTCATTTCCACCCTGGAAGCTGTCTCGGATGAAGACCCCACCACCACCACCTCCGCTTCTCCCTTATAATTTCCAAATTATGTTTTAACACCCCGCTTTGACTTTTGACTAGTGCCTTCAGACCACTTTGTATACTAGAATAATTGTGACAGAGGTTTCAGATTTCTTTTGCTTTTACGTAATAAGTGAAAATGAAGGGGAAGGATAGACAAGTTGCCATCCAAAATCGTCATTTAGACAGTGGTAGTAGATCACAGGGCATACAGTGCTCTGAATGCTATGCCAAGGAAGCAGACTAGAAATCCCATAGCGGAGAGGAGAAAACAATCAGGAACACCACCAAGGACTTGTAAACTGTGACAGGTGCACTTGTAAACTTGTTAGCAGTCTGCAACACATTCACAGGTGTGAAGTGCCAAGCCCCAGGTAAAAAACAAAAGAAAGTGTGAATGCCTATCTGGTACACTCCCATTGTCATTGTGACACAGCACTCCACAGCACACAGTGCAGGGGTGTCGCTAGACCTATTTTACAGGGTATGAGTTTCACATAAAACAACAACCTTCTGGGGGGGTTGCACCGTGGCGCAGCGCGCTAAGCCCCCCACATTTGGGCTTGCATGCCCACCCACGGGTACCCTGGTTCGAGTCCGGCTGGGGTCATTTCCCGATCCTCCCCTGTCTCTCTGTCCCATTCACTTCCTGTCACCATCTTCAACTGTCCTGTCAAATAAAGGCATAAAAGCCCCTAAAATATATTTTAAAAAACAACAACCTTCTTGGGATGTAGCTCAAGTTTAGCATACAGAGTAATCTACAGAATGAACAAAAAATAGCACACATGCACCACTTGAAATAATATAATTTATTTACAAGCTTTTAGAAATAAATAACTTTGCGTGCTCACATTATCTCTCGATGCCCTACTGTGCCCCTGTATAGTATTAGGTCAGCTGACGCCCCTGGCACAGTGCTCACTGCACACAATGAAATTGCATTCTACGCCTCACCTGTGCAAGAGGGGAGCCCTAAGCATCATTCTAGGAGCAGTGTGGCAGGACTTACTACGCTCAGGGTAGCTCAGTCATGGAGGAGGATAGGGGAAAGCACTGGTTAATTTCCCCTTCCCACCAACTTGCCAGCTAGGGAATCAAACAGCTTAGCTATAGACCCGTTCAGAGTCGATGTGCTCATGAATGCGTGCGCATCGTCGACTCAGACACACCAGAGATATTGGAAGGATATTACGAGAGACTCCACTTTTCTGGGTGGTACTGCACTCTATAGGGAGTGCACACTCCATTCAGAAAGAACGGGCTGCTGCGCTAAGAGCCTTATCTCGACAGCGGCCACTAGGAGAACTGCAGGCATGGGTAAAATCGGGAGTGGTGATTCTGTATTTAATACTGGGTGACAGTGCAGACACTAAAGAGAGAAAAACTGCCGTTCTGAAGCGTGTACGTTGATAAAATATAGAGATTACAAAAAGTACACTTGTTATGCTATTTTGAGAGGGAAGAGGCTGTTCCAGAAGCAAAGGAGATGTTTGTTGTTACAAGATATTAAACTACTGACTGGACTGATGACATCGCCAGGAATACCCGTGTCCGTGGTGCCCACTGCATATGTGAGGCTAGCGCGAGCATCCGTTCTCTTATTTCGGAAAAAACACCCGTCGAGTCTCTGTACAAGTGAAGGGAGCATGGACGATTTTGAGGCAGCGGTGCGCACGCAGCCAAACAACGTCATATCTGTTTACAAACTCTAAAGGGGTCTATAGCTTACCCATGATAACTGCCCCAAAGTGACAGGCCAGAGAAAAATAACACAGAGATTGTGAGATTCTTTCTCTATTCTCTCTGGTAACACGCCGACCAATGAAGGAAGCCTGCCCTGCAGCCTATCCACCAAAAAATGCCATAAAACATCATCAGCAGGGCAAAAGATGGGCAATGATTCAAAACAAAAAAATGTTGTTGTATTTTTGTCTATTACTGGTTCCATAATGTGTTCTGCCAGAAATAAGACTTGTTGACCTGCTACCAAGCTGCATGCAGTAATAGTTATTGAGATGTGTGTAGTCTACTCTACCATAAGACGAAGGCCCTTAATGCACGCCGTACCTCCAGTGACACGCTGTAATCGTTATTGAAAAGTTACCTATACTTACAATACTATGACATAACACAGGGCAGAGCCTCTTTAGTAATGCACTACGACTTGGTCATTGCCATTCCGGTAACAGCAAATGTATAATGCTATGTCTTTTTTAAAGAGGTTATGAAACGAAAACAAACGGTCATTCCCATTAAAGCCTTGTTTTTTCTGATAGCATCGATGAGACTTTGAACCCAATCATCCTGGAGGAACTTGTGAAAATGGCAACTCAAAGTGTGAATTCTGTGAAATTTGGTTTGACTAATGAGCTGGGCTGTGACATCATAGAGGAAAGTCCCTGGTTTGCTAGTATGGCGATCTGAGAAAACAACACACATTTGATGGACCCACATCTTATAAAGGAACCAAAATTCTGATACAAACATCAGCGTGTCGAAAAACCACACATCCAACCTCATGAGAAAAAAAAACAGCAGCACAAATCTATTTCAGAGGCACTGATACATCTGCAGAAAGTGACATGTCTGACAGGCGAAGTGACGATTGTTGACATAGCCTGACAGTTCGTTTTGTTTATGGTTACGGACGGTTGCTAAGGGCGCTTTGCCATGACCCAAAGATGACGTGGCGTGTGTATTTGTTGACAAATGGGGGACATTTTGATTCAATTGCGCTATATAGTGTGATTGAAATGCATGTACATGCAAAAATATCATCAACTAGAGAAAAAACGGAGGTATTAGGCTGTTGGAAAAACACCCTAGATAGCCTGAGTCCTCAACATATTTTTAGCGTTTATCATTATTATTATTTTTTGTGCTCAAAGTCACAGGCGTCGCGTGTCCCTCAGCCTGACTCTGAGGACGAGGTGTGTCCAAACGTCAGCCACACGTGCACCACAATACTAAAAACAAACAATCAAACGCTTCAAAGTAGGCCTACGCTATATGCATCTCAGTTTATTCGCTAAGCAGTAGCCCAGTCTGTGAGTTGGCTGTCCTCGACCGAGAGCACCACGGAGGCTGAAGCGCGGATATCCTCCCAAAACCAATTTATTGACCAGTTGAATGGCAATCAACAAAAAGTGCATATCCCCAGAGCATTCGCATCGGTTTGGCATGTAATGTGCATTACCCTTTCCTGAAAACAACATACAAAGCAGATGGACAAGGTAAAACGAGTAGCCTAAAGCAAAGCAGTGCACTCACCTGTCTTCGTGCCCGAGCAGTTAGGCTACAGGGGCAGTTTCAGTCTGCACGCCAGCGATGTCAATTGTTGGAACTGCTTGAGGCAATAGCATTCTCTTCAGTCCAACCATGCCCGTGATCTCCACATTTGTGGTGAAGCACGAGGGGTGGAAATGTGCCGAGCACAACAGTGACCACGAGCTTGCTTCAAAACCACGCCGGTGCCTGCGTACGAATTGGATCCACAGAGCCCTTGTTTTAGCCTTCTCCTTGTCGGCCACAGTTCCATCATTCTTCACAGAAGGGAACTTGTGCAAAGATATTCCTTCTGTCAAGTAGTAATTTTTGCAGCTGGCACCGTTCGGCCCTCCAGCAACACACTGCTTGACACTGCGCTTTGTTTTGGTACTAACCGCCATTGATCTGAACAAGGTAGAATGAGGTGAACTTTCCCCTTCTATGTCATGCATATCATTTGCATAAAATTTGCATGTCGCGAAAAAAAGTGAACATAACACTTTTTGGGAACGTTTTAACATGACTTTTAGGACAAAATATCACCCAGACAATATCCCATTTTATTCACAAGGCTTAGAACTTTCAGAATCTGTCCTGGAAATGGTCAAATTCCTTTACTTTGTTTTCGTTTCATAAACCCTTTAAAGGGTTAATAACTGCAACACTGTCCATCTAAACCTCTTAAGGAGAACCCTGATGTGTCTTAGCCAAAGTATAGCTACCTGAGAGAAAGCAGGCTATTTTATGGCAGCTCTACTAATCGATATCGAGGAAATGGGGTTGCTTTCAGAGAGCAAATGTTCTCTAAAATTCAGGGGCGTAGCAACTTGTGGGCCCTATGTACCAGGCTTGTACGAAATTCCGAATGGAAAGAAATTCAATTCAAAGCAATGCCATAATACGAACACTAGGTGGTGGTGTTGCATGTACCTGCAATGGGTGGTGTAGATTAAATTCAAAGAAATTCAAGGTAATGACACCACCTAGTGTTCGTATTATGGCATTACTTTGAATTGAAATTCACACAATTCGGAATTTCGTACAAGCCTGCTATATACATACAATCAGCTGATATGGACCCCTCCAGCAATATATCACATACATAAATCAGACACTGTGTGGGCTCCCCATGTACAGTACATGGGGCCCTGGTAACTCAGTCACTCTTTACCTCCTACTGTGCGACACCCCTGTTAATATTTCTGCCAGATGGACTTGTGGGGGAGGCTCTAATTCACCACGGGTCCAAAGGCCTTGATGTCAAATATGCTCTGAAGAGACCCAACTTCAAGCACTATAATTATTTACTTTGAGTGGCCAATTAAGTCTTTAAATTTTCATTTCAATCTCCCTTTTCCACATTTTTTACACTCTCAGAAGGTCATAATTTTACTGGAGGACTTTTTGCTGGAGATTTTTGTTTTTAAAACTGTGAAATCTCATATACGCTAGTGGTATGCCTTTGCCCTTGACCACATCACAGCATGTTCACAAGAAGGAAATGGTTGCAAATTGACTTTAGCTTCCTCTACCACCCCTTAAACCCAACGGGGGGGTCGGGACCCCTTGGGGGGTCATGGATGTACTGAAGGGGGTCCCGGACAAAAGGGACTTGTATTCACTTGTATGGTTAATAGATGTGTTTGCTGTCCTGTGGAGCAATATTAGCAGACAATCTCAGGCAACTTTTTTGTCCATCAATATTGCTAGATATATATAGATAGATATAGAGATATATTTCATTAATAGTTTACTAATATTGCTACAAATCCATTGCTAGGCTAAGGTTATGGTGAGTGGGCGTCGCAAAAATATTCCAAAGTCCAAAAGGGGGGTCCCCGCTGAAAAAGGTTAAGAACCACTACCTTAAACCATTCATGTGAAGAATGGATGCTGCTAGACCCCTCCATTTTCCTTTTTCCTGTTGCCAGGTTCACATTGAGGCAGCCTCAGCCACCCATTTACAGCTACAGTATGTCAATGTCCTATTCACCATCAGCATGTGCAGCACAGGGAGAAGGGGCTGTGGAGGGAGCAATAATAGGAGAAAATGATGCAACTCAGTACTTCCCAAACTGGGGGTCGTGTGTGTGTGTGTGTGTGTGTGTGTGTGTGTGTGTGTGTGTGTGTGTGTGTGTGTGTGTGTGTGCGTGCGTGTGTGTGTATGAGTGTGTGTTTGTGTGTCCATGTGTGCATGTTTTCAATAACTTTCATGAATGTGTGTGCTTGTGCGTGTGTGCTTGCGCGCGCGTTAGGGTGCATCAGTTGCCCCCTATGAAAAGATATTGCCTTGGCCCTATAGTAAAAATGTTCTACACCCAGTAAAAACACACTGTGTAAAATATTTTGAAATTTGGATGAAGTCTACCGGGGCCACCAGCCCCATGAAAATACAAAATAATGGTGATAGTCAGAATCTTGGAATAGAAATGGACATTTTGCTGCATAAAGCTACCCAATAAAAAACATATTGTCTCAGCTCTGTGATAAAAATGTTCTATGCACAGTAAAATCACTCTGTGTAAAATATTTTGAAATTTGGATGAAGTCTACCGGGGCCACCAGCCCCATGAAAATAGAAAATAATGGTGATAGTCAAAATCTTGGATAGAAACAGGGCTGGACTGGCCATCTGGCATGGCGGGCATTTCCCGGTGAGCCCAGCACCCTCGTGGGCCCCCATTTTTTTATTTTTACATTACTGAAAATAGGGGCCCATGAGGGTGCGGGGCCCACAGGTGAGTCAGTTCTCCGGCACTAACAATAATGAGGGGGCCCCTTTAAATCCAAAAGTGCCCGGGCCCTATTTATAGCCCAGTCCAGCCCTGAATAGAAATTGACATTTTGCTGCATATTGTCTCAGCTGTGTGATAAAAAAATGTTCTATGCACAGTAAAATCACTCTGTGGAAAATGTGTTGAAATTTAGATTAATTCTACTGGGTCCACCAGGCCCATGAAAATACAAAACAATGGTGATAGTGATGGGCAACCTGGATTCCAAAGTCCAGTGCGACATATTCCAGATATAGCCAATATAATGAACCAGCTGACCCACTGCCAGTATCAAGCAAGAGATTGCGAAGTTGTATGACTTTTGTGTGCTTCACCTGTGGGCCTACAGGATTGTACAGGTAGCTGTTAATACCTGGTGGAGCATCTGTACTAAAGCTGTGAATGCTCCTTGGAATGACCTGTGTTTTTTTTTTAAAGAAATCCCTGCAGTAGTTCAATAGAGTACATACAATACAACTGTATGTGATGCTGGAAAGAGTGGCTTCCCAAAACCTGTACTTAAGTGGCTTCTAGGTATGTCATGGGTATCACCAGGTCCAGAGTCCATTGCCAAGGGCCTCTCAGGTAAGTTATGGTACTCATCTGATGGAGTAAAGTGAAATACTACCACAGGCGATGGGATAAAGAAGTAATGGCACTCTTCAATACAGTTGTATTGACTGCTTTGTAGCCTAGGCATTCCAAGGAACATTCACCGCTTTAGTACAGATGTTCCTCCATGAATTGTAGGCCCACAGGTGAAACACACAAATATAACAGTCATGCAGCTTTGCAATCTCTTGCTTGATACTAGCAGTGGTCCAAGGCAGCAAGGAATTGATATTGTGTTGCAAAAGAGCAAATTTGCCTAAATATAGCAGTTTGACCATCAGTCTGTCCTGAGACTGAAGTCTGTGTAAGTGGATCGACTGAATACACAGCCTGCTTAGATATTCCTTCTGTTTGTGCTCCCTATACAGGTGATCTCACTAATTACCCCATCAACCTGGCTTAAGTGGTAATTAGGCTCAGCTGGTTCATTATATTGGCTGGGGCAAATGTGTCACACGGTTTGTCCACCTCTGTTTTAAGACAATGGCAAACCTAGATTCAAAAGCTACAATCCAGTGCCACAGATTTCAAATTACCTGGTTTTACCTGTCCAATTGCCCTAACTGGAAAGGTAAAACTAGGTATGTCATTTGGAATATGTGGCACTGGACTTCAGCTTTGGAATCCAGGTTGCCCATCACCATCACCATTATTTTGTATTTTCATGGGCCTGGTGGACCCGGTAGAATTAATCTAAATTTCAACATATTTTACACAGAGTGATTTTACTGTGCATAGAACATTTTTATCACAGAGCTGAGACAATATGTTTTTTATTGGGTAGCTTTATGCAGCAAAATGTCCATTTCTATTCCAAGATTCTGACTATCACCATTATTTTGTATTTTCATGGGGCTGGTGGCCCCGGTAGACTTCATCCAAAATTCAAAATATTTTACACAGTGTGTTTCTACTGGGTGTAGAACATTTTTACTATAGGGCCAAGGCAATATCTTTTCATAGGGGGCATCTGATGCACCCTAGCGCGCGCGTGTGTGTTTTCAATAGCTTTCATGAATGGTGTGTTTCCCTGCGAGGGTGCAGAGCCCAGTGTGATGGGATTGGGCAGCAGGGGGATGAAATCAGAACAGTAATGTGACTTTGACTGGGTGATAATGGAAGCCAATGATTGGAAGGACTCTCTAGCTCCCTCTCTCTCTCTCTCTCTCTCTCTCTCTCTCTCTCTCTCTCTCTCTCGCTCACGCACGCATGCACACATGCACACACACACACACACACACACACACACACACACACACACACACACACACACACACACACACACACACACACACACACACACCTTTGGGCTACTGTACAATGGAGGCTCTGGAATAGCAGGCTAGTGGAGATGGATGTAATGGCCCTGAACGAGTCAGACTTCTCAGATTATGGAAGATAATCACACACACACAGACACACAAAACACACATGTATTAACACACGCACGCACGCACACACTTACACACACACACACACACACTTACACACGCACGCACGCACGCACACACACACGCACACACACACACACACACACACACACACACACACACACACACACACACACACACACTATAGCAACACCATTCAATTGTGGAAATCCCCTTTGGTGCACTGAAGTAAGTTAACTTTCCTGATTCATCTTTACTGAAAGTAAAGTAAACAAGAATTCCACTAATGAAATGTGAAATTGGTATCTGTTAATGCAGAGTCTATTGCCAGTGTCAAACAACTTTCAAAATCATTTTAATAAAGTAGCCCAACTTTTTACATACAGTATAAGCAAAACACTTCCATCAATACCATTTACTCTATTACCTCCGCCAAGGAAGTTATGTTTTCAGACGCATAGGTTTGTCTGTCTGGTTGTTTGTTTGTCTGTTTGTCTGTCTATTTGTCAGCAGGATAACTCAAAAAGTCACGAATGGATTTGGATGAAAGTTTGTGGAGTTGTTGGAAATGACTAAAGGAACGGGTGATTAAATATTGGTGGTCATCCGGTTCATGATCCGGAACCAGAACTTTAACTTATTGCAGGATGAGGTGAATTTTGACACTCAAAAAGAAGGCAGAAAGACTTTAAAAAAAAGGGTGTAACATAGTCAAATGGTTTATCAAACAGCTTCCTTGGCAGAGGTCTGCACTCTCTAAGTGCATTTCTAGTTCCCATTATATTTTCTCTCAGTACCTGATGGCAGATTCTATGATGAAGCATAAGGCTCTGGACCACTGCTGGACACACGCAGGTGTTACTAGTCATGAGGGCTGGGATGGGGGAGATATAGGACCCGGGCACTTTTGGCTTGAAGGGGCCTCCCTCAAAATTAGCAGTGCAGAACCGCAGAACTGACTCACCGGTGGACCCCGCATCCTCGTGGGCCCCTATTTTCAGAAATGTAAAAAAAAAGTTTAAAAAAAATCTGAAAAGAGGGGCCCACGAGGATGCGGGGCTCACCGGGAAATGCCCGCTATGCCATATGGCCAGTCCAGCCCTACAAGTAATTTTTACATAACAAGTCATGAGCACATTTTTAATCACAACACCAATTCATTTCCCATCTGTTACTAATCAGGATAGAAGAAGAAGAAGTCAAAGTCAACCAGTGACTTCTGTTGATATGTCATTAATGAACAGAGGAGACTGAGTCACTGTATGCCGGGTCCACTAGAGCTATTTTTGGAGGAGTAAGCCAACGCACACCAGTTTTCAAGGTGCAGGTAGAGGGTAACTTACTTGTTCACTTCAGAGGAAAGATACTGACAGACACTCTTGTCCATTCAATGCTGCATTGTTTTGAACAAACAACATTTTGGCCTGTGTGGCCTTTCTCAAGTTTTTTTTGTTTACTTTAGAAAGGCCACACGGGCCGAAATGGTGTTTGTTGTCAAAAGTTGTCCTTGCTGTCATTTAAATGCAAATATAGTTGACCAGTCATTCCTAGGGGCCTCCATTCAGCTGGGGGCCCTAGGCAATTTCCTTGTTCTTTTTTAACTGCTTTCCTAATGTCTAATAGCTACCTTGATAAGTTTCAATCAGGTTTCCGTGCCTACCACAGCACTGAAACAGCTCTTATTAAAGTTATGAATGACATAGGATTGAATTCTGATGCTGGCAAATCATCCGTCTTGGTGCTACTAGACTTAACCCTCTGAGGTCTAAGGCCTTTCAAGGCTTTAAGGCTGCTTGCACCACCCTGACATTTTCAAGTATTTTCAACTAACAGTAAGCATCTATGCAAAAGTGAAATATATGGTTGCATTCTGAAAAGCCTGACAATAAATAATCTGAAAGAAAATTGGGTGTCATACAAACATGTTTTATTTAAATTGAGTATAAACACAACTGTACAAAAAAACAGGTTTCAGAGGTCTTCAAAAAGTGCAAGAAAACGCACAATAAATATATCTAGCCAAGACTTTTGAAGTTTGAATCTTGTAAACAAATGTGTTGGCTGCATAAAAGTAAAAAGGGCATTTAGAAATGTTTTGTTGTTTTCATACAAAATGCAAAAAAGAAACACTATGTCAGGCCACTGCCTGTCTCATTTGAATACTAATGAGATAGGTGTGAAAAACCTCTAATGGCCCACACCCCCCTGTCAATCTCCATGTGCTCTGATAACACACCCCCCTGTCACTCTCTTTGTCCTGTGGCCAAGTGAGGAGCATGGCTGTGTTTACCCTAGATGAAAGGGGCGTGTTGTCACCTCTGAATAGCCACTCAAGCACCGGTACTTTACATGTGAATAGCTATACGTGTGGCTGCTACAGGCAGAGAGTACAGAATATGCGAAGATTTCTTTTCACTTTATTTAAATTGGGCCAGCTATATAATTTATATTATATATATATATATTTGAAATCTGGAAGGTATGAGGTTTCTAATGGTGTAACTTATATGTTTCAATGACAAAAACTCACAGAGTTACAGATTTGTTTTTGGAGACATGTCAAATTGCCCTCTCAAGGGCAATTAGACCTCAGAGGGTTAAGTGCTGCTTTCGATACAGTTAATCATGCCATACTACTACATAGACTGGAACACTGGGTTGGCTTTACAGGCATAGTGATCAACTGGTTAAAATCGTACTTACAACAAAGAAGTTTTTTGTCGCCATTGGAAGACATACCTCATCACCGATGTCTCTTAACTGTGGGGTCCCACAGGGCTCCCTTCTGGGACCACTACTGTTCAATCTGTATATGCAGCCACTGGGACACATTATGGAGAATAACTCCATAAATTACCATAGCTATGCGGATGATACCCAATTCTACTTATATATGTCCCCCAATGACTACCTCCCCCTTGAATCACTCTATCATTGCATGGACCAAATTAACAAATGGATGTCTCACAATTTCCTCCAGCTGAACACAGATAAAACTGAAGTAATTATATTTGAGAAAAGAGAGGAGAGACAAAAGATTGCTACTATCCTTGAAACGAAGGGACTGAAAGCAAGGGATACAGTTAAAAATCTTGGGGTCCTCATTGACAGTGACCTAAACTTCAACAGTCACATGAAAGCTATTACTAAGTCTGCATTTTATCACAAAAAACGTCTCTAAATTTAGGGGCCTTATGTCTACACATGATCTGGAGAAGCTAATATACAGTATGCCTTCATTTCTAGTAAGGTTGATTACTGTAACAGTCTTTTTACAGGCCTCCCCAAAAAGACCATCAAACAGCTTCAACTTGTACAAAATGCAGCAGCAAGGGTTCTTACAAAAACAAGGAAGTTTGCCCTAGCTCAAATTCTTATTTTTTATTTTATTATGTTTATTTTTTTTATTTTTTATTATTACTATCATTTTACCTAATGTTTTATCTTAATGTTTTAAATGTTCTTTGACTCTAATATAATTCCTTCTTTCTTCCATGTTTCCTTTCTTTTTTTGCATTTGTTAATCTTGTGAAGCACATTGAGTTGCACCTGTGTATGAAATGCGCTATACAAATAAACTTGCCTTGCCTTGCCTTTCCTTGTTCGTGTGACTGGTTGTGACTGGCCTGACTGAACGCAGGAGAGGATGCTGTGCTGTACCCCCAACCCTCTTTCCTCAAGCTATATGTTTACTAAATTCCTCCTAATTAGTTTGACTGAACACAGACACACGCAGGCACGAACACCCCACCCCCCAACCACACACACACACACACCTTTCTTCTTCATTACATGCGGTACGAAAGTGTCTATGTACAGTATATGACAGATAAACATCCTTGTATCCTTGTACATTCTCCTTGTGGGGCTTCTAAAGTTGGAGCTAACAACACACGTTAATACAGTTATAGTTAGGCCTTAGATCATGCCACCACACTCTTGTCCCTTGTATATTGTTCCTAACAAAGATTGATACCGCGGGGAAGGGGCAAACCTTTATTGCACCTCTGGGAGAGAGTTTCGTCCAGGGCAATAGTTAAGGTGTAAACATTGCACAGCTAAGTTAAGGGCACAGTAGAAAAGCTCCCTGGTGAACAATGAACAATAACAGTAGAGTCAGACTCCTGGCAAGGCCAATGTGTCATATTCTCACAGGCACAGCACAACAACAGTAGCTAACAGTATAGCTGAGCTAGCATTCCAGGCTGCTCTTCAGGTGATTCAGAGACAACAGGGCTTTGCTGTGTGCGAAAATCAGGGCCGGATTATCCACAAGGACCAGTGGCACAGTGCCCAAGGGCACCAACCATTTACCATCAGTTAGGGGGCACCACATGACACAAACTTCACAAATATTGTTCATAAATGGGGCACCTGAGAGGTGTAGTGCCCGGGTGCACCAAATACGGTCCTGGCGAAAAGCACTGAATTGAAATATGTAGACCCACCAAATTACTAGGGGTGCAACGGATCAGAAATCTCACGGTTCGGATCGTTCCTCGGATCAGAGCCCACGGATCGGATCATTTTTCGGATCAGAAAAAAAAAAAATCATTATTATTTTATTTTTTTAATCGATAACACAAATAAACATAAGCTGTGTCTTTGTTAGGGGTGGGCATAGATAATTTTTTGAATGTAGATTAATCTCATTGCAATTATGAAATTAATCTAGATTAATCTATATCAAAATGTCTAATTGAGAATATGCACACTACCAAAATAATAGACCAGAGCTCATGTCCTTAATTGTACATGCAAATGCAGGTAAATGCATCAATCTTTTATTGAAACACAATTGCCTCAGCGGTTCAGCATTTATGAGAGAGAGAGAGAGAGAGAGAAAGAGAGAGAGAGAGAGAGAGAGAGAGAGAGAGAGAGAGAGAGAGAGAGAGAGAGAGAGAGAGAGAGAGAGAGAGAGAGAATCGGCATTGACTGTTAAAAAGGGCAGCGGCTGCTTTAAGAAGGCGGAGACTCTGCAGGGACACCAGAGCGCACAGAATGTCTAACCAGATGATTTAACCTGCTCGCTGTCCTGAAAATGTCAGGAGTCACAACACGAAATGAATTCAGTTTGCCAAAGTTTTATATCACACGCGACAATCGCGGTACGTTACATGAGCATATCTCACTGCGTCGCAAATGCGCTGAACTCAACCGATCGCAACACAAACATTTAGCGAGAGTAGTTCTAGACATTGACAGTTTGAGTTTGACAGTCAGTCTTCAAAATGCATTTACAGTAGGCTATCACACGGAATGTTTTGCAACTATGGCACAGGCAAGATTTCGGAAACCGTTTGTGTTGTTTGTGTTCCATGCAGTGCGTGAGGTAGACGTCCCAACCACGACTAGATTGAACATGCGCACAATTTCATAAATCGATCCGCGGACCATGTGTGTGCCGAACCGAAATGATTGGTCCGAACGGACCACGGATCAATGATGATCCGTTGCGCCACTACAAATTACAGTACAGCAACAATTACTGTAATGCAAAATGTCCATGACTGAGGTATCCTGAGCATGGTACCATCCCACCACACTGCTCCCTTTCGGGTGCCATTGGGGGCTGCCCCTACGGGTCAGTCATAAAGGCAATTTTGTTCTGCGCAGTGTACACTTGTGTGCTGAGGAGTGCTGAGTCACAATGGCAATGGGAGTAGGAGTGAGGTGCAATTGGTTGCTCGCTGCCGATATTCGTAGGAGTGTTCTGTATCGGCCAGAAGTATAATTACAGTGGATTACAGTAATTCAGTAGGGATTTAAAAAAAAAACAATCTGGTCTTTATTATTATTTTTTAAATTGTGTTTTTCACCTACGAGCCGCACTGAGTGAGGAGGCAGGCCGCATGTGGGCCGCATGTGGGCCCCGGGCCTCCAGTTGCCCATCCCTGATAGAGGCAAATTTTCCATAGTCTCTTAATAACTCTATGATATAGAGTTCTTCAGTAACGCGGAAGCATGTAGTAGACTGTAGTCTTTCATGTTAGCATTTAAGGACTTCCTGGTTCGTATCGGCTTCCGGCCTCCATTGGGAATGAATAGGGGCCAGTTTCAAATAAGTTCCGAGTGCAAGCACGCGCTTAGCGAACCCCCGCAAACTGTCGAGGGTGTTAAAAATAGGCTGTAGGTATGACATGGTTGATCATTTTGTGTCAAACTTCGACATAAATACGATGTTGCGTCCATATGCTAAACCCGGAAGCTTTTGGCGACTACAGAAGCGGCGCCTGTATCTAACGTCATGTACGTGCGGAGGGTTGTACCCATGGCAACCAAAGGAAAGTATGTAGTTCGGAAGTTTTAATGATCAGAAAGGGGTTAGCAATATTGAATTATAATCGTCATGATTTAACATGTGAATACACCAACATGATGATACGATCCGTTCCACTAATGAGAAAGGGATGCGGGGACACGCTAATGTTCGTTGTTGGCGTGCAACTTATATTTTTGCCAAACCTGAATCTCTATGGCGTGTTGCAAACGCCGCATACAAGTTGACGTCAACGCTGAAGAACTCTATTGGGCCCAGAACGTAAGATATTAATGTGATTGTGAACACTACATAAATCGTCCATCTGTAAGAAAGTACATTGAGCGCTCATTTAGTCAATTTGCTGTAACGCATATAGGATTTATTTGCCCATTTAAAAGGGCCATAACCAATGTCCCGCGACCGTGGAATTAGTTGCCAAATTCATTCATTTTGATTAAGATCTCAATATCCAGATTAGGCCGGCATTACCATGTTAGGCACTGCCATGGGCAAAGTGAGTCACTTGCCTCAAATTAATCATTGTTCCTTCTTGCTCTTTAAAGAAAGTCCTTCTTTCTGGCACATGCTGCAATGGGTGCTGCCAGAGGAACATAACATTTTTTTCTCGATTGTTTTCACACAATTTCTGGTACTTCTATTTCTGGTACAAAAGACTAACAAACTGATGCATGCATTTATTTATTTTTCACAAATAAAGCAATGTTTAAAAGCCCCTGGTCCACACTGTAAACCCCAACATGTTCCACGAACTCGAAAATTTTGTGGAAACTTATTCCCGCTAAAGTTTTAGTTTTGTGACCAAATGTTTTACATAAATACTACATACATTCATGCATATAATGGACACAAAATCTTTAAGAAAATTATCAGAAACTTTGAAATTATTGAAAAGATTGAAAACATTAATTCCATAATTAGATTTTTAGTTTTTAGCAGCCCAAGTCAGGTATGTACTTCAAACTAAAATGCACAGAAACAATGGTTTACACAAAAGATTTGTGTTGAAAACTAAAACGTTTACGTTAAGTCTTACATAAAATCAGACATGTTATGTGAAAACAAATGTTATGTGAAAAAATAAAATCTTGAATGTTTTAGTAGCTGCTGCTCAAAGATCTAACATGCTATATTGACATAAATATTTCAAGAATGATGCAAAAATCAATGCAATTAGTACTTAGCAGAGAGTTCATTTTTTAAAAGCAAACAAGCACAGCATATTTAGCTATATTGGCTCTTAAGTTTTTTATTTCAAAATTAAACGTTTTATGTTTTCCCATTTTAGAGCCAAAAAAATCATGGCTGGTTTATTGATTGATTGGTTTATACTAATGCACTAGGCTACCACCCCTCTGTTTAAACCAAATATAACATGAACTTTAATTCCAAAACAAAGTTTTTTTCATTTTGTTCCATGTGATTGACAAAAAAACAGTAGACAATAAAACAACAATCATACAATGCACAACAATCTGTTGTAAAATGTAGACCCAGTCGATACAGTGAACAGTCAATACATTACAAAGAATCAACCTCAACACATTAGGCAATTTAGTCATTTATTTGTTGTCCATTTCTGATTTTTTATTAGGAGTTGGAGGCTGAAGGAGATCCATAGGCCTATAACTTACAATAACATATCCCCCAAAATAGTGTCAGACTTCACAACACAGTCAGTTGTTTATCCTTTGGAGTGTTGAGCAGAGCTGATGGATCATAGAGTTCTGGTGGTCCCATATCGGCTGCCTGTGGGGCATAAATAGTGTAAGGCTTTCATGAGGACTTGTTGGATTAGGCCCCTACAGCATGATCACTGGGTTTGCTACACTGGTTTATGGGTGGTTGACGTCTAAGGGCGTAAAGCCAAAAAAAAAAAACAAGTTTTTTCCAATTCCTGAAAAAAAGAATGAAAAAAAATAGAAAAAAATAAAGCACTTAGTGGTTCATGGAATTACACTTGATTATTTCCATTTTTGGGAAAATGTGTCCTGCATCAACACATTGCATAGGCATGTCACACTGCAGGAAAATGAAGTCGCACCACAGGAAATTCACTGCATTATGGCCATTTTAATCCTTTTGTATACATGACTGACATCTGAGCTCATGCTAACTTGATAATGATATTGTGTTTAATCTTAATATGTGTTTTCATTCATAAAAAAAAACTTTTTTTTCCTTCTATAAGAGCAGTCACACCACAGGACACCATAAAATGAACCTAAGCATTGCGTGACAGAAACATTGCAATATGAAGACATATTAAGAGGTTAATGGTCACCTTAAGCTTCCACAGCACTCTCCAATAACTGAGGTACTGACTGGTTAGGAGCCAGTCTTTAAGACCCTTGTAGTTGGCCTTGCAGCTGCCTGTTCACAAACATTGACATACATGTCACCCCACAGGACGCAATTTGTGTTACAAAATTGAACTTGTAGTTAATATTACTGTCTTGAGTTTTTTCACATTCACATATCTTAATATAAAGTTAATATTTATACAATCATGCCAAATGCTTCATACATTATTCAAAATGTTGTTGGTTAATTTATATATATATTATATTCCAGGTTTCATTAATGTTACAGTCACACCGCAGGATATTTGACATATAAACCTTTACAAAAATCTTAACAAAAATGTTTCTTCTCATCTAAGGCTAATCTGAAACATAATGTACCACATCGTCTTTCATTGACATTTGTTTTTAAAGGAAAAATAACAGTTTTGGAGGTTTTTAGCCAATGACCAATGTAACCAAAAACAAGGTGTCACGTCTCCCAACATTATACAAAAATTCAATGTGCAATATGTAATCATGAAATTGCAACGTATCACTTGCAAATACACTGCAGCTGTATGATACAAGAAAAATATTTGTATGAAAGGCCTACACAGTGCTAGCCTAACTAGCAGTAGCTAACATACTAAGCTAAATTGCTAACATAACATACACACAGTGTACTGTAGCATCAAGCACCTAAGGTCACACACAGCAACATAGTAAATAAACTACTACACATACACACCAACACACTTTTATGGGTCTTTCCTTATCTTGAAGTGAGGTTGATAGACACATTTTTTGATGGTCACTGTTGGGTTGAGTAAATCTATCCCCCATTGACAGATTCACCATTTTTAGAGAAGTTTGTATTTTATGTTACATATTAATAAAATAGGGTTCCATGGTTCTGACATGAATTGGTTCTTCTGTACACAAGGCAGAAGCTGGTAAACAATACAAAAACAACTAAAACAACCAAAAAAGTGAGTGCCCCAGCCTTAGGATTCGAACTCTCAACCTCAAGAGAAGGACATGCTAGTGTGGCTACATGCAGAGGACTATCCCCTACACCACTCCTCAACTGGTAAGAGTTTTGTAGGTTTTGTATTCCTACAAAGTTAGAACTGTTTGTTAGAAAGTATTGGACTCACTCATTATTAACAGTCAAATTACAGGAAGGCAGTTTTTTGTCACCATCGGAGAATACATCTCCAACAAGTATGATGTGCCTTTTGGAGTTGCTCAGGGTAGTTGCTTGGGCCCTCTCCTCTTCTCTCTCTATATGTTGCCCCTGGGCTCCATCATCAGAGAGCACAATGTTGATTTTCATAGCTATGCCAATGACACTCAATTATATATCTCCGTTGAGCCTAGCCAAACCACTGCCATTCATGCCTTGACTAAATGCATGTCTGCCATCACAGATTGGATGAACAGTAACTTCCTAAAATTAAATGAGGATAAAACTGAAGTGTTGCTCATTGGGCCTAAGAAAAAACGTGCAAAACTCCACTCAAGCCTAGGTGACCTAAGCATGCACATTAAAGATAAGGTTACTAGCCTAGGTGTGGTCATAGACTCGGATTTGAGCTTTGAGCCTCACATCAACAAGATAACAAAATCTGCTTTTTTCCATCTTAGAAATGTCAACAAAGTGCGCGGCATGGCCCCCCGACAAGACGCTGAGAAACTTATTCATGCCTTTGCCACCAGTAATGCTCTCTTCTCTGGTCTCCCCAAAAAATTAATTGACAAATTGCAACTCATTCAAAATTCTGCGGCAAGAATCCTAACAAGAACCAGAATGAGAGAGCACATCTCTCCTGTCTTGGCAGACCTGCACTGGTTACCTGTCTCATACAGAATCGACTTTAAGATTCTGCTGACAGTATTAAATGGCAGCATTAAATGGACTTGCCCCTAGTTATATCTCTGACATGCTCTCTTTTTATGCCCCTGCTCGAGCTCTCAGGTCCACTGATGCCAAGCTGCTAAGGACCCCCACCCCCCCCGCAAAAGAAGATCGGCGACGCCGCGTTTGTTTGCTATGCGCCCAAGAGGTGGAACGCCCTCCCCATCGAGATCCGATCAGCCAGCTCCGTCGACTCCTTCAAGAAGCAGCTGAAGACCCACCTCTTCATCCTTGCCAACTCCTAGCTGCCAAGGCGTCATAGTGTCCCAGCTGCCGCAGCATCCTTGCGGCTCACAACCAGCCCTGGCAGGGGGCTCCCCTAGGTGGCCGCTGGTCTCTGCCTGAGGTTTCTTCCTGACTATAGGGTTTTTTTTTCTCAGACCTCACTGAGCTTTTTTTCCCCCTACAAACTATGATTCAAGCGAAAGGGAGTTTTTCCTCACCCCTGATGCCACCAGGGGCCGCACCTGAGCGCCCAATCTCTGTGTGACTATCTATGACTTATGATAGGCCCAGCCACTATGAACCTTACGCATCTAGGAATCCTGGTCCTAACCTACGTTGACCTTATGACTCTACAATCTCTGTCTATCTCTTCTTCCTCTGCCTTCCTGCTATTTCTGCCTCTCCTCTATACCTCTCCTTTTAAGTCCATCTCTAACAATGATGTTTTTTCCCATTTGTTAAGCACTTTGAGTTACATGCCTTGTATGACACAGTGCTATACAAATACAATTATTATTATTATTTATTATTAAATGTGTTTCACACATACTTTCCACTTCAAATCCCACCAACTGACATCATACCAAAACAATAATGCTTGAATGTGTTTTTTTCCCTTTTACTTACATTCCATGCTGGGAATCAAACTTGCAACCATCATGTTTCAAGGCCAACTGCTTAACTGTTAGCCTAATACTGCCCTGGCACAACATGTTGACATCCATAGTGTCATGATATGGCAGATATAGTTCCAATTGACATGATTTGAAGAATTTGCAACTTTCACAGTTTCGCAAAAAATAAACAATAAATATCAACTTGAGTGTTTTTTTAGATGCGTCCCAGCATCTCTATAAGAGGGTCTGTCTGTCCGTCCGTCCGTCCGTCCGTCTGAAACGCATTCCTTCAATTGTGTCTGAAACGCATTCCTTCAATTGTTCCTTCCTGTGGCCACAAGGCGGCAGACTTGCCATTTTGGACCGGAGTGAATGCGTGCAAGCATAGCCTTTCTATACTAAACCGGATGCTAACGTTGGCGAAAAGTAGCCTAGCCACAGGCTAACTGACAAACGTGAGGCCAACAACTCAGCCGATCGTGATGTACGCCACAAATAGACCAATCGACCTCATATTTAGACACTACAATGTTGATTTCTGCCTTCGATTTTCATCAGTTAAGAAATCTAGCGTCGGATTAACACATTATTAAGGTAGTAAAGCGAGTTGCCGCCATGTTTGTTTTCCAGAATCACCCGGGTAGAGAGCTCACGTGCAGCATTCTGGGTAATTGAGTTTCACGTTATTAGCACAAAATGCGTGTTTTTAAAAAAATGCAGTGAGTTTAAAAAATCAAACCAACTGCCATTTGGAAGGGCAATGGTGCTTTTCGTTGCGCTCAGAGAGAGTACAGGAGAGAACGCGTCTTTCGTAATTGCTTTGCAGTCGTGTGCATTTGATAAACTCTGGCACGGAAGTTCACTGCTTTGTGCCTTGACGGTGAAGCTGGTATTGAAAAAAAGTCCATAATTCACCTAAAGGGTGAACCCATAAGCGCATGATTCACCCAAACGGTTTTATTTATTTATTATTTGTCGATGTTTAGATTCTTTCCCACATGCACATAATGCTGAAATGGCGTGATACTAAAGGTTGTTAGGCCTAATAAATGTCTGGTAATTTGTAATGTAGCCTAGGCCTACTTCATCTAGGCTATGTGAAATTTCAAATCATAGCCTATGGTTCTTTTCCAAATCCAAGAATGATGATAAGCTTATTATACCCTAAACTGCAAAAAATAAAGCCATGTCTCGCCATTTTGCTGCCTTGCTGCCTGCCACAATATTTGGAGTGTCCATGATGACCAATAAACAAAAAGTACATCCTTGGGGGGCGTTGACAGGCTAGGAGGGGGCGTTTGGGGGGAAAAATGGCATAGTTGGAACTGGCATAGAGGGACGCATCTGTTGTCCGCCTGTCGGCCTTGTTACTGATAATACAGGATTCAAACCTGCAATTCTATCTTCAAACCTGCAATATCTCTATAGAGGGAATCTAAAGAGAGGTGTATTTAACAAGGAGATGAATCATTTTAAATGGACAAATAGCTAATGTAGTGTATAAGGAGAACTAAATAGCGATGTACTGTATTCAGCAAAGAGAAAACTCATGTTGACTACTATCACAGGACTATTGACTTATAGGCCCGTAGAGAACAAATTCCACATTCACATTCAATGGCAAAGGAAAAATAAAATGCTTTTCGCAAGTTTTCATCACTCCTTTCACCACTCCATTTCATCACTGATTTAAGGCGTTCAATATGTCATGACCAGTGGTATAATAATTAAACACAGAACCCCTGACAAAACACTAGTGGCCCCCCATAAAGCATGCCAAGGTCATAATAGGTCCCCCACCACCTATGGACGACCCTGGGCCCTGAGCCTATGGTATTAGAACACTGTCACCCAAAACGTAATGGCTACCTGTATGTTTTTACGCTACGTAAGGCTCTCAGTAATGTCATGCACTGTGCACTGTGTAGGATGGGGTTCAGAGTAGGTATTGCAATCATGCTGCTCATTGACACTGTGCTGCTTATTGCCAAATTCGTTTTTTTTTTTCTTGAATATTTACTTAGTAATAAACTAATACTTATACCGGTAATAGTCATAATGAATACTTTGAATTTGATGGTGATGTTAAGTGTTTGTGAAAAAGGTAACATTTGTAAATTGGCAGCAGGAATTCTGGAAATAAACTCCTAAAAATATTACATAGTGCATCTTTAAAGTTTGCAATATGACAAGATAGAACATTGTGTAATGATGTTAATGTTCATATTGGAGCCTGGTTCTCAGCAGCATGTTTCATAATCACTCCACGGCTGATACTGTATGTACTGCAGAAGACACGTACATGCACACGTGCCAGAGAATTATACATAGACCTGCCACCACATATATGTATACAGCACATGCCAACTGCAAGTACACAAGCACGGGGGTTGTTAGAGGAAGAGGGGTTAAACATGATGGAGGCAGTACAGAACACTGATGACGTTTTGGTGGATGTGGTAGAGCGGGGGCCGGGGGGGGGGGGGGGTTAAATGATGGTGGTGGCCCACTATGCTGATGATGGTAGAGGAGGACAGGAGACTGTGCAGCACTAATGAAGGTTGGGGAGAGGAGGGGGTGGAGGGCAACTCCAGCAAAGATACTGTACTAGATTGCTTGTTAAATCTGCTTTCAATATCTCTGCTTGTGTGCAAGAATCCACTATGTGTGTCTGTAGCATGCGTGTGTGCGTGCTCGTGTGTGTGCATGCGTGCGTCTCCTGATTCATTCATCCACTGCCCCCTCATTATCTCTTGAGAAGGCGGGATCAGCTAATAAACTGGACTGGGCCCTAACAATCTTAATGAATAGGCCACAAGGGAGGAAGTAGAGACAGAGGCAGAAAGGGTGAGAGACAAAGAGAAGAAGAAGAGAGAGAGAGAGACAGGGAGAGAAAGACAAGGAGGGGGAGGGGAGTGCAGGGGGAAAGGGTGAGAGAGAGACAGAGAGATAGAGCTATAGAGAGAGAGAGTGAGAAAGAGACAACACAAGTTAGGAAGAGAGCGATAGAGACAGATAACTTTTGTTGATTCTCGACACTATTTCCCTCTATGCTGTACTTTTTTGTGAAAAAATGCTTTACACAAGGTCTGATTGGTCCCTGTAGTCAGTCTACAGACCTTGCTGAGTTGTTTCTCTCACATCGTAATGAAGAAAAGGCATTCACATTTTTTAAAGAGTCATTTATTTTCTTGAATATGGAAGCAGCACACTGCTCACTATCCACCACATAATCATTACACCACATTACATTTCACTTAGCTGACACTTTTATCTAAAGTGACTTACAGTGACTATTTTTCAGGGTATTGGCCATAGTCCCTGAAGCAATGCAGGGTTTGGTGCTTTTCTCAAAGGCACTTCAGCAGTAGGGAGAGGTCAGGTGGGGTTTGAACCCAGAACCTTTCTATAGAAGTCAGGTGTTAACCCTTTATAGGGCACACAAATTTCAAATGCCTTACAAGATAGTTATACAGGCACATTGTACTGTATGTATTAGTACTAATAGATGTAACACTAAAATAAAGTGTTATCAATACAATACAACAATACAATAAAATTGGGTTATTTGTAACTCTGGTTAGATACTTAACCTCCTGTCCTCAGCTCTCCTGTCCTCTTCTGTTAGTATAATTCTACCATTCTTGAAGTCGAAGTGCTGTAGACTACACAAAGGCTATGCCAAGGTTTTGAAGGGTAATGATTGACGTTAATATTCCTTCTATTTTCCCACAATGTTCCCCATCAACAATGTGGTGAGATGCAGCGTACTAAGTACACGTAAGGAAAAGAGCTTTCTCTATCCTGCTTTTAGCGTTAAAAGCTCCTGTAGTGAAGCAGTGAGTCACCAGTACAACACAGACTACATGTGTGTGCACAATGAGTGATATATTATATAGGCCTATTACATTCTGGTACGCAAGCACAGCTCCTCATTGTTCAAACTGAAAGAACAGGTCAATGGAGTAGTATGAATAAGTATTCACTAGCCATTTTATTAAGCTCACACCAACTGCTCATTGACGCAAATGTCTAATCAGCCAATCACGTGGCGGCAACTCAATGCATTAATTAAGGCATGTAGACCTGGCCAAGACGATCTGATGCAGTTCAAACTGAACATCAGAATGGGGAGGGTATTTAAGGAACTTTGAACATGACATGGTTATTGGTGGCAGATAGGTTTGTTTTGAGTGTTTCATAAACTGCTGATCTACTAAGATATTCACGCACAACCATCTATAAGGTTTACAGGGAATGTTTAGAAAAAGAGAAAATACCAGTGAGCGGCAGTTCTGACGGCGAAAATGTCTTGTTGATGCCAGAGGTCCGATGAGAATGGCCAGACCGTTTCAAGCTGATACAAAGGCAACATAACTCAAATAACCACTTGTTATAACCGAGGTGTACATAAGAACATCTCTGTATACACATCACATCAAACCTTGAGAATGTGACCACACCAGGTGCCACTTCTGTCAGCTAAGAAGAGGAAAATGAGACTATAATTTGCAAAGGTGCACACAGTACAAGTTTGGAGAACATTTTGCCTTGTCTGATGACTCTTGATTCTTGATTTGAATTCACCCTGCCTTGTATCAACGGTTCAGACCGGTGGTGTAATGGCATAGGGATATTTTCCTGGCACAACTTGGGCCTCTTTGTACCAATTGACCTTGTTGGAATGCCACTGCCTACCTGAGTATTGTTGCCATAGAAGTAGGAAAAAAAGGAAAAGTAGGAAAACTAGAGATGACCCTGCCCCCTGTTTCATGGCAATCTTTGCAGCCCTTATTTGTCGGTACTAGATATGAGCAATGTAAATGAGTGGAAACCGGGCTCACCTCTGTCAAAAATGGCTTAATAATGTGAACATTTCCATCGACACACTATATAAGGAAAATAGTTGAATTGTGTTGCTGAATACCTAACCGATTTTAAAATGTATTTTATATATGATTTGATTAGACATTTTGCCTGACATTTCATATCTGGTCTTTGATTAATGTGTCACTTCACACAGTTTTACTTTTTTTTCACAGAGGTGGGCCTGTTCTACATTGACCGAAAAGCACAGCTCTACCTACACAAGATGTAGGCTGCATTGCCATTTTCCAGTGCTGTCGTAAGTTCAAGTTCAAGTTGGTTTTATTGTCAATTTCTTTACATGCACTGGTCATACAAAGAATTTGAAATTACATTTCTTGCTTTCCCATGCAGACATAGACTAATCTAGGTAAGGACATAGACAGTATAGACATAGACAGTACTCATACATGGACATAAGACAGTATGGACATAGACAGTGCTCATACAGACATTTAAAGTGCAACGTGCAATAAGTTGCCGTGATTTATCATGATTGTTGCAGGCAGTTAAGGCAGTTCTGAAGGCAAAAGGGGGTCCGACCCAGAACTAGCAAGGTGTAAAGTGGTTGGTGTATATGATTATATCACATGATAAAGTAAAGTATAAAAGTATAACGGTGCATACACACCAACGGCGCTGATGTCCACTTAACTTCCACTTCACGTGTCCGTTATCAGTCCGAAACGGTTAGAATACATGAAAACAAATCATGCTTTGCACACAGGAGCGTGGTGTAAGCGCGGCGCATGTCCGGCCCGACCGGACATGTCCGTCATGCTCCTTGAAAATAGAACTCGAGTCTATTTTCCTGCGCGGAAGTCTGCGTTCAATGAGCGGCTCCCATTGAAAATGAATAGCTGCGTAGACGTTGACTGTGCAGCAGTGTTAATTTTGTCAACTAGACTAAGACTAAATATATTAGTCGACTAACCTTTTGAGAGTTTAATTGACTAAATTCTGACTAACAAAAATGATCTGTGAAAGACTAAAACGAGACTAAAATGTTGAGGACTTTTAGTCGACTAAATAATGACAAACAAAAATGATTTGTGAAAGACTAAAAGCGACTAAGCCTACGAACTAACTTTTAGTCAACTAAATTCTGACTAACAAAAATGATTTGTGAAAGACTAAAAACGACTAAGACGTAGACTTTTTTGGGGGCTCAGACATAAATTGGTACAACCACAACTAAAACCTACAAAGTAATTGTTAATTGGTAATCAACCTTTAAAGGGACAATTGCTACGGTTACATTATGTTTTTAAGTCGGATTTAATAGATCGGATTTAAGTAGATCGGATTAAGAGTTATTTTGCGAATTGTATACATGGCACTTTATAAATGCGATTAAACGTCTGGGGAAAATAAAGCATTGCGATTGGACTGAGGACGCATGTGCTGAGTGAGCCAAATAAGGTGTGGGGGCGTGGTCGCCAAACCTCCAGGGAACTCTGGGACAGAAGGTAATCTTCAGCCTGAAAATTAATTCCCTCAGTGGACTCAAGGCTGAAGAAATCCCCTTTGGGTCTGGTTCTTTCAAATGCTAGTTAGCACCCACCTAGCTTAGAAAAACGAACTGGTGAAAGGGTGATGTGGAGTAACTTTGTTGTGCTTCATTACTTCGTGGGGCACTTTTACATCAATATATGGAAGCCACAACATTTATAGTCGCTTAGGGACTTTAAATTAAGCAAAACTTTCATGTGAAAATCAACAGGAAGTGCTGTCATGTTTTTCTCACTGGCAAAGAGCACGGTCTCTTGGCGCCACCATGTGGTCAACGAGCATGCGTGGAACGACTGGATTTATTGTAATTCCGAATAAAAGGTTACATGACAGAGGAACGTGTTTAATCGGATTTAAAAGAGGAATAAACCACCCACTTTAACCGGACTTAAGTTTAAATCGGAATAAACTTAAATCATGTTCGGTAAGTGTTTACATGATATTTTTAGAGTGGATTTAAGTTTTAATCAGAGTTAAAGTCAGTTAAATCGGACTTAAGTGTCTCATGTAAACGCAAGGACTATGGGATTCAAAAATGAATAATTACAGCTGAATTCCTCCACCGATACTTATTTGAGTCATTAGTAAATTATTGACCACTTTCGCACCCCACTGTCAGAAAATCCTGAATGTAACTTTTAGCAGACTGACCCTAACGAATATTGGGGGAGAAGCTTCTCAAACAAAACAAAAATCCCTTTACGAATATGTAGCACCAGCGACATATTCACATATGCACTATTGACTGCTGGCAGAGTGGGATTAAAAACATTCTCACCAAAAGCTTAGCTAGGTTAGATTTAGAGACAGGCCTGACATTGGCACATAAGTCTACATAGTGTCCTTTTAAGACACAGTGTTATAAATTTGCCATTACCAGAATGACAATAACCAAGTCCTAGTGCATTACTAAAGGCCCTGTGTTTTATTGTATTGTGACTTAAACTAAAGACTAAAATGTTTAGACTAAAACTAGACAAAAATGTTGAGGACTTTTACTCGACTAAATAATGACTAAACAAAAATCATTTGTGAAAGACTAAAACTAGTCAAAAATGTTGAGGACTTTTAGTCGACTAAATAATAACTAAACAAAAATGATTTTTGAAAGACTAAAAGCGACTAAGACTAAGAATGGACTTCGACACAAGACTAAGACTAAGACTAAACTGAAAAATGGATGACAAAATTAACACTGCAGTGCAGTGTGAAAGGCAGCCCGTGAATCTTTCAGACTCGCGATACTCCCGGAGACGTTAAGTGAACACGAACATTTTGGTGTGCATGTACCATTATCAGGTCTCTCTGATTACCATATGTACCATATAATAGCTATACTGTATCTCAAAAGACCAGAATGTCTTTTTAAAGTCACCATAGCAACAGGCATGTTTTCCCCTGGCTGAGGACATGAGCAAGGAGAGAGCCTTCACTTGGAAGCAGTGGCGTGGAACTTGGTGCTACGCCCCTGCTTGGAAGGCAGCCTATGTGCTGTGATTCTAGAACAGAACACTAGAATCTTTGTTTTCTTGAGAGTAATGAAATGCTAGAGTGAAGAATGGAAATGCTGATACACTGTCTATACCCAGCGCACATGTGGAGGCTGATCAGTGCCAAGGGTACAGCAGTGTACAAGCTCAGCTCCTACTCTGCAACTCTACAAGGTACACACACTAGACATGTATCACACAGTACTGTAGATGAAAGAGAGAGAGAGAGAGAGAAAGAAAGAGAGAGATAGAGAGAGACTAAAATTCCATAGGTCTAACTTTCATCCAGAGAAAATGCATTCTGCATTAAAACTAACACACACACACGCACGCAGGGCAGGCCACACACCCCCAGTAATCAGAGGATAAGAGTTCAGCCCCTGACAATCTCCCTCCTTCCTGTCTGCACATACTGTTGGGTAATGGAGATGTGGATCGCGATTTCACTTTCTCATTTAGCCGTCACTCCTCTGCTCTGCTCTCCTCTCCTCTGCTCTGCTCTCCTCTCCCTCCTTCCTTGCCCATCTCCTCTCCTCTCCTCTCCCTCCTTCTTTGCTCCTCCCCTCTCCTCTCCCCTCTGCTCCTCTCCTCTCCCCTCCTATCCTCTCTCTGCCCCTGCCCTCCACTCTCCTCTCCTCTCCTCTCCTCCTCTCCCTCCTTCCTTGCCCATCTCCTCTCCTCTCCTCTCCTCTCCTCTCCTCTCCTCTCCTCTCCTCTCCTCTCCTCTCCTCTCCTCTCCTCTGCTCTGCTCTGCTCTCCTCTCCGCTGCTCTCCTCTCCTTTCCTCTCCTCTCCTCTCCTTCCTTCCTTCCCCATCCGGCTGATTTCTGATTCCTCCTTGTAATCCGCCTCCAGAAGCTCTTCTGATTAGATGGGTAATTAACTCTTCGAGGCCCGCTGTGGAGGGAGACGTGCCATAGACCGCGCCGACCACGCACGCTTTCCCAATTTGCTCACTTGGTCACGTAGGCATTAGGCAACGTTTCATTTCATGCCAGGAGCCCAGACGGTCTCTCACATGCAGGCGTCTTTTTACCTTGTGATAGGTGGAAGTACTCGTGTGAATGTTTAAAAAAATGGTTTCGTATTCATATGTATCACAATCATTGGATTGCATGAAAAAAACGATTGTAGTCATGATGGTGCAAACCATATTGCTAGGTTGCTAAAATATTGCCTGTAATAGGCTACGTATAGCTAGTATTGGTTGGGCTTAATTAAAGCAATGTCGGGCAAATGCTGTAGCACCACCTTGTCCCTATCTGTGCACGCCTATGTCATCATATTTCGACACATTTATTTTCATTTTACACTCGAGCACGAGGGCCTTGTTCTATCTCGGGACTCAATATGCTGCTGTTTTAAAGTTGTGTGCTGCTGAAGTGCTCCTGTTGCAGCAATAACAACAACAACA
>NC_085861.1:8273491-8293491 GCF_034702125.1 Engraulis encrasicolus
TGGAATGATAGAAGAAGTTTTGTCCAATAAAATATGATGTCATATTTATATAGTTTTATTTTTTTTTATTTTACACGTTGCAGTGTGTCATCAGTACCTTCAAAACCCCATGTCCAAAAGCAGGATTTAGAATTTGACAATACCATAATAATTGGTTAAAATGAAATTTAACAAACATCATAGCTACTGTCATCAAGTATTTTGGATTATTAATCAAACTACATGTATGTATGTACAATGTTTTATAAAACCTTTTAATATACTTTTTAAACTATTGAACATGTGTCCGGACTTTAAGTCAACACCGTAAGATTTGTTTAAAATACAAAAAAATCTACCATTATTGTGGTCAGCTCACACTCTAAGCAGCCTGGTACTACTTCCTGTTTGGTATACATGCCACGGAGACACTGTTCTGTTGAGGTCACATGTAATATTTGATTTTATCAATGGATCTTTAGGAAGACCATCTATGTCACAACCATAATGTGTCAACACCATAATGCATAAAAATAAAGTTTTTTTCAGTATTTTGTATAATAAAAGCTTAGAATAACTTTATTGGCAAGTCCTTAAGCAACTGCTGACGTACCAGATAATTTCTGTTAGAAAATGATGTGTTATTATGAAAAGTAGGTTGATTTGTCAACTCCATAAGAGTCAACTCCATAAGATTTTGTTATGGAGTTGACATGCAAAATCTTATGGAGTTGACAAATTCACCAAAAACTGTCAACTCCATAAGATTTTTCTCAGCACTTTCAGGTTTTTTTGTAATATTTTGGGGAAAAAGGTAATTCTTAAATCATTTTCTTTTTGTTTAGGCAATAAAGGATCATTAGATCTATACCACCATGTATGTTAACCACTTTAGGTGTTTTCCTCATGTTTGCAAAATAAAAGATTAAGTCTGAAAATGCCATTTTTTTAACTCTGTGTGTTAATAACAGTCTAAAATTAAAATTTAAATATATATATATTACATATTATTGTACATCAGAGTAACTAAGTATCATTACAATACAAATCAGAGCTAAAGATTCTTGTTGGACTATTATAATAATTTAATTATGTACTTTTATTGTGTCTGACGGAGTTGACAAAAATCTAGGTGTGAAGGTAAACATGTTAATTTGTTAAAAATGCCTTTTTACCTGGACCCTGTATTTTTACATGCCTGAAAACTACACATCTTTATCTACATGAATATATAACCATGAACAACATATTCTGCATTTTCAAAATCAGGTTTTCAAAACGCATTTTGTCCCATCTCTCAAGAATCCCTGACATATCTGACATAAACATGTGCCAAATTGTTGTTTTCTACTGATTTTGTAGACATTTAAGTGGTTGTGGTCAAATTGACCCCAAGGATCACGGATGTTCCACAATTTGAGAAATTTTCCAAGATAATTGATAAATCTTCAACATGAATGTATTGTATTAAAACCGGTATATATAAAATCTAGTTCATTGCATTTGTATTTATGAAATTGATTTCATTGAACAACATTTTGCATACAGTGTTATCAAAAAAGTCTAATTGCAATTGCTGGACCTCTTTTTTACCTCTAAAATCAAATTGCTCACCGTACAATTAAACTTATTTACCAAACATGACCTGGATGAGCAAGACATCCCTAATCATAACAGACCTACATTTTATTTCAGTCATCATTTTCAAGAGATTACTTACCCAGCTCTCTTTACATATGAAGGGTTTATTTGCAAAACGGTGTATCTCCATTTTGTAGAATGTTGGGAAATTGACATTTTGTATTGGGCATTCCATTGAATTGCATTGCAAAATGCATTTTATATAGGTTAAAAATGGTAAGAATTCACACATAGGTGATAGGCCCTCAGAACAGTCATTTCCAATAATAAAATGCAAAAGTCCAAAAATGGAGATACACCGTTTTGCAAAGAAACCCTTCATATGTTATTCACAAAATGTTTCCTTTACAACTCCCAATATGCAGAAGAAAACAACACCAGATGACTTTGCAAACCACAAACTCCAACCTTATGAACTCACCCCTCCGAAAACCATCAGGCCAGATGGTGTCCTCTGTGTGTACAGGGCTGTATCTGCACCTTGGGCTCTTGCTAAATCTGTGCAGTCTTCCCTCAGCCAAACACCTGCTCCTACTGCTCTCCTCAGAGACATCCAGTCTCATCCAGTTTCCATCCAGCATTTCTTTCCTCCTCCCGTCTCTGCCAGTGTTGTGTTCCAGCCCTCTGCCGTACCTCACTTCACCTGACCGCATCATACGCTCATTCACCCCTCTGCCATCCCTCGCTCCATCCTTCCACAGGACTCTAGTCTCCCCTCTTCCATCCTCTCTGCCAACCATCCACAGTCGTCTCGTCGTCTTCCTCCTCTCTCTGCTAGTGTTGTCTTTCACCCCTCTGCCATCCCTCGCTCCATCCGTCCGCAGGCCTCCCGTCTCCAGATGCCCGCCGCCGTTGAGTGCCACCATGCCTTTCAGCTTCTCCAGCAGCTGCAGGACTTGGGTGTTGGCTCCGGATGTCTTGTTGGCTTTATTGTCTAACACGTGGTACCTGTCAAATAACATTGATTGATTGATTGTTTATTGACAGCACATCACAGAAGCACTGTTCTTCCTGTGGTCAAACAAATTCATACATTCCTTTCTTACATGCACTCTTTTTTCTCTTTTTTTCTCTTTCTACAAATGTTACAAGCAAAACACAAGACAAAAACACAAGATATACACAGAAAAGGAAAACGAGGAAGAGAGAAAATAAAAACCTGTCACTTATATACTGTAGGTTATATGTATACAGTAAGTAAAAAAGGATGTACCTGTAGGTCAGAGTGCTTCTGAGTGCTTTTAAGCTCCTCTCCTTTGTTAAAATGCCTTTAATTAAACTGTGCTACTTCATTTTAGAACACACTAAAAATGCCAACATGTTTCGACCTGTAATGGCCTTCATAAGGGCTTTAAAAAGATGGTACCTGTTGCCACACTTCTCCACAATCTGCTTCAGGGCGTCCCCTTCGCTTTCCATATACTGCTCGACAGTCACCGCGTCTCCCGCTCCGACCCCACCGAGCCCGTCCCCACAGGTGAACAGCACCAGGGTGTGTCTCCACACCTGCTTGCCCAGAACGAGCTCCAGGTGTTGGCACGCCGCCCGCCCCTCGTTGGCTCCGAACGACGCGTCGGCGCGTATCACCAGCAGCACGGCGTGGGGCCCAGGGTGGCAGAGCGGCACGGAGAGGGACATCTCCTCCATGGTGCGGGACGGGTTGCCCGCGGCAGGAGTGCACTTCTGCCAGCCGGGCGTGTCGACCACAGAGAGCCTCTGGCCGGCGATGGACCTGTGGGGAAAAATGGGATATACATAGAATTATTGTAATTAGTATTTATTTATTCATTTTTAATTTTTGCCCATTTTAACTCTATTTAGACAGGACAGGACCGTTGAAGATGGATACAGGAAATGAGTGGGGGAGAGAGAGGCGGGGTCACAAGCCCAAAATATATAGTTATTGATATTATTAATAATTATTAATCATTATACTCAGCAGTAAGTGGTAGAATAGTGCAGATTTATAAATAATGCCAGGGACATAAATGTTATATTGTTATATGAAGTTACACAAAACTGCCATATTATGGTGATGAGCTATGACACGGTTAGGCGAAAATAAACGAGAATGTTCGTCTCTCTTAATGTCCCAGGAGCGGTTATGTGATTATCTAAATCAAACATGTCAATGTCACGCCCCGAGTGAATAAAGCGAATTCATGGCGCTAGCAGGCAGCTTAGGTGGCCCTTGGTCTGGACCCAGCATTGTAGTGGTGCCCCTGCTAAACATGTTTCTACTGACCTGTGGTGCCACTCGCAGAAGGCAGTGGGCTTCTGGTCAAACACCTCCGGGCCTAGCATGGTGTTGCCCACCGAGGTCTTTCCTGATTGGCTGTAGCCAAGCAACACAATCCTCAGGGTAGCCAGCAGGTAAGAGTTGGCTGTCAGAAACAGTCAGAGACTTAGACGTCTGAAAATGAAGTGAAAACCCCAACTGGGAAACTCCAACTCCCATTGTCATTGTGACACAGCACTCCACAGCACACAAGTGAACGCTGCAGACTGCACACAACTAAATTGCATTTATGCCTCACCCATATAAGGGGAAAGCCCCAATGGTGCCCGAAAGGGATCAGTGCGGTGGAACGGTACCATGCTCAGGGTACCTCAGTCAAGATTCAAGATTCAAGATTCAAGAATTTATTGTCATTGTCAAAAAGGCAACGAAATTGTGTTTGGGGTACAATACTTAGTAGTAGCAGGTTTCCAAGTAAAGTGCAAAACGAGGTAAAAGTGACACCAGTGCTTGACCCCCCCAGCCCCCCCATCCCCCTTAAAGTGCAGCAGAGATTAAGTGCATAATACAACACCCCCCCCCTATCTCAAACATGCACGCGCGCACGCACACACACACACACACACACACACACACACACACACACACACACACACACACACACACACACACACACACACACACACACACACACACACACACACACACACACACACACACACACACACACACACACACAGAATGTCCAAAGGATAGATGGATAACATTTAAGACAGTAATGTTCCTCAGCAGTCATGAAGAAGGATGGGGGAGAGCACTTAATTACTCCCCCCACCAACCTGGCGGGTCGGGAGTTGAACCAGCAGCCTTTGGGCTAAAAGTCTGATGCCCTCAGTCTGATATAACATATTCGTAGGAATATTTTGTAGGGTTATTGTAGTATCAATGTTTTTTTTTTCTTCAGAGAGCATGATGTGACATTTTGGAGACGTTTAGAGCATTAGTTTGATGTGATTCAGCACGGAAGTCAAAGTCAAATGATTTTTGTTTACAAATACTGCCTTAGGTTCGTTTATTTTTCCTTTCGAGCTCTTGCCGAGGGGATAACTAATATTAGTAAAACAGCACAGCTGTTCAAATACAGCCATTGAGATTCAGTAACCCACAAACCGTAACTTGACTATTAGTACCAGGAACTATGAACTGATGTGATCTCTTCTCAACTTTTGCAATTGCTTCTTCTTTCTTTCTTTCTTTCTTTCTTTCTTTCTTTCTTTCTTTCTTTCTTTCTTTCTTATTTTACTTTTATCTTTACTAGAGGTGCTCCGATTGCTCGGCTGCCGATCATGACCGGCCGATAATGGCCAAAAATAGCCTGATCGGTGATCGGAAAAACATGCCGATCAAAAAACCGATCGAGAGATATTAAATTCCTCACGCAACCATTTGCCTTTACACCTGGCGCTGCATGTAGGCGCTGGCTCTGCACAGCTGCAACTGCACCAAAAGAAGGCATCTTTGCTTGTCTATAACTTTTCGCCATTCCCCCCTTCATTTCCACCATTCATAACCATATCTGCATCAACAATGATCTGATTTTCCGATCCATGCGCCGTTTACCTGACTATGTAATTTGCGATTGAGTACTCGCCAGTGAGCCATGTTACGTTATAACCTGTGTAGTTGCCTTGGTCAGCACGCGACAACTTCACGTTGTCAGCACAAACATGTCAATTATTGTTTTCAAAGTTGTAATTGGCAGTCAGTCGATTAGTTTGATAGTCGCTGAAACACCAAACGGCGATAGATGTGGTTAAAACTTGAGAGAGAGATTCAGAACGGTAGTGGAGCACTGCAACTGTGGACGGTGACAGAGAGGGGAGGGGCTCTCCTCACGAGGCTGCTCCAGAGACGTTCTTAATGCACAGAGAATCTTTGGCTGCTCATTTAAAGCGACAGGTTGTTTTTTTCTCGTATGTGGAAGACTATTTGATGTAATGTTTCAGTTTCAATTCAATCTTAAATAGTTTAGTTATTCTATGCAATAACTTATACATTGATTAATACTGTAGACTGTATTACCAACACTAGTCTGAAAGATAATAATAATAATAATAATAATAATAGCCTAATACTGTAATAGACATGTGAAAATTAAGATTGATTGGTTTATGGGCAGAAATGGTATTCAATAAGGATAATTAATAGGCTATTAAAAAAATAGGAAATCATTTTTGTGATCGGCAATGATCGGTAATCGGCAGATAAAGATTTTTGGTGATCGGTATCGGTGATCGGACCCAAAAAATGGTGATCGGAGCACCTCTAATCTTTACTTCTATCTTTCCTGCTGTCTGGTCATTATTTAAAAGGCTTGGCTTGTCTGCTATTGCAGCCATTAACTCCACAGGTGTCAGGACCTCTAGCCCCGCTCAGCTCAGCAAAAATAATAACCACAATTAAACGCAAGCAAGATATCTCGACTAAAATACCCCTGGCTAAAGAGTGAGAGTCACTACAAGTTCAATGTTCATGTTTTGCCTTTAAAAATGATAAGAATGGAAGACCTTAATGATACATTTTGGGATGTAATGAAAGAAAAGGGACACAGTTAATATTTTATAACATAGCACAAATATAATAAATGTCACACAATTATGTTATTCCTCTGATGGCTGACCCGCAGAAATGGGGATGACATTAATGGACCTCAGTGTCTATAAAGCCAGGTGAACACATTCTGAATTATCTATTGTCTCCATATACTGCATAATGATTACCATTCATAGTTCTGACCATATTCAAACACCATTACTGTATCATAATGTCATACACACTCATGCCTTACATGTTATTAAAGCTCGATTACAGCTTAGCAGTAACAATGATATTAACAAACACTAATGTATGATAGAATGCAGACTCTCATAAGATCGATACTCGTTTTATAGCCATTTGTAATGGAGAGAGGATTGATCGCTGGCCACCTACGTGTAAATGCGAATACAGTAAAGACCTAGAAAAAAAGATACAGTGAATGATTATACTCCCCCTGACAGTACAGTCGGTAAACAGCACTTTTTTCAGAAATACTGTTGGAGAAAAAGCAAAAAAATGAAATAAAAAACAAAACAAACAAAAAATGTTTGTTTTTTTTTACCTGAGAAGACCTTCACATTCTCTCGCTGTCTCTTCTGCTTTGCCCTCCTGGCTGCCCTCTTCATGACCGCCACTTTCCTCTTCTTCACACTCTTCATCCTCTTCCTGTCCGGCTCAAAATGGCCGTCCTCCTCCCCAGCCATGGCCTCGATCTTCTCCAGCAGGTCCCACACCTGAGTGCTACTCTCGTCACTTTTGTTGTTGCTCAACAGATGATACCTTTAATGATGATGATGATAATAATAATAATAATAATAATAATAATAATAATAACAATAATACCTTACAAAAAAAGGATAATGTCAGGAGAAGCTTTGTTGCTGCACCTTAGTTTTTAGGAGGAAAAAAACAGACAGCAAGCAAGTACGTAAATTAATGAATAAAGATTAATCTACACTGACACTTTAAAGGAACAGTCCCCGCTTTTTTGATTTTCACATGTTTTCAGTATTTCCAAGCATTATTCATGAATGTGCATATAATTTTCTTCTCCGTTTTTTCAGTACTTAGCTTTATTGGATCAGAATTATTAGCATAGCTTAGCATAATCACTGGAAGTGAGTGGAGGCATTAGCATCAAGCCACAGATTTTCACAGGACAGGATTAAATAGCTCAATTCAAAAAAGGGAAAATCCAGGCAACTCCAGGTGAAAAAGAGGAAGTCCATTAAAAAGCCTTTATTATCTTTGGGCTAAAACATGATTAAATAAGCCTGTTTCGACCGCACTGGTCTTCATTAGGGCTTTGTCATCAGGACAGGGAGTGTTTTCCAATATGTAACCTTGCTTCCTCCACTTGTGCTTGTGGCCTTGTATCAGGAAGTTATATGTCATGATGACATCACTGACAACAGCATTATATTTCAATATCTTGCAAAAGCTCAATTGTAAAGTCTTCCTCATTTGCAATTGGGATGATGAATGAAAAACAGTCCCCCAAAAGTTGTTGTGGCAAGGCTGACAGCTGGGAAACTTTATTGTTTTCTCCATGGAGGTGGGGCCAGGAGACGGGGTGAGGCCACAAGCACAAGTGGAAGAAACAAGGTTGCATATTGGAGCGCACACAAGGTGTATGGCCTCACCTATAAGGTGACATCAGGGTCATGTGACCCCATAGTAAATGTCACATGACCCAGATGTCACCTTATAGGTGAGGCCATACACCTTGTCCTGATTACAAAGCCCTGATGAAGACCAGTGCGGTCAAAACATGTTGACTTTTTTAATCATGTTTTAGCCCAAAGATAATAAAGGCTTTTTAATGGACTTCCTCTTTTTCACCTGGATTTGCCTGGATTTTCCCTTTTTTGAATTGAACTGATCCCCTTCATCCAAGAGCACCCAACAAATAAACTTAAAGAAGATACTGTGACTGTTTTGAGCTACCAGCCATTTTGGGTTAAATAGCTGTTTTGCACTCTGGTGAATTTTACATTAATTTTAAAATACTTTATAAGTACATTTGATGATGTTTTGTTTGCCCCCATAGACTTGCATTGCTACGCTTAATTTGGCTTTACTGTTAAACTATTGTCTGGTGGCAAACGCTAGACTAAATCACAAGTGTGTCCAGCAGTTCGAAAAAAGAACGCGCAAGGCAATGGAAACACATGGACAAAAATTATATGCACATTCATGAATAATGGCAGGAAAATACTGCAAATATATGAAAATCAAAAAAGGGTGGACTGTTCCTTTAACCAAACTAGTAAGGATGTAAAATGTAAGCATTTTTTGGTCATTGAGAAATAATCTAATGTCCATAATATGCTACTTTGCCTTTGTCCACATTTCTCCAGGAGCCGCTGTAGTGCCTTGCCCTCTGCCCTGATGTACTGCTCAACACTGCAGCAGCCGGCACCCCCCCTGAGCCAGTCTCCAAAGGTGAAGAGAACCATGGCGTGAGACCAGGCGTCCTCTCCCAGAGGCTCCAGGTGCTCCTCCAGGGCCCGCAGCTCAGCCTCCCCGAAGGAGAAGTCCACTCGGTGGACAAGCAGCAGAGCATGGGGGCCTGGGGGACACATGGAAGCGCTGAGCACGATCTCCTGGCATACGGTAGAAGAGAGATGAATAGGATTTGATATAGGATTCAGTACAACAAAATAGAATAGAATAGAATAGAATAGAATAGAATAGAATAGAATAGAATAGAATAGAATAGATATCGAAATACATTGAATTGAATTGATTTGAAAATGACGGAACACATAACATATTTATTGCTTTCACACAGCACCGCTGACAGGGTTGGCTGGGCCAGGACAAAGTCATCTGGAAGGGTACCCCATCCAATACAATTCAATGTAATAAAGGCCCAATTACATAACACACGCACGCACGCACACACATACACACACACACACACACAGGCACACACAGGCACACGCACACACGCGCCACAAAATCCACTCCAAAGGTATAGCCTACCTGTTTCGTCATCTCCAGTGTGTCGGCCACAGAGACGCCCCTCCACCATCCAGGGGTGTCCACCACAGTCAGCTGTTGCCTCTGCTGCTCTGCTGGTCCCACCTGCAGTGGCGTGCACAGACATTTAGGGGGGCAGGGGCTGAAAGGGGGTGTTGGGGGCATGTGGGACTTCCGATTGCCTGACTAGGCTTATATATTACCGTATTAGCCCGAATATAAGACGATCCTGAAAATAAGACGACCCCCCTTTTCAGGTTCATGTTTTGGGGGAAAAAAGTTTTTTGAAGACTAAATTTAGTTTCACATTGGAAACTTCTTTCAAAAATGCAATTTTTAATTTGTTGGAAAACTTAGGCTTTTTACATAGAACAAATTTCACAATGTAATTTTCATGATAAAAAACTACAGATAGCTACTCATACTCTTTTCCTTTCTTTGCTCACTTCAGTGGTTACCTGACAAGCGCCAGTAGGCACCTACTGTACAGCCGCCTGGGTGTGACTGTTCTAAGTGCGACACAACATTCCATACTACACTCGCAGAGCATCAGTCTGCACCAGCCAGGCAACCAGTCCAGTAGAGATAGACTATCTATTGTGCAATGCACAGATTTTGGCAAAATGCTTTGTTGACAGCAATATCTAACCAGCAGCCGTCTCGCCAAATCGCCGTTCATTTTATGCATCCAAAGTTTTCCGTTGGACTGTAGAAACCGAACGTGACCAAAAGCAGATTGACGCATTGCATTTGAAACCCATGCGCTGCCTATCAGCACCGTTGACATTAGAAGTCCGATTGTCATTCATTTCGTGCCAAGGGTAAAACTCTTGGTGATTTTATATGAACAAGACAATATCTTGCCCTAACCATTACTCTCTGTCGCTGTATTGTTGTGAGGGATATCGTCAAATAGGCACCACCTGTCAAGGCGCCGCTCTCTCGCGCACATGAATGACCATTCATTGGCTGATGACAGCATCCAAAACTTAGCCTACAGGTTGTTCATCAAATCACCCTTCATTTCTTTAGTTTCAAGTTGTACTGGTGACCAGAGAGAACAACCAAAGCTTTCCTGATGAGACTGTAAAACCGAACACAAATAAAAACAGAGCAACGCATCGCGATTGACTGTTGTGTTTCCCCCTCGCATTGTCGGCCCGCATCGCGTTGACATTGACAGTTGATAGACGGGCGGTGCAACACTCATCACGAAACGCAGTTAGCATATGCACATTTGATATGGACAAAACAATCTCTCGCCCTATCCATAAGGCTATTGAGTTTTGTGTCATTGTTGTGAAGCATAATGGCCGCATTCAGGTAAAGTTTAAAAAAATAAAAAAAAAAAATAAAAAAAAGTTTTTAGTCTAGCGCGCGGAAATAAGACGACCCCCCTTTTTAGAGTACTATTTTTAGAACAAAAACCACGTCTTATATTCGGACCAATACGGTACATCTGGGCATTATTGTAACATGCATTTGATCGCAAGGCATTTGTAGATTATCATGCCCACATGGACCACATTGCATTGTGAAAAAAAAACTTTCAAAAAAGATTTTTCAAAATGGGCATTTTATGTCAAGTAGGGCAAAGGGGCAGGTGCTTTAGCACCACCTCGTCCCTATCTGTGCACACCTGTCCCTGTCTGCAGACACTCTGGGCGGTGTGGCGGCCAGGCTCAAAGCATCGCTGACCCAAGATGGTGTTCCCCGTCGAGCTCTTCCCAGACCTCCTGTAGCCCAGCAGGACCACCCTCAGCTTGGAGAGGTGGGATGATCTCATTCTCCACCCTGCCAAAGGTGAAAGGTCAAGTTAAACGGGTTAGGACACGCTGGGAGAAACAAGTACCATTTCCCAATGTCAAGTGTTCTAGCCTTGGTAGTGAGTGAAATGCCCAGTGATTGGATACTCTTTGGGGAACACAGCGGAATATCCAATCACCAGGAGATTCACGTCCTAGCAAGGCTAGAACACTTGACATTGAGATGGGCCCAGTGTCTCCACATTGTCAAAGGTCAGGTTTCAAGGTCAAATTCCGGGAGGCACAGGGAGAGTTGACACACACACACACACACACACACACACACACACACACACACACACACATCACAATGCCAATATATCATTGTGTGGCCATCCCATTGACTTCCATTCATATCAACCCTAACAAAGGCTAAAGAATGAAAGAAATGTGCCGACACCAAACCAATCTCTAACCTAAGCCTGTCAGTGAGGTAATGTTTTTACACTTTCACTTTTACCAGTAACAACAAAACTACTGAGTAAAACACTGCTAGATTTATTGGTCCCAAAATGTGGGTCCCACACCACGGTACTGTTTTGTCCATGTTACTACCTTACTGGGGACATCTGGCACCCCACAACACCAGGGCTTGAAACTAAGGGGCGCCAAGGCGCCAAATGCGGGTGAAAATCGCATCTGGCGTGTAACAAGTTGATCCTCACTAGCCATTTGGCTGGTAGCATATTATTGGGGAGTGATTGAAAAAAAACGGTGATAGATTTCTCTGAATTTGTTCGCTATCAAAAGGGAATCCAGTCTTGCGAACCTAGGGCACTTGTCAAACACTGCAGATGCCCCGCCTCCGTGGAGAAAGTCGGACACGCCAAGACGTGCGCCGCTTGCTCCGGTTTAAATATGTGGCGAAGTTTGCTCTCAACTGGCAAGCGACGCTATGTGCATATTTTGCGACCTGCCTTTTATAATCCAGTAATGTTTTGCGTAGTTGTGCGCAGTTCTTAAGCTGTGGGAGTGTGGGTACTGACACAACCTTGGTTACAACGCACGTTATCGAACATTGCACAAACATTCTGTCAGCATCGCAATGTCTGTCTTGCTTTGACAACAGTGTAAGAAAACAGGACGGCGACAGAAAGTCATCATACCTGTCAAATTTGAGCTTCACAAATCTGGATAATTCCCCGAATTTACACCAAAAGCAGGAAATATTCAACAGGTCAAATTCTGACAATCGGCCAGCAGTGACAAGTCGGGCGGTGCTTTGCTTTTCACGCTGACAGTTCACGTGCGAGGCAGTCCTGTCCAGAATCCATGCATAACGCACATTTAAAAGGCGCATGTAGACTTTGCATATCGTTAAAAAATATGAAACATGTGTTCCCCCTTGTGGCTTTGTCGCCAAAATTGTCAGGAGTTGATGCAAAACGTAATGGTGCAGGTTGTCATGAGATAGGCTAAATAAGATATAAAGGCTAAATAATATGTTACTTTTATGATTAATATCCCAGAAGATGTGATGTTTCATGGCAGGCGAACGTGCATCAGACCTGTGTGGGATACATGTATTTGCACATTAATGAACAAACGAATGAAAATTCCTTCCACCTCAAAGAAACAAATGGCCTTCTTCACATAGTTCCAGACCTTGCACTTATGCGTGTGCCCTTGCACAACACAGCATGTTCATTGTGCTTGTCGTTTCTGATCAATAAAGCAAATAACACCAGACATCAGATCAGTTCTGTAATTTCCTGTCTGCTCATCCGAGTAAAATATTACTACATATTATATTATATTATATTATATTATATTATATTATATTATATTATATTATATTATATAGGGTCTAACATCATATCAATCATATCAGGCTACATTATGACTGTCATGATGGTTAAGAAAATAATGGCTAGTGAGGAAGCCGAATGGCTAGTGAGTCAGGGAAACCACTAGCCATAATGGCCGGTGACCAAAAAAGTTAGTGTCAAGCACTGGCACACACGCACACACGCACGCACGCACACACGCACGCACGCACGCACGCACGCACGCGCACGCACACACACACACACACACACACACACACACACACACACACACACACACACACACACACACACACACACACACACACAAACAGGCAACAGACAGCAGGCATAAGGGCACCACTGTTTACCATGCGTTGTTCCCATCAGGCCTCTTGGGCACTTTCTAATTCACTGAAATCAAACACCATTAGCAACCCTCCATTAACCCCAGCCTTCTCTTTAAATTACATTACATTTGGCACATTACAGTAGTTTTAGTCAAGAGCAGTCAAATCATTGGTACTCCTAAAAAAAGCAACCTTTTGTGATAAACCTCTGACAGCAATTAACCTTAGTCGTTACCTCAGATAACATTCCGTTAGAGTGAAGAGCCCTCATCCAAAACACTATGTACTGTGTGCACTTTGAAAAATATTCAAAAGTCAACGGTATGTTTTTTTTAAACTGTGCTTCTCAGTTAATACAAACAATCCGCTAAAAAAGTACACACTCTACAGTTCAACCTTTGACAAGAATTAACCTTTAGTCTTCCGATAATATTACATTAAACTAAAGAGGTCTCTTCAAAAATGAATTCATTTGGAACTACTGTAGTCCTTTGTCCAAAAAATTAACTGATGAGAGACAGGGAAAGTGTGAAAGTGAAATCGCAACCTGGAAACTCCAACTCCCATTGTCATTGTGAGAGAGCACTCTACAGCACACAAGTGCACACTGCACACAACGGAATTGCATTTACGCCTCACCAGTGCAAATGGTGCAACATATTGTTTGTTTTATTGTGCTTCACAGTTAACACTTTCCCTGTCACTGACCAGGCCTGATGTGCTCCTGTGGCTCCTTCCTCGAGATTTATGGATCTTTGTCGGGATCCGGATCTTTTCAAAGGCACGTCCAAAAGACTACCTCTTTTGAACATTTTTTAGATATTTATCTTATACGAAAAAGATAAAATTTTTGAATCAACCTCTTGAGTCATTTTGCTCAAACAACTGACTGCCCTCCTCCTTCTAGCGACTGTTTCTACCACTATAAGGCAGAGACACTTGTGTTTTTTCTCAAATTAAAGTACTCACGTGAAGGTCATGTGTTCAAAATGAAAAAAAGAAGGAAAAAAAAAGGAAAAAAGTGGCTCCCCACATGTGATTCAGTTCCCATCGTTCAAGACTGGGAGCCGTTCAAAAGAATATATTTGTTCAATAACAACATAACATAACACTACTCCCTGCCCTCTGTTGTTCATCCCCCCCTCACCTCTGACAGGAGCAGTAATAGTCTCCTCCCCCTCATCCGCAGGCTTCTAAAATGGCGGAATCCGCTCTCGCTCGTCATAATGGCCGCCGCAATTTCCTGCCACCACCTCATCGATCTTCTTCAGCAGCTCCGCGACCTGAGCAGTCCCCCCATTACCGCTCCCGTCACCTCCACTGCCACCGCCATTGCCGCCGCCGCCGCCCTTTTTGTCGACGTTAAAGACGTGGGACCGACCCTGGCATCTCTGGACCAGCCAATGGTGACGCGCCTCCCTGGGGCTGCCCATGTGGCTCTCCATGACGCCAAACTCCAATTGGTCGTTGTATGTGAAGAGCACGATGGCATGGCGCCAGGCCTGTGCGCCCAGGAGCAGCTCCACGTGCTCCTCCACAGCCTGGAGGTCTCTCTCCGTGAAAGGGGAGCTGAGACGCACCACCAGGAGGAACGCGTGGGGGCCTGGAGGTAAGGATGCACGATACACATTTTAATCACTTCCGATCCGATCCTCATATCGCAATTTGGATATGTGCCAATACCGATACTACTCCAATCCTATACCAAACCACATAGTATGCATGGCTTTCAACGTGAGGTACAGCAGGCCCGAGTAGACTATTTGATCAGAAAAGGAAGTCAGAAGAACAGGAAAACAATTAATAAGTAAAAAGTAACAAGTAAAAAAGTAACAATCCCATCCTGAAAACTAACATGAAAGTGCTATGATTTCAAATTAACATTACACCTGGTTCAATGTCAGTACTGTATCAGGAAAATTCCGATGTTTTGGGAAAATTTCGATCCGATCCAATCACTAAATTATGTTGATATCCGATACCGATACACTGATACACCGATATCCCATCCCTACCTGGAGGACACAGGCCGACGCTGGTCACCGCGATCTCTCGCCGCGTCACCTCCGGAGTGTCCCTGACCGGGTGGTTCTTCCACCAGCCGGGGGCCTCGACCAGCGTGACCGAGCGGCCGGCTGCTCTGCCCTGCCTGCGGACGGTCTGGAGAACACCCCATCCTGATCCTGCTGCAGAGGTGGAGGATGAGACACCAGGGCCATCATCATCGGTGTCCAGGATGGAGTTGATCACCGACGTCTTCCCAGAGCCCCTGTGGCCCAGCAGAACCAGCCTGTAGTCCGAGAGGTGCTGCTGGACACCTGCTGGTTATCAAGATGTGTTGTTGTATTCACACATGCCTACACGCAATATTCATCAAACTGAAGAGGAAAAACCCAAAAGCAACACAGATACACTCTGGAGAACCTATGTCTCGAGGGCCTTGAAGCCATCTTTTCCGTGAGATACACAAACAAAAAACATGATGGCAGCCTGCCACCACAGTGCTGTGAGGTGTATTCACGGCTACAGAATTTCTAATTTCCAATGCTACTTCACATGTAATCCAATAGGTAGTCCTGCATTTATCAACCTATCAATCAATATTATAAGCTATTTTCGATATGTGACTGACTATAGTGTCTAATTGTTTTATGCACACATACAGTAGTATAAAACGTCAATGCACACACATGCACTCCTTAGCTCACACACATACACTCCCTCCCAGTGGAGGGAGTACTGATGTTAGCCCGACCCTGGACTTCCGAAACCGTAAGCCTGAATCACAGGGAAGAGAAAATCTCACAAAATCGTTTTGCACAGAGCATGTAGAAGCTGCTCTGTTGGTATAGCTTAAGGCTACAAAGTTTGGCAAAGAGTATGAAGAAGTTGATCCTGTTGTAGCTTAAGGCTACGGACCTTTCGGAGCATGGAGAAGTTGATCCTGTGTAGCTTATTGCCACAGTCGTGTTACACAGAGCAAGTAGAAGTGGCTCAGCATGTAGCTTAACCACATAGTCGACTGTGGAACCTGATGCCATTTAACAAGGTCATTAAGTCAAGTCAAGTCAAGTCAGCTTTTACTGTCAGTTTCTTCATATGGACAGGCACAAAGAAATTGAAATTTCAACACATAAAGGACTGTATTTACGCACATGCTTGTTTAAAAAGCGAGAACACATCAAACAAACACTCTACTGATTTGACGTGGATCCCATTGTACGTGTATAGAAAAATTAGAAAAGGCCCCCTTTTATCCTTAATGAGGGTACAGAGGAAATCAACCGCAGTCCAAAGAAAAACCTCCCTCTCCTTGCTGATTATAATCAGGGATAAATGAGTGGACGGTGACTTACCAGCCTGGGACTTCATGACGGTTGCTATGCCAGCCACATCAGAGGAAGTATCGTCTTCAAGATGTCTTTCAGTTCAAAAGCGAATAAAGAGCATTCACTGTACTGTACAAACACATAGCAGCAGGCGGAGGGAAAGGTTACTTGGCGCAGAAATACACATTCATCTTCCTCTGCTGTGTGTGTGTGTGTGTGTGTGTGTGTGTGTGTGTGTGTGTGTGTGTGTGTGTGTGTGTGTGTGTGTGTGTGTGTGAGTGTGTGTGTGTGTGTGTGTGTGTGTGTGTGTGTGTGTGTGTGTGTGTGTGTGTGTGTGAGAGAGAGTATAAGAAAGAGATAGGGATAAGGAAGAGCGAGAGAGAGAGAGAGAGAGAGAGAAGGAGGGAGGGAGGGAGGGAAGAGGTGTTGAGGTAAACACAGGTGTTTACACACACATCACTAGCGTACTGGGAACAGGCTGGGCAGGTTCCTGAGGGTGCAGAGGAGAGAGGAATGGAAATATCCTCTTTCCATCTGTCTCAATATGTCCTGTGTGTGTGTGTGTGTGTGTGTGTGTGTGTGTGTGTGTGTGTGTGTGTGTGTGTGTGTGTGTGTGTGTGTGTGTGTGTGTGTGTGTGTGTGTGTGTGTGTGTGTGTGTGTGTGTGTTTGTAATGACTACATAAGCTGTGCATGTATGTGTGCCTGTTGACACAGCTACATGTAGCATGTACACAGTTCATGTTTACAAATACGTGCTTTGCATTCTGTGTGCATCTGTATTGAATCTCTGCATGTGCATGGTGTTGCTACATACCGCCCACAGGTCTGTTTGTGTGTACAAATGGCAGTTACCTCCAACTAGGGGTGTGAATAATGATCTAAATGTATCGATGCATCGATCCTACGGCCGACGATTTCATCAAATCGCATTGTATCGTGGGGCATTCGTCAGTATCGAAAAGAATCGGATCACTGGCCCCTGTCCAATGCCCTAACTCCATAACATAATAGAAGTGGAAAAGTAATTGAAAATAATGGAATCGAATGGAATCATATCGTATTGTGGGGAATTCTTAAGTATGGAAAATCATCGAATTCTTGCTTTAAGAAATCGATACCGTATCGTATCGACATGGAGGCTGTGATTTACACCCTACAGTTACCTCCAACCTCGATGAGCCTCGAGCAGCCAAGGTGGCTTCATCAGCATAAACAATATGTTAATGCTGCATGTTCTTGACCTTCAAGTGACCTACAGCTGCCCTTCACAAGCCTCCTCTGCACACAAGCACATTTTAATGAGTTTTAGCAAATCACAAATCATTTTTTAGTATGAAGACCTTTAAAATCTCTGCACAAAATCAAATTGTAATGTAAAGTTTACTAACGCAAGAGGATTTTAAGTGGTCTACCTTTTTCATGGGTTTCAAAATGTGTTTTGGGAACAAAACCAAACTCACCACATGTGCCGCTTGAACTGGCATCCTTGAGCTAGAGAGCCTTTCCCAGCATTCAGTTGTTTGAACTTCGGTTTTGTTTTTGTTTTTTAGATTTAGATGGATTTAGATTTTTAGATGTAAATGGACTACAGAGGTACCTTGGTAGGCAGGACAAGAAGCAGGACAGAAATTATGCTATGTACGAAAATATGTGTGCAAGGAGTTGGTTAGGCTACCAACCGGCAAGCATCCCTTGCATTCTGGCATTCTGTTATTCTACATAAACACCTTCACAATTACCTTTAAACAGTGGCTGAAAACAAACCAGACATGCTCCCATTAATTATTAGTATGAACATTGTTTTTCTTTCTGAACTCTATATGTACGTTTGTAGTTGATGTTTGTGATGTGTGAGTAAAATGTATTTTTTCATGCCGTACTTTTTGTTTTATTGTTATTTGTTTTGTCATGCGTACCTGCTTGAGGAAAACGAATGAAATGTAGCCACTATGCCAACTCTGCCATATTTATATTGGTGTATTGATTAATGTGCATCTTCCTAAGCAAATACATCAATGCAATGCAATGAAATGAAGCCCTTGTTCAAATCATATTTGGCCTATTCTTGTACAGGAAAACTTAATCGCAGTGGTAAAGTTCCAGTCGCTTAATTAACGACCTTTCAAATCTTTGCAGAAAGTACAGTTGTAATGTAGGCCACAAATAGCTTTACTTACATAAGAGGGTTTTAGGAGGTCTACAAACTTCATGGATTTTTGAAGAGTTTTGAGTGAGTCACACAAAAAGGGACGCATGAAAAGGCATCCTAGAGCAAGCGAGCGTACGGTAGGCCTACCCCTGCATGGAATTCCTTTGTCCTCTGGTAGGCTAGCCCATCATCACTGAGTGGTCTGTAATGGTAAAGATTTAGATGTTCCCGGAGAGCTCTCTTGGGTGAAAAACGTTCACAATGCAGCACAGCCAGACCCTCTGTTCTGGGTATGCTATTGCCGTTTCAGAGGATTTGAAGGTGAAAGTGGGTGAAGAGCAGTAGGCTGTTTGAGGTTCCTTCTCAGGAGACCACGCGGGCAGCGCAACACAGCAGAGCAGGCTAGATGGATACAAGCACACAGATGGGTTGCATAGCAACAACCCCTTCTAGTCAGCATCAGCACCTGGGTGATAGCAGTTTGTGTGTAATGTACGTATGTGTGTTGGGTTGCTGGGACTGAAAAATGCATTTTTGGCATAGACTGGCTCCTAATGCATACAGTGGCCACTTCCATGCTATATCTTGACTGACTGAATCCACTGGCTATATTGGACCAATGGGCCAACCCGTCTAAATTGTGGGTCAGTTCCTCAGAATTAAAAAACAAACAAAACAAAAAACGGTTTGCATACTCTTTTGGATTTTTCTTCTTATAAGATCTTTTTTTTTTTTTTTTAGCTCTTACACTTTTCCTTCTTTTGAGTTTCTTTTTGCTGTTTATTCATTCATTGTGAATTTCCCCTGGAAAACAGCAACAATAACAGTATCAACCTCAGGACTGACGGCCCATCAGGAAAATGCCCTCTACGCCTGATAACCTGTCAAGCCATGTGTGCGTGTGTGCCAGTGCATGTGTATGTGTGTGTGTGTCTGTGTGTGTGTGTGTGTGTGTGTGTGTGTGTGTGTGTGTGTGTGTGTGTGTGTGTGTGTGTGTGTGTGTGTGTGTGTGTGTCTGTATGTGTGTGTATGTATGCATGCGTGTGTGGGTGTGTGTGTGTGTGTGTGTGTGTGTGTGTGTGTGTGTGTGTGTGTGTGTGTGTGTGTGTGTGTGTGTGTGTGTGTGTGTGTGTGTGTGTGTGTGTGTGTACAGTGCCG
>NC_085861.1:8298491-8303491 GCF_034702125.1 Engraulis encrasicolus
CCACTCGTTCCAAGAAGTCGCTTGATGCCCTCTGACAACATCAAGCACTTACTTGGGACTGATTGTTATGTATGGATGTCCTTGCTTGCACTATACTGCACTGTAAACAATTACACAATGGGAATGCGTAAAAGATTTGAGGTGATTTATTACGCAAGAAAACATTAAGCAAATTTATATTCTTGTTTTTAGGAAGGAAATAATATCAATATACGTCGCAAAATAACAATAAAAAATCGTGCGCTTTCCCCTGTGTCACTGAATAAAATCATGCAAAATTATTAAAAAAAAAAAAAATACCCAGCGAATACCGGGACAATACCATAGATTGACGAAGCACACCATTAGTAAAAAACAAAGTTTAAGTTTAAATGTGCTGAGTTCAACACCACCCACGTTGTGACAGCAAGTTTTCGCTGACGCACGCACTTTGCAGCATCTTCATCACAGCATGATGACTGAATTTTGCTAAGTCGGACAAGATTTCTAACCATCATTCCACATTTCCTGTCCAGAATGCATTGCTGTACAGGCGTATGTAGCAGTACGTTGCACTTTTAAAAAAGAATATCAGTGATAAGTCATGATAACTCATATAGTTCATTAATTCTGCTATATACTGTAAAAAAAAATCATCATGGTTTAACTTGAAATCACAGCTGCCTCAGAATTCCAAGTTCATTTAAATCATTTTACAAGTTTTGAGTGTTGTTTGAACACAAAGCTGCAATTCAAAGCTTCACACAACTTACAATAAGGATTTAAATTAACTTGGAATTCTGAGACAGCTGGTAAACTTGTGATATTTTTTTACAGTGTGCACTAAATCAAATGCACCTATTGCTTTAAAAGCCAGCTTTAAAAATTCTTGATAAAACAAAACACGTAATTATCACCACTGCAATAGAGAAAACATAATTTATTAAGATTAAAGAGTCAATTCCAGTGTATCTGGCCTGAAAAAGTGCTGTCCCAAAAGAAACACACAAGCCATAAAACAGGATGACCTCAAGAGCAAAGACACCAACTGTTTTGACCCTGCCACCTACTTACCCAGTTGGATCCAGTTAAAATTGCCGTCCCAGTTTTTGTGGAACCTAGTGGCAAGGGTGTAGCAAGGGCCAAGGCAAAACCTATTATTATGATCTGAATTGCACGGTCAACCCCCACCCACATACACATTTCTTACAGTACCTTGGTAGGTTATTGCTTTTGGCCTTAGCTTCAGACCTGAACTCTCAAAAGTGCTTCACCGTACTTATGGTCATGACCTTCCGGTAACACTTTACTTTACGGATCGCTAATAAGGTGTTAATTTCATAGTAATTTCTCAGTAATTTCAGTCTAATTGTATGGTAATAACTGCTTGTTATTAGTAATAACAGCAAAATAACCATATGGTTTCCAGTGCAATTACACTATCATTTCTCATTAATGGCAGCAAAAATAACCATACAGATTCCAGTGCAATTATGCTGTAGTTTCTAGTTAATAGTAAGCTAATGGAAACAGCTACTGTGTCATCATAGTAGTTAGGTGGTAGGTATGCCAGTAACTAAACGGTATCAGCCAAAGTAGTTTCATACTAATTAGGCTACATCAGGGCCGTAATGTGCAGTATTTCCTCTTCCTATGTTATTGCATAGAAACGACCACCAAAGCATCCTTGTATTATTTCTGCTTAATTACCTTGGAAACAATTGAGTAGTTATATGGAAATAAGATAGAATCAGGGCCGTAAAATGCATTATCACCTATTCCACTCAATTTTATGGAAATTACATGTTTTCAGGGCCTTAAAATGTCTTATTTCTTATTTCCACTCAATTACTTAGTTATTATCATTTTTAATACAATATAGACTAGCCTACTATGAAGTGATTCAAGTACACAGACAAACAAATTGTGTGCAAAACTTTATTTATTTTTCCAATCAGTTATGAGATTCATGTTCACTGATGTGAGGTTGTCAATCTGCCACCATCCAGAGGAAGTCCTGTGAACACAAACAAACAAACAGAGAAGTCAACTGCAAGACCGGTTTCACCACGTTTATCTTTTAATGTTATCATTTCACCATTGCTAAATCTGCTGCTGAAATACAGTAGGCCTACCATGTTAAATGCACGTGGTAAATCTTCATGACAGGCTGACATCGTTGCTGATTTACGAAAGCAAACTCTAGCTAGCACCTAGCTTCAGTCATTGTAAACACGTTACAGCCTAGCTAGTAGTTTCCATTGTAAAGGTACTTCTGTATGCCGTTTCATTTCCAGAACAAACATAAACCTTACCTAACACTAACTGATAAAACATGTTTAGGCTACATAAGGCTAAAGTCATTCGACGCTTGAAGGCGGATGAAATCAACATCAAGACCATTTTAGCTCACCCTGACAGTTACCCTGGTTGCTGCCTGCGTGCGAAAGCACTCTGTTGTACGTCTCAAACTCCACCCTTGTGTGTCAGTGTACTCAATTAAACAACGTCAGCGTCTCTGCGCCATACTGAAAGCAGAGCGGGCAGCGTACAACTAGAACGAGTGTGCTTGAAGTACAGAAGTATACTGATTGGGACGCTTCTGTTCTGCAGTAACCAAACGTTCGTTGCCTAGCAACAACAGGACTCGCCGCCACCGCGAGCTAGTTCAACTTCAGTGCAGCAGAGCCAGGCAAGGTAAGCTTCCTGACAACGAACTTTTAATGTAGTTCTAGCTTTAACCTGCTTTCATTCTGTCTCTGAGCATTGAAGGATTTTAACTGTATGCATTGCAAACACGTCTTATCAGCCGTGTTTGTGCTGAAATGGCATACAGAGGTAAATTTACAATGGAAACCACTAGCTAGCTGTGCCCACCGTGTTTTCAATGACTGAAGCTAGGTGCTAGCTAGAGTTTGCCTTCATAAATCAGCAACGATGTCAGCCTGAGGAAGATTTACCACGTGCATTTAACATGGTACTGCATTTCAGTAGCAGATTTAGCGATGGTGAATTGATAACATTAAAAAGTAAACGTGGTGAAACCGGTCTTGCAGTTGACTTCTCTGTTTGTTTGTTTGTGTTCACAGGACGTCCTCTGGATGGTGGCAGATTGACAACCTCACATCAGTGAACAGGAATCTCATAACTGATTGGGAAGTTTTGCACACAATTTGTTTGTCTGTGTACTTGAATCACTTCATAGTAGGCTAGTCTATATTGTATTAAAAATGATAATAACTAAGTAATTGAGTGGAAATAAGAAATAAGACATTTTAAGGCCCTGAAAATATGTAATTTCCATAAAATTGAGTGGAATAGGTGATAATGCATTTTACGGCCCTGATTCTATCTTATTTCCATATAACTACTCAATTGTTTCCAAGGTAATTAAGCAGAAATAATACAAGGATGCTTAGGTGGTCGTTTCTATGCAATAACATAGGAAGAGGAAATACTGCACATTACGGCCCTGATGTAGCCTAATTAGTATGAAACTACTTTGGCTGATACCGTTTAGTTACTGGCATACCTACCACCTAACTACTATGATGACACAGTAGCTGTTTCCATTAGCTTACTATTAACTAGAAACTACAGCATAATTGCACTGGAAACTGTATGGTTATTTTTGCTGTTATTAATGAGAAATGATAGTGTAATTGCACTGGAAACCATATGGTTATTTTGCTGTTATTACTAATAACAAGCAGTTATTACCATACAATTAGACTGAAATTACTGAGAAATTACTATGAAATTAACACCTTATTAGCGATCCGTAAAGTAAAGTGTTACCGACCTTCCTTTAAAACACCAGACGGCTCACTCATATATTCACATTCATCCCTTAAAAACGGAGTGTTCCGGTAGCCTTGCTTTGCCCAGCTCTTATTGGACTCCTACAGCATATTCAGACGGCTTATTACAATTAACTTTCCCTTGTAAAATCATTGAACTCGTACACAGTATTTCAAACATGAGTCATACGGCTGATATAAAAAAGAAACATGAGTCATACAAGAAACATGAGTGGGCCAGGTTTCTTTAACCATTTATTTAATTTTGGAAATTATACAATGAATGTATGGACCACATTTTTTCATCTCAACCATAGAAAACAAGTAAACACTTCACTTTTGGCAGGCGCTCTTTTTATTATTTTTGTCTAGTGGATAGCTCCCAAAATGCCTGGCTGTTGCAACACCAACACCGCAACAGGGTGTATCTTGGGTCGCTGGCCCTGGCCTCACCCAGGACAACTGAAAAGAAATTATAAAGGGCCATTAACTTTGTTTGGCAGCATCCAACAGTGTTGCGGATGGACCTGAACCATTTCTTTTCAGTTATCTTGTTTGGTCTAGCACTTATGCTACTGATATGCATTTTTTTTCGTACACAGTATCTCAAAGAGTCTCATACGGCTGATATAAAAAAGAAACATGAGTAGGCCAGGTTTCTCTAGCTATTTTTTTGTGTGCAAATTATACAATGAATGTATGAACCACACTTTCTTCACCACAACCTTAGAAAACGAGTGAACACTTCACTTTTGGCAGGCACTCTTTTTATTATTTTTGTCTAGTGGCTAGCTCCCAAAATGCCTGGCTGTTGCAACACCAACACCGCAACAGGGTGTGCCTAGGGTTGATGGCGGCCCTTACCCGATCCAGGAGGCCAACTGAAAAGAAATGATTAAGGCCATTAAACTTTGTTTGGGAGCATGGAACAGTGTCGGACCTTTAGCATTTATTTTCAGTTATCTTGTTTGGTCTAGCACTTGTGCTACTGATGTGCATTTGTTATTACTTTTCTGAGCCAGGAAAAAATCATCTGAGAAGCCCCCCTCTCGTCAATACAACTAGTGTAGTGGTAACATAACTCTGGACCCCTCATCTCTTTGGGCCTGGTCCTACCCTCCCGGAGTCTCTGACCATAGCACATTATATGTGTGTGTCGTCCTGAGGCATTGCCCTGCCGTGCTTGGGTGCTCTGACAAGCTGTGTGTGGTTTGGAGTACA
>NC_085861.1:8305991-8345991 GCF_034702125.1 Engraulis encrasicolus
GGCACAGACACAGGCGCTGACAACCTGCAGTCATGCTGATGGGTATAGGCCAAGAAGCAGTAGCAGCAGCAGGAGCTGGGGGGGTGGAGGTACACTAGCAGGAGGTGGGGGTTGGAGGTATCAGGAGGTGGGGGTTGGAGGTAGCAGGAGGTGGGGTATGGAAGTAGCAGGAGTTGGGGTATGGAAGTAGCAGGAGGTGGGGGTTGGAGCTAGCAGGAGGTGGGGGTTGGAGGTACACTAGCAGGAGGTGGGGGTTGGAGCTAGCAGGAGGTGGGGGTTGGAGCTAGCAGGAGGTGGGGGTTGGAGGTAGCAGGAGGTGGGGGGTGGAGGTACACTAGCAGGAGGTGGGGGTTGGAGCTAGCAGGAGGTGTGGGTGGGAGCTAGCAGGAGGTGGGGGTTGGACGTAGCAGGAGGTGGGGGTGGAGGTACACTAGCAGGAGGTGGGGTATGGAGCTAGCAGGAGGTGGGGGTTGGAGCTAGCAGGAGGTGGGGGTGGAGGTACACTAGCAGGAGGTGGCGTATGGAAGTAGCAGGTAGAGTTGGGGGGTCAGGGAAGAGGGCAGAGGACAAGGCCAAGAGTCACACTGATGTGTGTGTTATAGACCTCGGGGAGTGAATTACAGCCTGCACATGGTCTGGCTAGTGGCTAGTGGGAGATCTATGCTGGTGCTATGGAGGCCTAGGTAGGGTGTAACAACAAGGCAGACATGGGTAATGCATGGTGGTGGAGGTCAAGGTGGAGGGGGTGTGAGGCTGCCCTGAAGGCCAGTTATCTCACAATAGACTTAAAATAAATACAGTTGTTGCTATGTGCAGTGACTCTAATGCTACTGTCTATCTAATCCATCCGGCCATCAGATAGAAACTGATTTGCTATTTGAAGGCTAAGCACTTGACCAACAGCACTGTAGGGGTACAGTCCATTGCCTAACTCCTGTCCTCAACCTGAGCTTGTGGACTCGCACTTTGCTGATGCAGCACTGTAGGTAGCCAGGCTACAATACGCCCTCCTAGTGATGCAACACCTTTGGTATTCCGTAAGTATTCTGCTAAATATCTACCTAAGTAATATAAATTGATTTAAAAATTGTAGTTAATTGAGTCATGATTTGAGTAGATATTTAGCCTGACCTTTCATGTCTGGTCCTTGAATAATGCGTCACTTGATATTCACACAGTTAAGTCCATTTTTGACAGAGGTTGGCGTGTTCTCCATTGATTGACTGACAACCTACAGACTACACAAGATGGAGGCTGCACTTGCTTTTTACCAGTGCTGTTGAAAATTGCCGTGTCACCTCTAGTCTAATGTTCTACCTCTATATCTTCATCTATTTACCTTGTTTTTGTAATGTTAGGCAAACCGTGGGCAGCCATTTTGAGCCAGGAAACTTCCTCAGAATTCTCTGTGTGTATTTCTGAAGCGAAAGAGTTATGTTTCCCCCCAAGTTAAAGTCTCAGTAAGTTCTTATGCCTCCTCTTCCTCCTTTTCTGTCAGATTTCTTTCTCTGCGCCTCCCTTTATCTGCCTGTACATCACTTTATCATTTCTTGTTTTGTGCGAGTAGGGCATAATCTCTGGAACAGTGCAGAAGGGAAAAGATAGCGCAGGTTGTGTGTGTGTTTGTGTAGTGCTGTGTGTGTGTGTGTGTGTGTGTGTGTGTGTGTGTGTGTGTGTGTGTGTGTGTGTGTGTGTGTGTGTGTGTGTGTGTGTGTGTGTGTGTGTGTGTGTGTGTGTGTGTGTGTTTGTGTGTGTGTATGTGTGTGTGTGTGTATGTGTGCAATGTTGAGTGAAGGAGGCCTATAAATAAAAAGCCCCTCGCTAGCTTCTATCTCCATCCATCTGTGAATCACAAAAACACAACTTCCGTGAGATGTGAGATGCACCGCTTCGCGCCGCGCCAGACACTGCACCGCCCCCTTCGCTTCAAACCTGCCCCACAAAACAACACTCTTATCACCGCCACCATCGGCGGGATGAGAGATGGTGACAGATAGCATGCCTCGCGGCAGCCGGCGGGGTGAAGTCAGGCAGCAAGGCAAAACAAAGCCCCCCCCCCCCCCCCTCCCTCTTTTTTCTTTTTCTCTCTCCCTCTCCTCCCTCTCTCTCTCTCTCTCCACCGCTTTTCTTTTCTCCTCCCACCGTCCTGATTCTGTTGTTATTGCTGTGTGTGGAGGGAACTTGAACATGTCATTTTGCTCACACTCTTCTGAACCTGTCACCTGAATCAGGAGCAGAGTGCTAGTGATATACTTGTCACCTGTACTGAATTGGGATGTTTCAGAAGTTACACTCAAAAAGAACAAAACAAAAAAGATATACATAAAAATGGATGAGAGATTTTTTTTTCATGGTGCAGCCTCTTGGTTGAACAAGAGTTGAATGAAAACCAACCCAGACGTGGACAGTCATTTAGAGTTCTCAATACTGTTCAAGGCTTGGATTTTTACTGTCCAATTGTTCTGCAACAGTATGGTCCGGGACGCAAAGCCCAGTGCTCATTTCTTTCACGCTGGAGAGAACCAAAGTGCAAAAAAACAACATGAAAAGCGTTGGGGGGAGAATATCAAGTGGGAATTCAGACAATGAATAAGTGATGAATAAACACAAACAGTAATTGCTTGAAAGTGAGAATGCATTATCATTGCCAATTTAAAACAAAAGGCTTTCAGACGTTTTAAAAGAATGGCCATTTACTCTCACAAAGTGTAATGAACTGGGGAAAAAAACTGAGAAAAAAAGGATTCTCACTTGACTGAGTAATTGGAATATGGTGGGGTTGTGCTAGAGCTCCTGCTCCAAGGTAAAAATGGAAAGAAAAAGAGGAGGGGGTGGGGGGAGGGAGGGAGAGAGAGACAGAGAGAGGGAGAGAGAGCTACATAAATAAGAAAAGTGTGAGAATAAGAAAACAAATAAAAAACAGGAGCCTGGGTAAGGAGGGGAAGGGGAGAAAGAAATAAAGAAGGCTATATAGATAAACAAGAGAAGAGTGAGAAAAATAAAAAGAGGGGTGACAGAAAGGGTAAGGGAGAGAGAGAGAGAGAGAGAGAGAGAGAGAGAGAGAGAGAGAGAGAGAGGGAGAGGGATGGAGAGATGCTGTTCTGTTGTTTGCTGAAGCTGGAAAGATTCTAGAATAAAATGCCTTGCAGGTCTCTCACCCGTAAAGAATAACAAATAACAAATGTCTCACTTCTGACGACACACAATAGCCTGCAGAAAGACACCGCTTTACATGCAACATAAATAGTTTTCTCTCTTCTGTTCTGTTCTGTTCTATTCTGTTCTCTTCTATTCTCACAGAGTCTACATGACAATATTTTCATTCGAAATAAGGAAGAAATGTTGTTGGTAGTTTATAGAGTTTGTTTGTTTTACTCAAACACATACCTATCCACATACTTACCTCAATTTTTTCCAAGGCGGTATAGGCTATATTAATATAATTAGTCATTGAACAACGTTTCTTAACACATTAACCCTATAAGACCTGAACCATGAAAGCATAGACAGAAAATTCGAATTTCTTGGAATTTGCCTCAATATTGGTCCGTTATAAGAAATGTAAAAAAAAAAAAAATCAAAATTTTGTTAAGGTCACTGAGATATTTAATGCATCATATATGATGCATCAGCCTTTAAATAGTTGACCAGGCCAATTGCATGACCATTGAAAAATGACTTTTAATGCATTTACAAGTTTTTTTTAATTTAAAAAAGTTTTCAGACAATTTAAAGGGCAATTCCGGCCAGTTTGGATTCATATCCCATCTTGGGTGGACCCAGGGAAAAGGATGAACGGGAAAAGCGAGAGAAATTTTCATGCGTGCTGCGCAAAGTTGTTCAATTGCGCTGTTTTCGGTTAAGCCCTGGCCCGTCAGGCACGTATTTGACCTGTTTTAAAGCCAGTGTGCATTAAAACCCTTTTGAACGCTTTGGCCGTGGTGTGTGTATCCATGCAAGTCGATCTAGTGGTTCACAGTTCCACTAGGTAGCACAGGTACGATACAACAGGAGGTTTTCCCGTTCATCCTTTTCCCTGGGTCCACCCAAGATGGGATATGAATCCAAACTGGCCGGAATTGCCCTTTAATTTGAGGATTATCTTTAAATATTTAGTGAGATCCTGCCATTTTTTTTTAGCCTGTCCTTGTTTTAGCAGGACCATATTTTACATTTCCCACAACCGGGTTGGGTAATATTTTTTAAATCTACGTAAAAACATAGCTGATCGAATGCTTAACAACCTATTTATGAGTGTAATATAGAGCATTATTCATTTTTGATGTGGAATTTGAATATATGGGTCCATTACTACAATTCACCTTTGGCTAAGACCCGTCCTAAAGTGTTTTTTGACCAATCACAGCGCAGCAAAAAGACGATCTCGGACAAACCTCGGACAGTTTGGACAGTTTTGACAGCGCTCCATTGAACACAATGCTGAAATCGCATGTTTTCAAGTAAGGTTTAGCAAAATATTACGGTCGTATTATTATTAAAATATGACTGGAAATTGTGCCTGGGGTATTTGTAACAAAGGTGCAAGTTTCCCCTCGATGTAACAGGAGGTAATCGCTTTCCTCTTTACCCAAAACTGGACTAATATTACTTGCAGTTGAATAGTCTGGCTTGAAGGGTCTCGGCATCCTCACTCGACTAGAAAGCGCACGGATCATCAAAGATACTTTGTGTGCTCCAATCATGCCACCATCTCACTCGTGTAACTTTTCAGTAAGGTTGTAAGCAAAACACGAACCTATTTCAGGGTAGGATTTTGTTTTCTGACCTAAATTAATGAAGAAACAGTGCTAGTAAAGTTCACTGTCAGTCACGTCAGCATTGTTTTGACTAGCAGCTGATGGACGTTATTTTCTTGAGCTATTGAAGACATAAACGCCAAACGTTAATGTTACACATTGATGTGGTAGCTTTGAATATGACAACATCCATCACGTTGGGTGATTTCGTCCAACAACTACAGTTTTTTGAGCCAATGACATAGGCTATGCGAGTTATATATAGCTTACCATGGTGGCACTGGTTACAATATGAAAACCGATACCAGGGTGAGAATTCGAGATCCCACAACAGCTAAAAAACTGTGATGCATGACAGTTCAGGAAATGCAAATTATGAATGGAGGAGTGTTTTTTTTATTTTTTAGTTGTGAACAACCGCTGCGATAGGCAGTCCCAGATAGCAAAACCCTCCGGCATCTTTCTGGATCTTTCTGGCATTTCTCTGGGGAATGTACGATTTCAGTTGATTCCGGCAAATTAATGGCAACGTGGGAATAATGCCAGAGATATTCTGTCTTTTCACTGGAATGCCACCCAAATAACAAAATCGGTGGTGCAGGAGGGCGGAGCTACAGATACTTTATGGTTCTTTCCCGGCAAGTTGGAATATTACCAGAAAACATTTTGTTCGGCTGGGGGGGCTTTTTTTTAAACCTAGGGCCCAGGCAAAGATGACAGCGGCCCTGCCCTACGGAGACGGTTGACACGCATGCTCATTTAGGTGAGACCGACTTCATCCTGGGAATCTTTTCGGCGGGACAGTACAGTAGTCTAGTAACGAACCTGGACTCGATCTACTACTGAACTAGGATATTGTGCTGTGTAAATAATTTGCATTGAGGTACGTAAAACGATTGTTATATTTTGCCAAATAACTAGGCTACACTGTAGGCTTACTCACTTACATTGTTCTTTGTTGTGTTTACCTGTGCTACAAGCTGAGGCAACATTTCTTGAGGTAATTTTCCTTTGGAGATAGCTAACATCTAGCCTACTACGGTATTTCAGATGTTTGTTAATGACTAAGTGCCATTAGGTCTCTTGACAGGCGTTTCAGTAGGCTACGTATTAATTCATGTTATGTCATGTCATGGCTTTTAACTGGTTTGGAGGACAAGCTAGCGACCCTTACTAGTATAGATGGCAGCTACGGTCATCCTTTTTGGACATTCGGCAAACGTCAGTGTTTAGAGCTAGATGACTGATATGCCAAGACTACCGTATTTTATTCTCAATTTATCGTTGGTGTGCTATCATGGACTTTGGTCATAACATATCGTACGGGCTTGAGACAGCCCGTTTGACTAGATTTCAGATGCCTGCTGAGGTTTGGATTCAGAAATTATTTTTTTCAGAACAGGCGATATTGATGATTTGGGCAATGCTCCAACCATGCCAGTTATCGTAGGGTCAGGTGCTTATAGCCACCCACTTCGTTGAGAACATGACGACTAATGTCAGGTCACGGATTATTGCTTTACCCTGATCTCTAGTTCTAGTGCTATTCTCGAGTCCACATCGCTTTATGCAATATAGCCACCAGTTTCTTAGGTCAAAGAGGGCAGTTTGTGACATACGTGAACGATATATCTTTTGAGGACACAAAGTAGCTGCCCTTATTATTACACATGCACGAGGTAATGTGATTAACAGAAATATCAGATTTGCAATAAAATAGTCCATGTACTCTTGTCACAGGAGAGTCCATCAGCTCACTAACACGGGTGAGGGACAGGGACCAAAGAGGAGGCTCTACAACATGAGGAAAGACGGCGATCCTCAAGCAGTAAGTTGATTTACATAAGAAAATGATGCAATATAAAAGGTGTCTATTGTATGTATAAAAAGGACTTAACATTATGGTCAGAATTAGCTCCAGCTAGTGATAAGGGTTTAATTAAAGGCTTTTTAAATTCACCATCAGTGTGCCTTGGAATCTTTGGCAGGCCTTATCAACAGTCACTGGAGCTAAGTCTGACCATAATTTTGAGCAACTTTATTTCCTTGAGCCAAAGTGCACCTGCTTATGAGAAAAAAAGTGAAACAGCACTCCTCCATAATCAGCATTCCTAGTGAACAGTTGATTTTTTTTTAGCATATCGTAGAAAAGACCAACTTACTGGCCACTTTGAGTCATTATTAAGTGTGTGTTTTAATAGTAAAATTCTTTCCATTTTGGATGGTGGAGAAAAAACTTAATTAAGAGCCCTGTGTATAACTGTAGGAGCAGACTGGAAAGTGAAAGTGAATCCTGCCTGGACTTAACAGACCCCTATACCTAGAATGACCCAAACATTTGACTATTGCTCTTGTCACAGGTCAGTCCATGAGCCCACGTCTTCAGGCCAGGGGCCCGAGAGGAATTTCCAGTGACATGGATCAACAGAGATCCTCAAACAGTAAGTTGATCTTCTACATCAAATAAAGGAAATCATGTTAATTGTCTTTAAATAGAACACAAGCATTTGATTACCAATCTCGTATAAGGTCAGTCCATAAAAAATCAAATGTGTGTGTGTGCGTGCCCGCCCGCCCATCTTTCTGAGTGTGCATGTGCTACAAACAAACTTATGCCAATTTTTTGTTTAGTTTTTCTTGATTATTTAGGTATATCAGTGAAATAATATAATTTGCATAATACTGAACTTTTTAACCCTGTGTATATGTAGAACAGGACTTAAACATTTGACTATCTCACTCTCGTTACAGGTCAGTCCATGTGCCACGTTCCAGCCAGGGACCAAAAGGGGGGCTTTCGTCATGGGGCCAGACAGACATCCTCAAGCAGTAAGTTGATTTACATGGATGCATTCTGAAGTTGAATTGAAGTAGTTATATTGTTGTACGCTGGCTACTATTCAATGTGTCAAAGTTAAATTTATTAATTATTGTCCCATGAAAAAATGAACTGTATTACAAATCTCAATGTATCGTTCCAGGGATAAGAGTTCAAGAATGTTGTTGCAGGTGAAATGATCATTGAAATTTGCTGATTCAATGCCATTTTTGTATCTTTACATTTTGGAGAAATAGAGAGATGCATCCAGGCCACCCACTAGGAGGTGGAAAATCGTACGAAGAGGTGGCTGTACCTGGCAGCAGACTGAGATGGGGTGAGGAAGAGAAGCACAGACCAAGAACGGAATGTCAGACATTTGCCCTTTTTTATGCCTAGCACACACAGACAGACAGACACACACACACACACACACACACACACCAGCATATAAACATGAACATAGACACAGGCGCACATGCACACACATACACGCACTCTCCAACAAGATGAGTCTCTGGTGATGTTGGCAAATGATCTGAATCGATACACACGGCAATGATTCCACCATCGTGCCCCACCTACGCGAGTCCTGTCCTTCAGCATTGACTTTCTCCCCAGGTGTGGTGTGCCTTCATCCGAACCACAATGGCATCCCAAGCAGCAACAAATACCTGCACGCATGCATGCTACGGTACACACACAAACACACTGGACTGTGAACTAGGTCAGACACACACACATGCTCAAAGTAGCCAAGATCGAAAAGGCTGCATCGGTGGCTTGACTGCATCCATTTTTTGGAGGAACACCTTTGTCAATTTTGAGGAACTTTGTTGTGGGAAGATATTTTAAAATGTTGATAGTCAGACTCTTGTATACCCATTCGCTTCACTTTGATGTATTTTGTAATTGAGATGATTTATGCCACAGTGCTGAATTAACACATCATGACAAAGATGTCGCCTTAAAAGGTATGTTTGGTACCTGTGGGTCAAATGTCTCAGGAGCTCCCTGACTGCAGAACGTCTCAGGAAAGGACTCAACTTTTTATATTGTATGCAGGGTGCGATTTGTCAGAAAACTAGAAAGGGGGATGTGTTTCAGATGTCAAGAATATCAATGGAGTAACATTAATGGAGTTACATTAACTATGATTAAAATCATGTGGAAAAAGTGACAATATCAAAACCAGAAGCGGGGACAATCCCCCTACAAACCGCACCCTGATTGTATGTATTTTACATGTTTGTCTATATGATTAACACATGTTCACAGAAGAAAATACAATGTACGACTGCAAGGTCTTGTGCGTTTTTCTCACCGATATCTTAAAGGTTTATGCGTTACAAAATGTTTATTTTGTTTATTTTCTGAACGTTTTTTTTAATAACTCAAAGGCATATGTTAAGAAACGTGTTTATCATTTGGTTTGTTTTTTTGGAAAATTCCATTTAAAACATATGAAGGGATATTTTAAGAAAGGCTGTGAGTTTAAAAAAAATGCATTTTGATCATTTTGTTTTCTTTTCTGAAAATTCTTGTTTAAAATATCATACATTTTCAATTTCCAAAATCTATTGAATGGATGAATGTTGTAGCCTACTAAAGATAATAAATGGCCAATTTGCATGATTTTTTGTGGGTTTTATTTTTTATTATTATTATTATTATTATTATTGTGAAGGTTAAATACATTCCGGCATATTTATGGGTTTTAATCGGTAGGGTTCTGGCCATCTTGTGATAGGCTCATGGGCCATTTCTGGGTCTTCTGGCAAACATCTGGTAAGGTGCCGGCATTCTGTCGAGCGTTCTTGGCATTCTACTGGCTGCTTTCTGGCATGATTCCGGCAAAATCTTGTGGGCCGTTTTAGGCCCGGGAGTAACCCCTGCATATTGCGGCATATTGCCAGGATGAACCAAGGTTTCTGGGCCATAAAAAGCCCAGAACATTTTTGCTATCTTCACTGCATTAATCACGTTATCACAGTACATAGAAAGTTTATCTGTCCGACATAGCAACTGTTACTAAAGAGGGGCTTAGCCAAAGGCGAATTGGACCATTTCTCCATTCACTTCAATGCATTTTTTATGAGATCATAATTTCAACATTTTGCATTACATTTTCAAAATTCCAAGTAAAACCTGTTTCTTAAGGCAATATCTTTAGAAGTTGATGAAATTGGGCCATCAGCGTAAAGTACGGTCTGGATGCAATTTTTTTTTTCAGAAATCGGTAGTTTAGGGAGTGTAGTTTAAGAAAATGACGGGTGCCGGCTCGGCACCCTTGAGCATTTTTTTTTTTAATGGCGTCACAAGCCATGCCCCTTTATTATTTCCCAATAAACGCCTCTCCAAATTGAAATGGTTGCTGTATCCCAACCCTTTGTGCTACTGACATGAAAACACCCATTTTGGAAAGCAGACACCCTCTAGTTTTGTAATCTATTGTCTATTCACTGTAAAGTGTTCAGCTGAAAACTGGGAACTCTTTATATTTTGTAGTTTTTGTCATTTTTGTCCCTCGCCTAAAAATATATATATATATATATATATATATATATATATATATATATATATATATATACATGAAATAGTCCTTTTACTGTAATGCATCAGGTTATAGACAGAATAGAACAAAGGGCACTTTGTCTTGAAGTAAAACAACTTGTGTGTTTTGTTAAATGATCGTCGTGGTATGCCTTGTAAGTTTCCCTATGGCAAAATGTACTGATAGCTGACTTCCTGCTACCACCGGATGGTGCTTATTTGTTTCATCAGTTTTAGCACGATCTCTCTGCAACACGGTGTAAAAATATAAACTCTTCCTTGATTAATTGCACAAAGTAAGTGTTCAAATTAAAGTATATAGAATTATATTTCGGAAATTTGTACACAAACCCTTTGCAATTTGAAGATATCTCTGCTCCGGTCAGGGAAACTGCTTCTACCCCTGTGGTGAACTTGTTGTTGACCGCTGCTCTCTTGTGGCGGTTTCTGTGTACTGCAGGACGTTTTGAAATGACACGCAAGATCAAAAATACTGGATAAGAGGAAGATAACGCAAACCACGCCCACTCAATGCAAACGCGTGGGCTCAAGTTGGGTCTCCTAAGGGGGCGTTGTCCCCTCCTTCTTCTTCTATTTTTGAGGTGTTTGCTCAAGACGTGCGCTACCGCCATCTACAGCGCTAAGGGGACTTGATTTATTCTCAACCTCAGGACTCCGAAGGTCTCCTAACCGAAGGTCTCCTAAAGGGGCGTTCACCCGACATAAAGTGGATACCGGAAAAGAAACAAAATGACGCTTCTTGGTTAGATCCAGTTTCTTTGGCAAGATGTTTTTGAGATCGACTTTTTTGTGTGTCAGCGGGGAGAGGGCTTTGAATTTGATGAAACAAATATGATGCAACTGGCGCGATAGGGTTAAAAAATAATACAATAATACAATAATACAATAATTCTGAACAAAATATTTGCAAATGCTTATAGGCTAAATGATTAAGAGACACTATTTTAATATACAGTGTATGTGCCATATTGTGTGCATAATTACAATAGTTGACTTATGAACATGTAGGCTATTAGTTCTTGACTAATTAGGAACAATTGAATTACAAGTACGTAGTTGTAATTGAAATGTTATGTAAATAGTAGTCATGCCAATTTTCCACATTTGTAAAACATTAGTCAATGACCCCATGTAGGCTATTAGTTCTTGACTAATTAGGAACAATTGAATTACAAGTACGTAGTTGTAATTGAAATGTTATGTAAGTAGTAGTCATGCCAATTTTACACATTTGTAAAACATTAGTCAATGACCCCATAATGATTACACAAGCCTTTGTTTAACATTTAAAAGCATTTATTTTGATTCATTTATTCATTTATTTCATTTTAAAATGGGATGTAGCCTTCCATGTGGGTCATCACACTGGCCCACGATATAATTTTAATGTTATGCGGCTTCAAATGAAATATGACATGTTTTATATTAAAAATTATTAGAAAAACATATTCAATACAATGAAGTTTTGTTTTCAGGGGACCTAATGAAGGTGTGGTCTGTTGTAAAGGTGGCTATCTTCAATATAGTCCTTAAGTTGCAGGGGGAAACCCTGGTTTATGTTCATAGAATGGCCCTTGGAGGACTTTATAAAATTTTAAGTGGCCCTCGAAGGAAAATGGTTCACCACCCCTGCTGTTCTGTAGCTGAATCAAAATGGCCTACTGAGGCTGTTCGTAAAAGGGTGTGTGTGTGTGTGTGTGTGTGTGTGTGTGTGTGTGTGTGTGTGTTTCCGTGTGTGTGTGTGTGTGTGTGTGTGTGTGTGTGTGTCTGTGTGTGCACGCTAGTGGGAGGTGCACGCACACACGCACGCACGCACGCACGCACACACGCACGCACGCACCCAGCCATGACAGCACTGCCAGTTTGCCTGCGTTGCTGTCACAGTTTGATATCCTGTAGCTGACTGTGCTTTTCGGAGAGGAAGATGCTCTGAAAACCTGACTGTGAACTGGAGAGAGAGAGAGAGAGAGAGACAGAGAGAGAGACAGAGAGACAGAATGAGAGATGGAGAGGAGCAGATGAGTAGAAAGAGGAGAGAGGCGTTCTTTCCATTCCATTCATTTCCCTCCACTGGAACAGCTGCTAATTATTGACGTTCTAGCCTGTGGTGTGTGTGTGTGTGTGTGTGTGTGTGTGTGTGTGTGTGTGTGTGTGTGTGTGTGTGTGTGTGTGTGTGTGTGTGTGTGTGTGTGTGTGTGTGTGTGTGTGTGTGTGTGTGTGTGTGTGTGCGCGCGTGTGTGTGTAATTTTTAGAGCATGAGTTTTTAGTCAGTCTGTTTGAAGTTGTGTCCTGCCGAGACCACGGAGAAGGCTGAGGGGCCGTGTGTGTGTGTGTGTGTGTGTGTGTGTGTGTGTGTGTGTGTGTGTGCGTGTGTGTGTGTGTGTGTGTGTGTGTGTGTGTGTGTGTGTGTGTGTGCGTGTGTGTGTGTGTGTGTGTGTGTGTGCGTGTGTCTCAGATGGGGGTTGCCGGGGTTGCGGAGAGGGTTAGTAGGATACGGGCGGAAGTTGACTCTGCCCCCCTGTCCCGTCTCCCTCGTGCTGTGTGTGTGTGTGTGTGTGTGTGTGTGTGTGTGTGTGTGTGTGTGTGTGTGTGTGTGTGTGTGTGTGTGTGTGTGTGTGTGTGTGTGTGTGTGTATTTTGAACCTGCTCAGCATGCCGGCTTCCTGTGAGACATCGACACTTTTTTCCAGAGCTTTATGGCGAGCCTCGTCGAGGTCACGTTGAAAATCAATCAGAGCCCTCACAGGGCACCTCTCTCTTTCTATCTCTCTTTCTCTCTCTCTCTCCCTCTCTGTCTCTCTCTTTCTCTCACCCCCCCTTTCTCTCTCATACTCTTTTTCTCTATGTTTCACACTCTCCCTCTCTATCTCTCACTCTATCTCTCTCCCCCCCCCCCCTCTCTCTCTCTCTCTCCTAATGAACAGCATGTCATCCCGCTCTTCCTGTCTTTCATCTCTTCAGCTTTTTTCATCCCCCCCCTCATCTGTTTTCTTGTATAAAGGATGCTCCATGTTCTGCCCTTGTTCTCGCCCTGCTTAATGCCTCTCCTTTACCCCTTCCCCCCATCCCCCCTTTCTTTTGTTCCTACTGTATGTTCTTCCTTCTATCTCAGTGGTTCTCAACCTTTTATGAACAAACGCCCCCTTGACCTCATCATGTGCCTCCAAAAGCCCCCTTGACCTCATTATAAGCCTGACGATGCATTTATTACAGTATGAAAATATAAGATAGATGAATGCTTCCCAATGGTAATTAAGCACCGCCCCCTCTCAGCTGCATCCTTCTCAATGCCACCCTAGGGCTCCCCACCGCCCCCTGGAGGGGCTGTAGTGCCCCCATTGAGAACCACTATTCTATCTCTTCCTTCGTCTTTTTCTTTTCATCAGCTTTCTCCTCTCCTCTCCTCTCCGTTTGCCCTGGCTGACGTCTTCTTTCGGTGGCGTTGCACCTCTTTCTCGTCATCCCCCTTATGTTGCTTCCCTTTGCCCTTTTGGCTCCTCCTGGATAATTATCTGAACTTAACATCAAAATATAACCCATTCCTCTCCTCTTGTCTTCTTTTGGCATTTTTTCTTTTTCTCCATTACTGTGTCTTCTCTCTCTTTCTATCACTCCCTCTCTCTCTCTTTGTCTCTCACTCCTTCTCTGTCTTTGTCTCTCACTCCCTCTCTTTCTCCCTCGCTCTCTTTGCCTCTCACTCCCTCTCTTTCTCTCTCTCTCTTTCTCTCGCACTCCCTCTCTCTATCCCATCTTTCCCTCTCTATCGCACCCTCTCTTTGTCTTTCTCTCTCCCTCTCTCTTTCGTCTCTCGCTTCCCTCATCTCTCTCTCCTTCCCTCCCTCTCTCTTTGTCTCTCACTCCCTCTGTCTGCCTCTCCCTTCCTCTCTCTGCCTCTTTCTCCTATTGTACTCTACCAGTTTGCCTCAGCCTCATGCCCCTTTGTAAGTCTTCAGTCTGCCTTCTGTTGGCCTGACTGCAGCAGGAGGCAGTGGGATACATATTTTAAAACCCATGGCAGACGGAGACGGAGACGGAGCCTGCTGCCTGGCCGCAAGCCTATGGCTCTTCTTGGGCATATCAAAGGCCTCAGATGCGCCTTCTCAACTGTATTTGACTCTCCCCCTCTCTCTTCTGCTTTCTCTCTCCCTCTCTCCCTCTTTCTCTCCCTCTCTCTCTCTCCCTTGCTCTTTCTCATAGTCTCACAGTCTCATAGTCTCACAGCGTCTCTCTTTCTCACAGCGTCTCTCTACATCTTTGCCATTCTGTCTGTGTCTGATGACTTTGCCTTGACTTGCACAACACTTTCACTTTCACAACACACACACGCACACACACGCACACACATGCACGCATGTACACACACACACACACACACACACACACACACACACACACACACACACACACACACACACACACACACACACAGACACACACACGTGCACACTCATGCACGCACACACGCATATGCACACACACATGTGCACGCATGCACTCTCAGACACACACACACACGCACGCATGCACGCACGCACGCACACACACACACACACACACACACACACACACACACACACACACACACACACACACACACACACACACACACACACGCACAGCATCACACCAGGATGTGATGCCTGCTCACAAACCACAGTCGAACTCCCAGCCATCCAACCGTCTCTCTCTAATTCATTTAATTCCAGTTTCCTCCCCTTTGATTGTGTGTGTGCGCGTGCACTTCTACTTTTTTTATTGTGCTTGTGTTTGGTTGTGTGTGTTCTTGCATAGCCTGTCTGCCTGCATATATTCTTGTGTGTGCGCACACGCGTGTGTGTTTGTGTGTGTGTTGTTGTGCTGCGTGTCTGCCTCCATATACTGTGTGTGTGTGTGTGTGTTTGTGTGTGCGCGCGTGTGTGTGTGTGTGTTTGTGTGTGCGCGCGTGTGTGTGTGGGTGTGTGTTTGTCTGGGAGACTCTTTGAGGAGTACCACTGAGAGTTAATTAAAGTGTGTATACGGCTGCATTATCAGCAAGCAGTTGGCAATGATTGGCATCATTAGTACAGACTCCTGAGTTTGCGCACGCGCACATGCACGCACGCACACACACACACAACAGTACACACGCACACATAAACGCACGCACGGACACACACACACACACACCTCGCTCTAGATCCCATCAGAAGCATAAAAAGGCATTTTTTTTCCCCCAAAGTACAAGGTAGATTGCCTCTCACTCCAGCCCCCCCCAAACACATCCCCTCCCCCCATTGTGCCCTCTACCTCCTGTGTTTGATATGCAATTATTGCTTGCTCTGAATCCGGCACCAAAAACCTCGAGCACCCACCTACACACAGGCAGGCTGGCAGGCAGGTAGGCAGGCAGGCAGGCACGCACAGACAAACGCAAACGCACGCACGCACGCACGCACGCACACACAATTAATAACACAATTTAAATGATTTTCATTATGTTAATAACTGTTTTAAGATGTTTTAAGGTGATTTTTACCATGTCCTTTGGGGCTGTGGTTTTGTGATGGAGCCGCCCGGTCAGACCGCCGCTGCTGGTAACAAAGAACTGTTACCACCCGGTTCGTTAACGGATGCAACAAGGACACAACAACAAAATACTATTGCATGAAAATGTATTGAAAGATCCCGGGGTCATTTGCCAATCCTTCCCTGTCTCTCTTTCCTCACTCATTTCCTGTCTCTCCTCCACTATCCTGTCAAAAATAAAGGCAAAAAACCCTAAAAATATATATTTTTAAAAGATATATCAAAACACAAACAGCAACAGCTTCTAGGGGAAATTTGATGGGTGTAACTTGGTGGATGCATGTTAGCTTGTGACAAGAAGGACATCAAAGAGTGAGGCTAAAGTGGAGAGAGGAGAGAGACAGAAATCTAAAGTTCCAGCCAGATTGAGGACAGAGTGGATACTGGTGGCAGATAGTGGCCAATATTCACTCCTGTGGGCAAAGGCGAACTCAATCAAAAGTTGCACACACTGCCAGTTGAAGGTGAAGATTTTGCACCTCCCAGGAAAAAGGGCATGCCAAAGACTGACTGTAATTTTAGAGTGAGGAGTCTGCACACTTAAAATACTTTTTTCTTCTTTTTTCCTTCTTTATTTCTTCTTTTTTCTTTGAATCCATGGCAAGATAGGAGGAGGTTTCGACTGTTGTCTCAAGACAAAAAGAAGAATAAAATTGTGCGGACTCCTCACCCGTAAATCAAATGCACTGTCTACCATGACCTAGAGAGAGCACAAGACAAAGTGACATAACTCAAAGCAAGCAGTCTGTATTAGCGCCATTGCACATACAGTACAGCGATTTTTTTATTTCTTCAAGTTGCTCTCCTGCACTGTGAATACACTGTAAGTTTGTTTCTTTTCCTTGCTCACACTTACATAAACACTCACAGGAATGCACACGCGCGCGCACACACGCATGCACGCACGCACGCACACGCACAAGCACACGCACACGCACACACACACACACACACACACACACACACACACACACACACACACACACACACTATTCCCCATTCTGCTATAGCAAGACATTGGCAGAGTACATACAGTAAATACAGTTCATGAGAAGTATGGAAAAGCTTTATTGCACTCTTGCTTTCCCTCCCTCCCTCTCTCTCTCTCTCTCTCTCTCTATTGCACTCTCTGTTCCTGTCCTCTGTCTCTGTCTTCATTCATCCCTTTTTTCTTGTCTCTCTCTCTACACTACGTATCTTTATCCCTTCCTCTTTCTGTCTGCTCTACATCCCTCTTTTCTCATCTCCATCTCTCTCTCTCTCTCTCTCTCTCTCTCTCTCTCTCTCTCTCTCTCTCTCTCCTCTGCATTGCTCAGTCTTCTGGCCTTAATAGGCTCATGTGACTGTGCAGAGACCTGCTTGATGTTCCTTTAAAAGATAATAAACACATACAGACGCAGGCACACACACACAAACACGCATGCACGCATAATCGTACACGTACACACTCACCACACACACACACACACACACACACACACACACACACACACACACACACACACACACACACACTCACACACACACACACACACACACACACACACACACACACACATACACACACACACCATGCACCCCCCCCACACACACACAAACACACACATACACAAATACAAATACTCAAAGTCCCAGTAGTTTGTAGTCTGTTTAATGTTGTGCATCATCTTCAATTTTGAAGGGAGATGGGGGGCATGCATTCCGCATGTTTAGACTCATAAAGTCGACTTCACAAAGTTCTTTTGTTATGTTCCACATTTGAAGTTTACACAGTAAATCAGCTATTTTTCTCACAGTAATCAGACCCCATTTTTTCCTTTTCCAATTTCAAAATTCTCCACCTGGCAAAATAGTCAAAACAATCAGCATGATTCTGTTCTTCTCTTCTCTTATTTCCTCTCTTCTTTTCTTCTCCTCTCTTCTTGTCTTCTTCCCGCTGTGCTAGTTCGTCTCATAGCATCTTCTACACCAACCTCCCCTCTCTGATTTCACTTTGAATGTGCATTATGCATCATTTTATGCAAATGTTGTACCTTGCCAGCATTGTAAATATAGATATAGAGTGTTGAAAGAATGCTCCATCCAGCTACGTGGTGTTCTCACCAGGCTTTTTAAGCATCTCCTGGACTCTGGCTGTGCCCCTGACCAATGGAGGGAATCCACCATCATCCCCATCCCGAAGAAGTCAACTGCTAAAGATCCCCAGGACTACAGACCAGTGGCATTAACATCTGTGCTGTGCAAGTGTATGGAGAGAGTGATAATAATATGTAGATGGATGGGTAGAATTAAGTGGGGGTAAAAAAAAAAGAAACTTCAAATTTAAAGTAGAATTAGAAAGAAACGTATTCTGTCTGATCAATCATTGTCTCGTCGTGACTGGACTATAAACAGAGGTCTTTTGAACTTTTAAAAAAAATGTTTTAGACAAAAATGTTCCCAAATTTGCCAAGCCACTCAATAGTAAATTATTACTTTCTTGTCCACAGTTTTCCACTGCTGCCTTCAGTTATTAGCATTTGGCTGAGGACTTGATAGGAGTGCTTGCACTGTGACAAACCAACTATAAAAAAGGAAAGGTAGGGATGAGAGTACATGACGATGCATTATTTAAAAACCTTTGGCTGAGTACAATATGATGTCCAAACAACTCACAACTTAAGAAGATGCTTAGAGTACAGGTAAATTACATTAAAGTCTGTATCTATACCAAATAAACTCATTTCCCAGTTTGTGTATGTGTGTGTGTATGTGCATGTGTGTGTGTTCTTGAAAGCAGGATGTGTGTCTGTGTGTGTTTGTGTGTGTGTGTGTCCTTGAAAGCAGGGTGTGTGCATGTGTGTGTGTGTGTGTGTGTGTGTCCTTGAAAGCTGTATGCGTGTCCGTGTGTGTGTGTGTGTGTGTGCGTCCTTGAAAGCAGGGTATGTGTATGTGTGTGTGTGTGTGCGCACGCTTGTGCGTGCTCGTGGGTGTGTGTATTAAGAACAGAGACTAGCTGGTCGATCCAGGCAAGGAGTGAATGTCCGGTGGGGGGGGTGAAGACTGGGTGAACTGTGTGCTTGTGTGTGTGCGTGTGCGCGTGTGTGTGTGTCTGTATATTTGCCTGCCTGTACGGCTTTGTCTGTGTGTGTGCGTATGCTGTAGTCTGCAAGCACGCTGCCAGCAGGGAGGAGAGGAGAGGGGCTGCGTGAAGGTGGGGAGGGAGGAGAGGTGTAGGACGGAGGGATGAGTGAGGGAGGAGAGGTGTAGGACGGAGGGATGAGACAGGCAGCAGGCAGGTGGGAGGGCCGTGGGGAGGGGTCAGCACTGCCACCGTCGGGGGAGAGGGGATGAACGCGGGATGGAGCGGGAGAGAAGTGAAGGTGTGGTGAGGAAGAGGAGGAGGAAGAGCAGCAGGAGGAGCAGAAGAAGGAGAGAGAGGGAGAGAGGGATGAGGACAAACAGCAGTAGAGCAGGAAGAATGGATGAGATGAGGACGGAGAGGATGAGAAGAGGTGGAGTGATGATGTGCGGATGGAATGAGAAGGGAAGCAGAGGATGAGGAGGGGGGAGGCAGAGGACGGAGGGGATGAAGGATAGAGGGATGATGATGTTGATGAAAGGGTGAAGATAGAGTGATAGGGCACATGGAGGAGGAGGGGAAGGTTGACATGGGAGAGGTTAGGAGGGGTATAGAGGTGGGAAACGTTGAGTTGGGAGAGGGCACGGGTTCAGCTATGGTTGCGTTGGCATGGGTTGGCATCTCTGTGTGCGATTGTCCAGCATGCACCTCAGCTGCTGCTTTCCCAGCATGCACCTCAGCTGCTGCCCCCCCCCCCACTGTGTTCCTGCTGCTGGAGGTTACCCTGCATGTGCTGCCTCGCCTGCTGCTGAAGCTGCCTGTACTTGTCAATCTCCTCAGCGCTAAACCTGATTGGCTGCTCGCTCAGAGGGGGGAGGGGCTTCTGTGATGACCCCTTTGTTGGGCCTGAAGATGATGATGATGATCCTCTGACGCCTCGTCTGATTGGGCCGACTGAGGTGTGATGTCATATTTCTGGGACAGAACTCTCTCCTCTCGAGGACAAGCCAATGCTGTGGTGGTGGTGGTGGTGACTGGTGAACGGTCACAAGTGTTCCTGTCTGATGTCCTTCTGCACGTGGGTTGTGCGCAATCCTGCAAGGAAGTCATGTGTAGTGTCGGGGGAATGTTTCCCATCCCTCCTCCTCCCCCTCCACTCTGCTGGGGCACTGTATTCTTCCCGTGTATCCCACCGCCACCGCCACCGCCATCGAGATCCCTCCCACTCCCACTACCATTTGCACTCCCGCCGCTGCTGCTGCCACTGCCATGGCTGCCTGCGCTGGCTTGAAGTGAATCTTTGTTGTGGAGCAATCCCCTCCTGACTTAGTGGCTAGTTGTTTTTTTGAGCGCTCTCCTTCTCACCGCAGGAAGTTTCCCTATCAGCGGCAGCAGCGCTGCTGGTGGTGGTGGTGGTTTTGGTGTTTGTTGCTGTGGGGACAGTGGTGGTGGTGGGGGGGAAGACGGTTGTTATGGTTGCGAAGTTGGAGAGTGCTTGATCAGCATGCTTGCGTGGGGAGGTGGTGGTGTGTGCTTGTCGCGTGACTGCCCGCCGTTTGTTCCCTTTGCTTCTTCCAGTGTTGTTTTGTTCTCTGGGGGTACAAATCCCACTGGCGGTGTACCACCATGGCTAGGAGCAGCAGAAGCCGCAGAGAGAGGAGTCTGTGTGGGCAGATTCGCCTCCTCCTCCTCCACCACCACAACAGCTCCCCCTCTCAGCACATTACTGCACCCCCCATTCCTGTCACTTCTGCTGCCTTTTCTTCTGTTATTCTTGCTACCTCCGCCTCCTCCGCCGCAGCACGTGTTCTCCTCCAGCTCCTCCGAACCTCTACTGCTGTAGACGCGGGCTTGTTTGTCTGGCTGCCGACCCCCCTCTGTGTCTCTGTGCCGCCTGGTGGGGTTGAGCGATATCGGGGCTGGCGTGTGTTTGTCTCTGGGTACAGGAAGGTGAGCAGTGTGAGTGCTGGGATTGGGAACCGCTCGCCGTGGTACCGGTACCGGTTTGCTCCAAGAGCCCGGCGAGGTTCTTGTCCGGTCCGTGAAGCTAGATCTTGAACGGCCCGTGTTGCCACTGCAACAGAGCTGAGCTCGGACATGCTGGTTATGGTGGAGGAGCTGACACTGCGTATGGAACCAGGGCTACGAGGGGTTCCCTCCTCCTCTTCCACATCCTCCTCCTCCTGCTCCACCCAGTCTGCTTCTCCTTTTAAAAGTGAAAAAAAAAGTGAAAGCCCATTGGGAAAGTCCAACTCCCATTGTCATTGTGACACAGCACTCCACAGCACACAAGTGAACACTGCACACTGCACACAACAAAATTGCATTTATGCCTCACCCGTGCAAGAGGGCAGCCCTCAGTAGCGCCCCATGGGGAGCAGTGCGGTGGGACGGTACCATGCTCAGGGTACCTCAGTCATGGAGGAGGATGGGGGAGAGCACTGGTTGATTACTCCCCCCACCAACCTGGCGGGTCGGGAGTCGAACCAGCAACCTCTGGGATGCAAGTCTGACGCCCTAACCGCTCACCCATTACTGCCCTTCCCAATCTGGGGTTAGTCTCCTGGGGCCCGGACCCCACAGCCCGCGCCCTCTGACTCTGGGGTGCCTCCTGTGCCTCCTACGGTTTCTCTCTCTGCTTGCCCTATGTGCACGGTGCCAGCTCCTGGTGCCGTTAATAAAAGTCCTGGTCTCCTTCCTCATGCCTCCCTCGCCATCATACTGAATGCATATGGGTATTCCCCGGTGGTCACATGATTGAGGGTGCATTCTCCTCACGTGGGGATAAGTGTCCTTGTAATGGTCACTGATGCTGTAGGCTGCCCTGCGGCTTAAGCTGTCAGTTAAGGGGCTTGGGAGAACACTGTGGGGCTCTGTCACAACATCATAAGGACTGTCATGGCCGTCACGGCCATCCCTGCAGTGCCTGAAACCCAGGTCAAAGGTCAGCACACAGATGTAGGAGCGAGGCTGTCCAGCGCCTCGACTCCACGAGGGTTGGAACAGGATCTGAGGGGCTGAGGGTGAGGGTGAGGGGCCATGCCATTTGTCGAAGAATGTGTCTGTCTTCGAATTCACTAGTCGACAATGGCATTCTAAATTCGTAACTGTGTCTGTCACGAGGAGGTGGTGTCGGTTGGTAGCTGCCACTGTGCTGGTAGTTGGCGTCCAGCTCATAGCTCCATCTATGTTGGTCATTGATAACTCTCATTCCTGAGCTGTGTGAAAGGCATTCTGGTTAGAGGTTCTTCTTTTTGCACGACGTCTCTTTCGGCGTTTTCTCGGTGGCGATGAGAACGATTTCGCCACCACACTCTTGAGGCTGCGTTCCAGAGTTCTCCCGGCAACTGGGACGGAACTCTTCTCCTCCTCCTCCTCCTCCTCCTCCTCCTCCTCCTCCTCCTCCACAGTCGTTCTACTCCTCTTCCTCTTTCCTTGTTTTCCTCTTCGTCGCTTGTCGTCTATCGTTGTTAAGAAGAGTGGTACCCGACGTAGCTCCATATCTCCAAGCATGCATGTGTTGCCATTGCCTGGCCCTGCCTCTGAATCTGCATCCACCTCCACAGATGTCTTTTGCCATTGTTTACGATGCTTACGTTTTGGCCTGATCGTCAAAACCATTGGTCAGATTCTGATTGGTCATCGGACCCTATGTCTATTTCCTCTTCCTCCACCACCATTCTTTTACGCTTGAGATGTGAGCGCAGCACTGTGCTCTGACTGTGTGCAAGCGGTGCGGTGTGGAGTGTGTTTGCATCTTTAACTCCATCTGGTGTGTGTGTGATAGCTTGTGTGTCTGTAAGAGTGCATGTGTCCGTAACAGACCTCAGCCTCTGTTGTGTATGCTTGGGTGATGGTTTTGCTTCATCCCCTGCTGGTTCAGGTGTTTTGACACATGTGTAAGACTGTGATAATGGACTAACATGCTTGGGTGTTTTTTCACCCTCACTGGGCGATAGACAGCATATAGCTGATTCCCCTGTTGATGTTGGATGGCCTTCCGCGTTTTCTCCTGAGTTGATGGTGGGGGTTTGGGGTTGTGGTTGTGTGTGCGCATCAGGTGTGTCTAGGAGGAGGAGGGGTGTGCTTGTCTTCTCCTGGGTTGGGGTTGTGTGTATGTGTCTGGCATGTCTGGGAGGTGGAGGGGTCGGCATGTCCGCCTGTGAGCATGGAGGGGATTGCAGCTGTAAGGTAGTCTGGGCTCAGCTTGTGTGTATCGCAGGAGTTCCGAGGGCCATTTCAGGGAGGTGGTGCCATCTTTGGCCAGGACACCGATGAACGATGACGAGCCGTCCGTGTGTGCAGAGGTCCTCAGCTCCCACTCCTTTCCCCCCTCTCCATCCCCCCATCCCTCCTCCTTCTCCTTCTCCTCCTCCTCTTCTTCTTCTCCCTCGGAGGTGTGCCAGCCTGATTTGTACCAGTGCCCTTGCTGCATGACCTCGACTGTGTCTTGAACCAGGCTTGCCTCGACTTCCTCGGGAGAAGCGTGTTTGTGCTTGTGAGAAGGGTGTGTGTGTGCCTTGTCTGGTGTGTGTGCTGAGTGTGTGTGGCGCCACTGTAGCATCCCTGGTGATTCGCCATTATCACTCCGATTGTCTTTGCGGGTGCGAGTGCGTGTGTGAGTGTGTGTCTGTGTGTCTGTGTGAGTGCCAGACGAGTGCATCCCAGGCTCGGTGTGAGACTCGTCTGTGTGTGAGTCTGAGTCGCACCCACACGTGCACGCAGCAGCTTCACAGTTGGAGTGTTGGCTGGAGCCAGCGGAGCGAGGAGGACACGCACACTCCCCACCGCCGCCGCCATTGCAATCCAGTAAACTGTCTCTCAACATGGAGGCCACCTCTTTCCCTCCCTCCGTCTCATCCGTCTCCTTCTCTCCTTCTTCCTCCTCTTTAGCTGCTTCTATCCCTCTCTTCCTCCCATTGCCAACAATGGCCCCCTGCGGACTCCGTCCCTCCGTGGGGCTCCGCGGGCTCCCAAGGCCCTCAAGCGGCAAGGATGATGATGATGATGATGATGATGATGATGATGATGATGATGATGATGATGATGGCGAGCTGGATGGCAGACAGGAGGGAGCCTGTGGCTGGAGCCTGGGCCTATGCTGGTGATGGTGGTGGTGGTGGAGCTCGTCTTAAGGTGGGTCGGCAAACACGGAGGCGCACAGGAGTCCAGCTTGGGGACGGCACGCCGCGAGAAGCAGAAGGAGATGCCCAGTCGAGGAGGCGCACCGCGAGTGGAGGGAGGAATGCCCAGTCGAGGAGGGGCACTGCGTGTGGGAGAAATGCCCAGTCGAGGGGCATTGCGTGTGGGAGAAATGCCCAGTCGAGGGGCACCACGAGTGGGGAGAGGAGGTCTCCGTCCGGGCCTGCTGCCTGGAAGGGGCAGGGAGAGGACTGAAGCACCATCACAGCCAGAAGAGGACGTGGAGGATTTGGAGGGAGTGGGGCGTGTGGAGAGCGAGAGGGAGGGACTGGAGCTCTGACCCGATTGTCGAGGCGCCAAAGAGCCAGAGCCAGACTTGGAGTCAGTAGGCGAAGAGGGCTGGAGGGGGAGCGCTGGGGGGATGGTGGGGCTGTCTGGAGAGGAGGCGCTGGTCCTGCTGTTAGTACTAGTGGTGGTGGTGGTGATGGTAGTGGGGGTGCTGGTGGTGTTGTTGATGTCGGTGGGTGGATTTCCCGGCTCCTCTGGGCCCCCTGGGGTACTGGGAGTGATGGAGGGGAGACTGGAGGTCCTCTCACTGAAGGGGAAGGGAAGAGAGAAAAAGGGGAGTTAGCTTCCATTAACCCCTTTAAGCCTGATGCTGTGTATACGCTACATTGACCTAGGCGCCTGCAGCTCTTTAAATTTTTGGGTAACACTTTCTATGAAGCCCATATCTATAGCGCATTACGAGTGCATTTATAACAAATTATAATGCGCATTATAATTACTTACAACACATTGCGACAACACCCATGGTATTTCATGATGTTTTATGTTAACAGTTCTGAATAACCATGAATCTAGGTTAAAATGCTTTATAAATCTAAGGGTGTTATGAATGCTCATGATTGGTTATAAACTACAGGCTGCCTGATGGGGCTTATAGTACATTATGAGTACTTATACCCCCCTATGCACAGACCTAGATGATAAACTGTCATGAGGACTCATAAGATGCTATAATGCTCCATGTGAGATCATAAATCATCAATGTGTGCTCTAAGTAAAGTGAAGTTCATATGGATGCATTTATAATGCACTGTAGAATGCACATCTATAATGCATCATAATGTACTGTATGCCCCATCAGCCAGCCTGTAGTTTATATCCAGTCACGAAGACTTATAACACCCTTGGATTTATAAAGCATTATAAGCTAGATTCATGGTAATTCATAACTGTTAACATAAAGCATCATGAAACATCATGGGTGTAGTCATAATGTGTTATAAGTAATTATGATGCGCATTAAAATTAGTTATGAATGCATTCATAATGCGCTATAGATATGGGCTTCATAGAAAGTGTTACCAATTTATTTTTTTTAAATACATGTGGGTATATAGGAGCTGAATGAAAACAGTCTAATGCATGATGAGGGTACTAGCTTTTAAATGCAAGTTAATGTTGCTACTTCATGTTTCTATGTGCTTCGGAGCCCGAGATACTTAGGTTTTCATAGGCTGAGGGCACCTTTTCTCTAAAAGGGCTTTGCCATTCAGCAGGCGTTTTTTGCAGGTGCCTTAGGCTTAAATGGTTTAAGAAACAAGCCGAAAGGGGCCATAGGCTTGTGTTCGATTTATAATAGATAAGGGGGTTGGATGTGATACGAAGTGGAGTGCAGTAGAACTCCCCTTAGCCGTTATAAATCGACCAAAAACTCACAGACTCAAGTGACTTATTGCTTATCTAAATCCATTAAAATGAATACCTGATAAGATTTCATGAAAGACAACCACCCAACAGTTTCTACACCGGTGCCATACTCAGGGGTGCGGACAGAAATTTTGGCCCCCATGAAAGATTCAAATTTTGGGCCCCCTTAAAGGCGTGAGAGAGGGATGGAGCCAGTCAGTAAATCAGAATTTCTCTCCACAGATCTCTTATAAAAATCTGAAGAATCGCATGCATGGTGATAATGTCCAGTTTGTGAGTGAATGTGTGTGTGTGTGTGTGTGTGTGTGTGTGTGTGTGTGTGTGTGTGTGTGTGTGTGTGTGTGTGTGTGTGTGTGTGTGTGTGTGTGTGTGTGTGTGTGTGTGTGTGTGTGTGTGTGTGTGTGTGTTTGTGTGTTTGTGTGTGTGTGTGTGCGGTGTGTGTGCGTGTGTGTGCGTGTGTGTGTGTGTGTCTGTGTGTGTGTGTGTGTGTGTGTGTGTGTGTGTGTACGTGTGTGTGTGTGCGTGTGTGTGTGTGTGTGTGTGTGTGTGTGTGTGTGTGTGTGTGTGTGTGTGTGTGTGTGTGTGTGTGTGTGTGTGTGTGTGTGTGTGTGTGTGTGTGCATGTGTATGATAGCTTTGGCTGGGCCCAGGACAAAGTCATCTGAAGGGGCCCCTTATCCAATACATGCAATGTAATGAGAACCCAAATCTTGGCCCCCCATTTCCCTGGGCCCCTGGGACAAGGGACCCCTTCGCCCCCTCACTGCAGCTTCCTTGCTCATGCATAATGTACAACTCAATGCCAAAGCGGGGTTAAGCTGGCACATCCAAACTCTATCATGAAATCAATACAGATGCAGCTCTCAGGTCACTCATACACACACAGACAAACACACACACACACACACACACACACACACACACACACACACACACACACACACACACACACACACACACACACACACACACACACACACACACACACACACACACACACACACACACACACACACACACACACACACACACACACACACACACACACACACACACACACACACACACACACACACACACACAAGCACACACACACACACAGACGCACCCAAACGCGCAGTGCAGTCAAAGGGATAAAAGCAGCAGGTAAATGGTGATCTTCCTCCTGAGAGGAAGTGGACTCCTGAGGAATCAGCATGAGAGAGAGAGAGAGAGAGAGAGAGAGAGAGAGAGAGAGAGAGAGGAGAGAGAGAGAGGAGAGGAGAGAGAGAGAGAGAGAGAGAGAGAGAGAGAGAGAGAGAGAGAGAGAGAGAGAGACTTTTTAACCACCCATTTATTGTATCGTTTTCACCAGGTCTGATTACAAATTTAAGCTATATAATTACACACCATATGTGGAGGGAGAAAAAAACCCTCTCCTACACCTCAAACACACAATTTCCTTGTAAACAGAAACAACATGGCCCCAAGCTAACTATCCCCAACTGAACAGCAGCCTCTGGTTGACCCCCACTGTCCAAAGCCCCTTATCCATACACCATTTTCTCGCAAACAGCTCTAGGCTGTTTATCAATTGAAAATAAGCAAATTCAGCTGAGATTCTCACCTCAACTAAAGTCTTAAACATATCACTTATTTCCACTACCCTCCCTTCTTGCTCCAGCTTACAGCATTTCCATACAGCCATCTTGGCCTGGCCTATGAGGAAATTTAAACAGGTGCATACATATTTGTTTCTGTTAGCGTACCTTACTCCATTTCCCTGGAAAAAATGACCCCAAATGTATCACACACTCTTATGAGCAGGACAAACATCAGTTTCAATTTGTCACATTCTGAGAAAATAATGGTACACCGTTTCCGGCACATTACACGATGTACAGAGATTGGAGCCCTCACCCCCCACCCTTGCAACAAAACCCTTCGTAGGTATGGCACAATGCAATATAGGCCACTGAAGATCGCCCGACCGTTTTGGGATGGGAGACTCGTATAGCATCCTCCAGGATGGTGATATTGATTGGCTAGTACCAAAGAACGCCCTCCACTTCGTATCAGGCCGCCCATTCAATTGTGACTGATAAGCAACCATCACACACATGTGATAGAGCACCTTTTTCCCCGCGGTGCAAAAACCCACCCCAGTGCACCCAGTCCATGTCAGTAATGCATTTTCTTGGACCGCTTCCTCAGTTACATTTGGTGATATTTTAAAATCAGGAAACCCCACAGTCTCTGACACCATTCCCCTGGATAGAGAAGACTCAATAGACTCTCTCTCTCTCGTCACCTCCCACTCTCCTTGTGTAAATACAGTATCATCTCTTGGCAGTGCCATGCTGTGCACTTACTCCTAAAAGCAGAGAGAGCACAATGCTGTTCTCCTTAATTGGCAGGAGTCGAGTCAATACTCCACTCGCTTTCATCCCTGGGCTTTCTGTGGGTGTCTGCATGTTTTTCTGTGACTGTGAGAGCATGTGTGCATGTGTGTGTTTGTGTGCACGTGCTTACATGCGTGACAGAGACAAAGAGAGAGAGAGAGAGAGAGAGAGAGAGAGAGAGAGAGAGAGAGAGAGAGAGAGAGAGGGGGCGAGAGAGAGAGAGAATGTATTGGTGTCTACATATCACTCAGCTTGTCCTTCAGAAGAAAGAATAAGAGCAAAAGAGATGTTATTTTGCTTTTCAGATGGAATGCGTATGTACACACACACACACACACACACACACACACACACACACACACACACACACACACACACACACACACACACACACACACACACACACACACACACACACACACACACACACACACACACACACACACACACACACACACACACACACACACACACACACACACACACACACACACACACACACACAAACTGCTCCCCCCTCCACAATACCTACTCCCATTCAGCTGAGCACATGTGGATTCAAAGGCAAACAGGAGAGGTTGGAAACCTCACAGGAGTGCACACTGCCTCTGCTTGTCAACTTTCACACACAGCACACTTACACACACAGTACATACACACTATGCAAATCAAGCACAACGTAATAGCAACACAAATACACATACCGTGCACTGTACAAACAGAAAGTATACATGGGTGGGAGACGTGACGCCTTGTTTTTTCGTAACACTGGTTAAAAACCTACAAAACTGTTATTTTTCCTCTTAAAAACAAATGTCAATGAAAGAATATGTGGTACATTATGTTTCATATTAGTCTTAGATGAGAAGAAACATTTTTGTAGATTTATGTAAAGGTTTATGTGTCAAATATCCCTGCGGTGTGACTATAACATTAATGAAACCTGGAATATAATATATACTGTATATAAATTAACCAACAACATTTTGAATAATGTATGAAGCATTTGGCATGATTGCATAAATATTAACTTTATATTAAGATATGTGAATGTGAAAAAAACTCAAGACAGTAATATTAACTACAAGTTCAATTTCGTAACACAAATTGCGTCCTGTGGGGTGACATGTTTGTGAACGGGCAGCTGCAAGGCCAACTACAAGGGTCTTAAAGACTGGCTCCTAACCAGTCAGTACCTCAGTTATTGGAGAGTGCTGTGGAAGTTTAAGGTGACGATTAACCTCTTAATATGTCTTCATATTGCAATGTTTCTGTCACGCACTGCTTAGGTTCATTTTATGATGTCCTGTAGTGTAACTGCTCTTATGGAAAGAAAAAAAGTTAAACACAATATCATTATCAAGTTAGCATGAGCTCAGATGTCAGTCATGTATACAAAAGGATTAAAATGGCCATAATGCAGTGAATTTCCTGTGGTGTGACTTCATTTTCCTGCGGTGTGACATGCCTATGCAATGTGTTGATGCAGGACACATTTCCCCAAAAATGGCAAAAATAATGCGAAATTCCACGGACCACTAGATGCTTTTTTTTTCTATTTTGTTCAATTTTTTTCCATAATTTTTTTCAGGAATTGGAAAAACTTTTTTTTTCTTTTTTCGTTACGCCCTTAAACGTCAACCACCCACATACAGTAGGCCTATATGCACGCATGCATGCACGCACGCACGCACGCGCGCGCGCACACACACACACACTCAATTGGTGGATCGTGGCAGGTTGGCAGGATAGGTATAACAAAACCAAATAAATAATTTAATGAATTGAATGTACACCAAAATAAGACAAAATAGGCTAAGCAATATTCCCATTACCCAATAACTGCGTCATCATAATGTATTGCATCTCTGAGCATTACTGCTTGTGCTGTGAAAGGGGATGCGCAGGAGAAAAATAATATGGCATGGGCCATGTAAGGGTGCCTTGGCTGGAATCTACTGATGTATGGGAGCCTTGTATGTAGTGGTTCAGTTTGGGAACCCCTGTGCTGGACCATCCTGACAGGCAAAAATAGTTTCTGTCACTATGGTTTGTGGAATACTGTAAAAGCTGTTAAAAAGACTTTATCTTACGTTTTTTTTACTGCTTTTACTTGTAGAAATATATTATGACTTGGTCATTGGCATTCTGGTAACAGCAAATTTATAATATAGATGCTATTTCCTCCCGGGGGACAACAGTCAACATTGCTATTTACACCCGGGTGGGAATAGTCATTGCTTCTATTTACAACCGGGTGTATTAAGACAAAAATTCTATTTACACCCAGGTTTTCATAGTCACTAGTCAGTAATGCTATTTACATCTATGTCAGATCCAGGTGTAGACAAAGGACTGCATAGTCAGTAATGCTAAAAAAAAGGAGCAAGTGCTGGCAGAAAAGTAACAGCAACGTCTTACATCTCCATTTAGACAGATCTGTTTGAGGGCTGGTATGGATTAAATCTATGGAAAAGATGCACGATTTGACAGGTGTAAAAAAGGAGACATTATCCTTTCTGGATTCAAATCCAGAGGAAGTGAGTTGTGCGAAGCTTTTAATTGCAGATTTGTGTTCAAACAACACACACAACTCTGCACAACTTACAATAAAGACTTAAATTAACTTGGGATTCTGAGGCAGCTGGTAAACTTGAGATTTACGATGCTGTTGTCATTGCAGTGTATAGCAGACTAAATTAACAATGTACGGTAAGCTATCATGACTTATCACTGATATCATTTTTTTGTGCAGTGTGCTACTAATGTACCAGCACACCTACCACTTTCTCCACAGTAGGAAATGGACAGCGAGTAGTAAGCATAGAATCCTGTTGCCAAAGACAACCGCATCGCACCACACCTGGGAACAGCATCTCCCCCGACGCTACCTAGCACTAGCATTGTGCATCGGCTCGGAGGAAGCGAGAGTTTGTTTAGGAGATAAAGTGCTCATTTGTCTCTGACGACTGCTGCATCGTTTCCCCTCCATTTCATCATGGCTGCCTCTGCCTCTGCATCAATGGCCATCATTTAGCTCGCTAATTAATTTCACAACGAATGAGTTCTTACACGTACCGAAGCGACTTTGAAGGTGTTTGTTTATCATATGCGGTGAGAGCGCTTTTGATTCATGATGACATTAAGGCATACCAGCATGCACACAAACAAAACAATCAACAACAAAACATCAAATAAAAAGCACCCCCTGCCCCAAACACAAACACACTGTGTCTAATTGATCTAACAATAGACATGTGCTCGCGCGCACACACACACTCACACATGCACACGCACACACACACCTGACAAGAGCTTCAATGCATTAGGGAAATATAATTATGTCAACATCAATGTAAAAGAAGACGAAAACTCTCATCTTTCTCTTTCTCTCTCTCTGTCCCTCCTCCTCTTTCTCTCTGTCCCTCTTCCTCTTTAGCTCTCTCTCTGTCTCTCTGTCCCTCTCTGTCTCTCTGCCCCACCTCTCTCTCTCTGTCTGTCTCTGTCCCTCCCCCCCCTCTCTCTCTCCCTCTTCCTCTTTATCTATCTCTCTATCTCTCTGTTATCTGCTCCTCAAACAACCTGTTGTGATGTTCACATAAAAGAGCAGGTGTGTGTACAGGCATTCTTTAGATTGACAGCAAGGTGTTCTTAAGTCTTTGAAGAACGGGTTGCATGAAGTTGCAGCTTTTTTTGTCTGTCTTAATCACCCAGCGCTCCCACATAACAACAAATATGCCAGTATACGTGCTGTATACTATCAGACAGATAAATATGATGTGTGTGTGTGTGTGTGTGTGTGTGTGTGTGTGTGTGTGTGTGTGTGTGTGTGTGTGTGTGTGTGTGTGTGTGTGTGTGTGTGTGTGTGTGTGTGTGTGAGTAATTACTCTGTGGAGTCTCCCTGTGTTCTTGTAGGCCTTTCTTCCCCTTCTTCTTCTTCCTCATTGCTCTCTCTCTCTCTCTCTCTCTCTCTCTCTCTCTCTCTCTCTCTCTCTCTCTCTCTTTCTCTCTCTCTCTCTCTATCTCTCTCTCTCTATTTCTCTCTGGGTGGAGTGAGGGATATGCGTGAGGATGTGTGCCCATGTTCCCGTGTACATGCCAATGTGTGCGCATGCCTCCGTCTGTCTGTGTCCCGTTTGAGTTTGTGTGTGTGTGTGTGTGTGTGTGTGTGTGTGTGTGTGTGTGTGTGTGTGTGTGTGTGTGTGTGTGTGTGTGTGTGTGTGTGTGTGTGTGTGTGTGTGTGTGTGTGTGTGTGTGTGTGTGTGTGTGTGTGAGAGAGAGATAGAGAGACAGAAAGTGCACAACAGAGAGGGAGAGAGAGACTGAGAGAGAAAGAGAGAGAGAGAGAGAGAGAGAGAGAGAGAGAGAGAGAGAGAGAGAGAGAGAGAGAGAGAGAGAGAGAGAGAGAGAGAGAGAGAAAATATAGAGAGTGTGTGTGTGTGTGTGTGTGTGTGTGTGTGTGTGTGTGTGTGTGTGTGTGTGTGTGTGTGTGTGTGTGTGTGTGTGTGTGTGTGTGTGTGTGTGTGTGTATGCCCCATTAGGGAGCCAGGGCCACAAATTCTGTGTTTGGCTCGGAGTCGCTGACAGGCAGCCTCGTTGCCACCACAATGGAGCAGCCCTTACCCGAGAGCAACAGATCATCTCAAATGTCAAAAGAACATCTGTGCCGCACCCCATTCAAATGCAGATCATTCCCACACTCACACTCACACAGGCAACACTGCGGCGACTAAAAAGCTCTCTACATCACTCCACACTCCACACAACCGCTGAATATTTCTTCAAATTGTAAACGGCAATGCGTGACATATTGGACTATAAGGCTTACAAACTCATATGCATGCCTGCACACGCACACACACTATACAATTTCATTAGTTAATTTGGATTAAGCATGTATGGTCGTTCACGCTGGAGAACAAACTTCTCATGATCGTCCGGCTCTTGGTGGAGAGCGGCTTTTCATGCGGTGGACCGATCATCAAAGTGCTTCACGGGGTGCGCGCAGACCACTGCACTCGAGAAGCTGAGATAGACTACACTGTGTATTGGGGAAGACCGCTGACCGTGGCGCTGATTTACTGCCACGGCCGAGAAATGTCAATGCAGTAAACATTCTCGAGCTCAGGAGTACGGGGCGCCACTGAGAGCTCGGACAGTATCTGCGCCCACAAATATGTGCGAGGTCTGAGCGAACAACCCCTGGCCGATGATGATCAGAGAGCAATGGAGCAAGGTGAACAGGAGAGGATAAGGCAAGACGGCTGACGTATCAATCAAAGAGTGGCAGAAGGGAGGTGAATGGGGAGGTGGTGGGTGCACGCGAAAAAAAAGAAAATTTCTGACTGGAGACAGGTGAGCAGAGAAAAAATGCTGTATAGTTCATTAAGGGGCGTTCCAAATTTCAGTGCGCTGAAATTCCACCGAATGACGACGCAGAGAATGAGATGCAGTTGGTTCATAAGGCGTGCCTATCTTTTCACGCTGAATTCATACGAATGACAGTTGAGCGGAGAATAGAATGCGGGTGGTAAATTAGGCATGCCAAATTTCATTACGCTTCTCCTGAACTATCATTTTTTACAAAACGTGCATATGTGTGCAGTAGAGTGTGTGAGAATGTTTTTTGTTTGTTTGTGTGTGTGTGTGTGTGCGTATTTGTTTGTTTGTGTGTGTGTGTGTGTGTGTGCATGCGTGCGTGCATGCGTGTGAGCATGTGTGTGCGTGTGTATGTATGTGTGTGTTTGTGAGTTTGTGAGTTTTTGTGTGTCTGTGTGTGTGTGTGTGTGTGTGTGTGTGTGTGTGTGTGTGTGTGTGTGTGTGTGTGTGTGTGTGTGTGTGTGTGTGTGTGAGTGAGTGAGTGAGTGAGTGAGTGAGTGTGTGTGTGTGGGTGTGCGTGCGTGCGTGCGTGCGTGCGTGCGTGCGTGCGTGCGTGCGTGCGTGCGTGCGTGCGTGCGTGCGTGCGTGCGTGTGTGTGTGTGTGTGTGAATGAATGCATGTCCGTGTGTGTTGTCAAGACACTTGAGGTTAATGGGGAGGTCTGCGCTGCTTGTCTGGCTGTGCTGTGTGGCTGCTGTCTGGCCCGCCTGAGGGATCAATAGGTGATCAGTAAAATGCCAATACTCATGAACCAGCAGCACTCCACTCCACTCCACTCCACTCTCAGCAGTCCCTGTGTGTGTGTGTGTGTGTGTGTGTGTGTGTGTGTGTGTGTGTGTGTGTGTGTGTGTGTGTGTGTGTGTGTGTGTGTGTGTGTGTGTGTGTGTGTGTGTGTGTGTGTGTGTGTGTGTGTGTGTGTGTGTGCGTGCGTGTGCGTGTGTGTGTGTGCAGCGAAGCTGACAGGAGGAGACAAAGGGGTCTATTGTCCCGGGCCCAGGGAGAAAGGGAGCTGTCCCTCTCCCCATCACTCAAACACACACACACACGCATGCCACACGCACACACGTACACTACGTACGCAGGAAAATCCTTATGAACATGAGTGCATGTAGTGCATCTTGAAATCTGAATCTGAAGGTGGCTCTGTTTATGTGTGTGTGTGTGTGTGTGTGTGTTTTTGTGTGTGTGCACAAATTTAGAAGAACTATATTTACAGACATACTAGGTTCCTGGCACAAAAAAACACAGCTTTGGATGGAGATTACACATGGCACGCACACACGCACACACGCACACACGCACGCAAGCACACATGCACGCACGTACAAACACTTTAGCCAGGTCCCAAAATTCTAAAAGAGCTTTAAATAAGAAGGTGTGGGCATTTTTAAGGAAAAGCAATTCAAGAGTTGTTTCTATATGATTTTTGGGTGCTGAATCCATTTCTGCCTTATGCCGGTTGCGAAAAGTTACGGTTTAGCCGTAAACAGCAAATTAAAAATGGCCGCCACAATATTTTGAATTAATGCGATAAATTTAGAACGGATTGATGGATTTGCCCCAAATCTTGTGCTCTAACACTCTTGAACACACATGAACTGATTACATTTTGGAGGCCAACTCTTTTAACCCTATCGCACCGGACGCATCATATTTGATTCATCAAATTCAAAGCCCTCTCCCCGCGGACACAAAAAAAAATCGATCTCAAAAACATCCTGCGTGTCATTTCCAAACGTCCTGCAGTACACGGAAACCGCCACAAGAGAGCAGCGGTCGACAACAAGTTGACCACAGCTCGGCGAAAAATAGAAAAATGGGGTAGAAGCGGTTTCCCTGACCGACGCTGAGATATCGTCAAATTGCAAAGGGTTTGTGTACAAATTTCCGAAACATAACTCTACATCCTTTCATTTGAACACTTGCTTTGTGCAATTAATCAAGGAAGAGTTCATATTTTTACACCGTGTTGCAGAGAGATCGTGCTAAAACTGATGAGACAAATAAGCACCATCCGGCGGTGGCAGGAAGTCAGCCATCAACGCATTTTTCCATAGGGAAACTTACAAAGCATACCAACACGATCATTTAACAAAACACACAAGTTGTTTTATTTCAAGACAAAGATATTGCCTTAAGAAACAGGTTTTACTTGCAATTTTGAAAATGTAATGCAAAATGTTGAAATTATGATCTCGTAAAAAATGCATTGAAGTGAATGGAGAAATGGTCCAATTGTAGTAATGGACCCATATATTCAAATTCCACATCAAAAATGAATAATGATCTATATTACACTCATAAATAGGTTGTTAAGCATTCGATCAGCTATGTTTTTACATAGATTTCAAAAAATTACCCAACCAGGCTGTGGGAAATGTAAAATATGGTCCTGCTAAAACAAGGATAGGCTAAAAAAAATGGCAGGATCTCACTAAATATTTAAAGATAATCCTCAAATTAAATTGTCTGACAACTTTTTTAAATAAAACTTTTTTTTTTACTTTTTTTCAACTTTTTTAAATAAAAAAAAGTTGTAAATGCATTAAAAGTCATTTTTCAATGGTCATGAAATTGGAATTTTCATTTCTTTAAAGCCTGATGCATCATATATGATGCATTAAATATCTCAGTGACCTTTTTTTTTTTACATTTCTTATAAGGGACCAATATTGAAGCAAATTCCAAAAAAATAGAATTTTCTCTCATTGCTTTCATGGTTCAGGTCTCACAGGGTTAAGATGGCTGACTTTAAAGATGGCCGACTTTTTGTTTGGAATGGGTAGACGGCTTGACACGAAGTCCAACGGTACGTGCTAACACTATAATAGATAAATGAACTAATTATATTTTAGAGGCTAACACTTTCAAGATGGCCAACTGTTTTTGGTCGCACAATAACTTAAACAGATGAAAGGATTTTCACCAAATCTTGTCTGCCACCACTCTGTAATTCGTTTACTATATGAACTGATTATATTTTGAAGGCCAATTCTTTTCAAGATGGCTGACTGTCAAGATGGCCAACCTTTAAAAGGGTCAATGAAATTGTCCCCATAATTACCCATAGGTACTTATGACATAACCGAATACCTCTATGCTGGTTGGGCATAATCTTAACCCTTTAATGCATAAGCCATTGGACTCACACTAACGCATAACATGGGTCTAAATAGACCCGCATTCATTTCCAATGTATTTCTGAGCATTAATCATGTATTCTCTCACACAACTTCTAAAACCAATACATTTTATCCCATAATTCTTCTAAAAGTAATTACATAGGTGGTCCTTAATTCAAAAAAAGTATTTTTTAAAATGTTCTTATATTTTTATTTTACAAATAAACATGAATTTGGAATTAAATCACTAATTTCTAGACATGGATTGAAAATGGCCCGCATTCATTTCTAATGGAAGTCTAAATCTTTCACTATAATAACTTCCACAATTAATGTATTTTAATAGCTAATGGATAAAAAGTTGTGATTTAGGCTGTTTTTAATGTACAAAATGAGTGTTATTTTTTGTATCTTATATAAATAAACACACAAATAATTTCCCCCATTATTGCAGACATAGCCTAAGTCTGAAGTGTTTCACGTTAGGAACTAAAATATATTTAAAAGGATTCCAGTCAGGAACAAATAAACTGTTTTTGACCACTGTTGACCACTGCTGACCTATTGGATTTAAGTATTCCAGGTCATTAATGTGCATAATTATTAGGCAACTTTGCTTTCCTATGGGAAAATATGCCACAAAAGACATCTAACAAACTCCAAAAATACTATAAACAATTTTGATGTCTTCCAGAGGGGTGTGGCTGTCTTGAAATATTGGTCCCATCCGTCTAAAGCACTGTTACAAAGCCATCAGTGTCACATGACATGAGCTCACAAAGTCACTACCAGATTTAGAAGAATTGAAGATGAAACTACCACGAACGTATTGCCCTGTAGTGCTGTCATATTCCAGAACTGAAACCTGCATTGAGTGTCCAGAAGAACAAGGTGTTCAGCACTCAGAGACATGGCCAAGGTAAAACAGGCTGAAACCTGAAGACCACTCAACAAGAAACTTAAGTCAAGACTGGATCAAGAAATGTCTTTAGACAGCTTTTTCAATGGTTTTATGAACTAGTGAAGGTGACTGTTAATGGACCAGGTAGATGAGTCTATGGCTAGATCAGCAATGTGCACACTTACATGAGTTCCCGAGTTCCACTCAAATGCCAGCAAAGTACAGCATAAATACCATGGTCTTCAAAAGATGCAAATGTCTTCCTCTCAATGATCCAGCCATGGGCTCATCCACCCTGTCTGTCAAGAGTCACTTTCCCAAGTCCATATAGGCCTAACTTTGAAAACTCTGTCCCCAGGTATTTTTGGCCCAGTCTTGACTTAATTAACTTGTCTAGTGTCATCCCTTCTTACCTTGGCCATATCTCTGAGTGCTTAAATCCCATGTTCTTCTGGACACTTGGTGTAGGTTTCTGTTGTGTAATATTATAGGACTGCAGGGTAATACTTTTTTGTAGCTCCACCTTAAATTCTTCTAAATTTTTGGCTGTGACATTTCTTACGAGACTGATGACTTTGTAATGATGCATTTCATAATTCTGTGGTAAAGTGACCAACGTCTAGCCAATTTCACGACAGCCACATCCCTCTAGAAGACTTCAAAATTGTTAATCGACTTTTCAGAGTTTGTTAGATCTATTTTGTGGCCCATTTTCCAAGAAGACAACAAAGTTGCCTAATAATTATGCACACCTGATATAAGGTGTTGGGCACCTTCGACCACAGCCCCATATTTTTATACAAATATGCATGGCCTGGAATGCTTAAATCCGATAGGTTTTCAAGTTCATATAGATTCCTGTTGGAAAATAAGCATAAAAAAGACAATATGGTCAAAAAACATGTTTGCCTTATAATTCTGTATATGAAAAATGAATGCGGATCATTTTTGACCCATGTGTGTCAATATCATATAATTGTATAAAAAAGATGTCTATTTCAAAGAATAACCATAAAGTATTTGAATTAAGTATTAATGTTGGGAGTTAATACTCCATAAATGACAAAAAGTTGAATTTTTAGTAAAATAATCAAAATCCTTTCTCAATATGGCTAAGAGACATTAAGCTTGTGATGAAATTACATAGGAAATGAATGCGGGTCTATTTAGACCCATGTGTCTAAATATCATATAGTTATATAAAATGACTTCTATATCAAAGAATAACCATCAAGAATTTAAAATAAGTATTGATGTTGGGAGTTAATACTCCATAAATGATAAAAAGTTGGACTTTTAGTAAAAGAATCAAAATCCTTTTTCAATATGGCTAAGAGACATTAAGCTTGTGATGAAATTACATAGGAAATGAATGCGGGTCTATTTAGACCCATGTGTCTAAATATCATATAATTATATAAAATGACTTCTATATCAAAGAATAACCATCAAGTATTTAAAATAAGTATTGATGTTGGGAGTTAATACTCCATAAATGATACAAAGATGGACTTTTAGTAAAAGAATCAAAATCCTTTTTCAATATGGCTAAGAGACATTAAGCTTGTGATGAAATTACATAGGAAATGAATGCGGGTCTATTTAGACCCATGTTATGCGTTAAAGGGGTAGTAACCAAAAAAGTGTTTTCACGCAAAAAGTTATGATGCATAAAACAAAAACAAGTCAGTTGAGGAATTCATGGAGTGCTGAGTAAGAAAATTGTATTCTTACAAAGATATAGAAATTTTAAACTCAGCCGGGTCTATTTAGACCCATGTTATGCGTTAAAGGGTTAATGTGGTAGTACATAAACACCAGTTTCCTCTTTATAAATATCAGGTTCTGTGGAAATTAAGTTATGTGTATAGTTTTCTTGAATTACAATGTTTAGAGACACACAGTATATAGAATATAATGAATGGCAAATGACAAGAGGGTAAATCAAGCAATCGAGTTTTGATACCAGCCATATTCAGTAACACTTCCATGCATTTCAGTGGTAATTTGCATCATACATTATTTCAAAATGGACTTAAAAAAAAAAAAAAAAAATTTTTAGGGGCTTTTTGCCTTTATTTGATAGGACAGTGTGAGATGGTGACAGGAAGTGAGTGGGACAGAGAGACGGGGTGGGATCGGGAAATGACCCCGGCCGGACTCGAACCGGGGTCCCCGTGGGCATGCAAGTCCGAATGTGGGGGGCTTAGCGCGCTGCGCCACTTTTCAGAGTTGCCTTCATCCAATTGCTGCCAATGTTGGTGTTGATTCAGCCAATACATAGGCTACAGTATCACTTTCAGCTTGCCCTTGCCGATTAGCTTTTCCTTTTTTAAATGTTATATTTTAAATGCTAATTATGAGGGGAGGCGCGCGCACACACACATGCACACAGACACAGACACAGACACAGACACAGACACAGACACAGACACACACACACACACACACACACACACACACACAGACACACACACACACAGACACACACACACACACTCACGTCAGACCCTCTCATCTCTAAACATTGTGACTGTCTTCGTGCTTGTTTATGTTCACACACACACACACACACACACACACACA
>NC_085861.1:8348491-8350991 GCF_034702125.1 Engraulis encrasicolus
TGTTTGCGTGTGCATGGCAGTGACAAATACTGGTGTGTACAATGAGAAATTGTAAAATGCTTCAATACATTAATGTAACCTATTCCAGGAAGCTCATAACAAAAGCATGCTAAACTGGCCACTTGCATCTCTACTGACACACTCTTTACCAAGAATACCAGCCATTACCCTCAAGTAGGCGTTTCAGAGTTCCCCGTTTCAACCGCAAAAGACTTAAACATGCTTTCATACATCAATCAATTCTTATCTTCTCTTCTTCTTGTTTGATCTTTTCATTTCACCTCCTGACTTGGTCAGGTCTTTTCTTCCCTTACGTACCCCTCCTTATGCTTCTTTCACTCTCCACCTCCTGACATTCTCATGTCTTTCTTTACCGCCTGTCTCTCTTTCCATCTCCTTCTCATCCCTTCATTTTCCAGCCTCTCTGCCTTCTCTTCTCTTCTTTTCTCCAGATGCATGTTCCTTCCTGCGTCTGTACTTGCCCCCCCACCCCTCTCTCCCTTTCTAAGTCTAATTATTTTTTCTTTCACTATCTATCCTCTCTCCCATCTCTTGCTGTCTTTTTATTGGTTATTGCTCCCTCTCTTCTTCTCTTTCTCTCCTCCTCCGCTCTCTCTCTCTCTTCTCTCTTATCTTGTCTCTCATGTGCTGTCTTTCTCTCTCCTCTCTCCTTCTCTTTCTCTCCTCCACAGCTCTCTCTCTCTCTTCGCTCTTATCTTGTCTCTCATGTGCTGTCTTTCTCTCTCCTGCGACTCTGTAAAGGTTTTGTCAACCCCCTATACTATCTGCCTCCTGACAGACCCACGGCCTAAACCCAGCCTCAGGGGAAATGGAGAGAGAGAGAGAGAGAGAGAGAGAGAGAGAGAGAGAGAGAGAGAGAGAGAGAGAGAGAGAGAGAGAGAGAGAGAGAGAGGGGATAGCAAGGGAGAGAGAGAGAGAGAGAGAGAGAAAAAGAGAAAGAGAGGGAGATAAAGAGAGGGAGAGAGAACGAGGGAGAGTGAGAGAGAGAGAGAGATGGGGGAGTGAAGTGAATAAGCGGAAGTAATGGAAGGAAGAGTAAGGAAAGAAAATGAGAGAGAGCAAGAAGAGAGGGGAGGAGAGAGAAGATCAGACGAGAAAGGAAGAGAAGTTAAAGGAGAGAAGATGCAGGATGAAGGACAGACTGAAAAACATGAAACAGAAAACAAGGATATCAGGAGTGGGGTTGGGAAGAAATATATATTGTATACCAAGGGAATATGATTGCACACGAGGGAAAAAAGCAACAGCGAGAGAGAGAGAGAGAGAGAGAGAGAGAGAGAGAGAAACAACACACAGTCACAGTGAGAAAGAAAGAGATAGACAAAAGATAAGAAGGGAGAGAGAGAAAGAAAGAGGATGAGAGACAAAAGTCCAAAAGTACCCCTGCTGTGAGAAAAATCACGACTGAGAGAGTGGATGGCCTGCAGCAAACACTACAGCACAGAGATGAATCATGTTACAGTAAGCAGACCGCACTGCGCGCGCGCGCACGCGCGCACACACACACACACACACACACACACACACACACACACACACACACACACACACACACACACACACACACACACACACACACACACACACACACACACACACACACACACACACACACACACACACACACACACACACACACACACACACACACACACACACACACACACATATCCACACCATACCATACCGTACTATGGTCAGGAATCATGATACTCAGAACACACCACAGAAGTTTCACATTATGCAGTGGAGAGTTTCACAATATGCAGTGGAGAGTTTCACAATATGCAGTGGAGAGTTTCACATTATGCAGTGGAGAGTTTCACAATATGCAGTGGAGAGTTTCACATTATGCAGTGGAGAGTTTCACAATATGCAGTGGAGAGTTTCACATTATGCAGTGAAGGGCAGCGGAGTGCAGTGGGGTGCAGTCATTGACAGTAGATATAATATATGAAGAGTTCAGATGCAAAACCCCCTAAGTGCCATATCAGAAAATAATCTTAATTCATTCTTATTTAATACAATGCTACCAAAATTGCATATTTTTTATTTTATTTATGTAATATAACTATTTATATGTATTATCAAGTCCATGAATGTAAACCAAACTAACAACGGGGTTCTCTAAAAAATATAGAAGTGCAGGTCTTCAGAAATGGAGTTAGGGGTTTTTCATCTGAACTCTTCATATATATTATTCTATAGAGGAGGAATAGAGAGGAATATAATATTCTATATACTGTCAATGGGTGCAGTGCATTGCAAGGGTATTGCCATTGTGCCATGGTGAGGAATCATGTTAAATTAACCTACATTAGTTTCTTAATCACTTGTACATGTTTACTTTCAGAACCTCAGAAATATTTTTACACAGTAAAATACATATACTTTAAAGTGATACTGTACCACTTTTAGAAATCAGCTCATATTACATCATCACTTGAGTTAAATGATTGAGCTGAACCTTTCTCCTTTA
>NC_085861.1:8358491-8368491 GCF_034702125.1 Engraulis encrasicolus
ACTGGCGAAAACGTGCAACAGCACGATTCAAGTAAAACAACTTCTGATAGAACAACAAAAAGACAGAGAATGAGAATCAGGGAATAATAAGGGAATAACAAAAAGACAAAAATACACTATCACACCGGTTTGTTCGCCGTGGTGCTCAGCGGTCTATATGACACCATGTTTTGAATAGTGTGTGTGTGTTTCATTGAGCATCCTCCGTGATGCTCCTGTTTGTCCACATTGGTGCTGTGTGGTTTATGTGAGACCACTGTTTGAATCCTGTGTGTGTGTGTGTGTGTGTGTGTGTGTGTGTGTGTGTGTGTGTGTGTGTGTGTGTGTGTGTGTGTGTTGTGTGTGTGTGTGTGTGTGTGTGTGTGTGTGTGTGTGTGTGTGTGTGTGTGTGTGTGTGTGTGTGTGTGTGAGTGAGAGATCTAATAACATTTTTTCTATGGAAATGCAGCATGTTTTATTATGTAGGCCTACCTTATGTTAAGAAAGCTATGACATATGAAACTTGTCGGTAGGCCTATTTGGTAAATTTACTAAAATGTACTTATACTGTAGCTGTAGTATTATATATTTGAAAATCTGATATTGGAAAAGTCAGTGCCTCACCAGCCATAAAGTTGACCGCACGTCACTGACACACACACACACACACACACACACAGGCAGCAGGGACCCCAGAGCGTCCTGCCAATGCGATGTCTGTCCGATATGGTCCAGAGTGGAGAGTGGAGTGTGTGTGTGTGTGTGTGTGTGTGTGTGTGTGTGTGTGTGTGTGTGTGTGTGTGTGTGTGTGTGTGTGTGTGTGTGTGTGTGTGTGTGTGTGTGTGTGTGTGTGTGTGTGTGTGTGTGTGTGTGTGTGTGTGTGTGTGTGTGTGTGTGTGTGCAAAAGCTTGATCATAAGCCCTCAGGCAAAGTTAAGTTAAGTAAAGTCAAGTAAACACAACCAACTAGAAAGTTAAATAAAGTCGAGTAAACACAGCCAACAACTAGCTGCATTACGCATTCAAAGCCCCTCATTCCACTACTACTGAATTCTCCGACTGGGCCAAAATAATTAAGAGCCAGAGATTGGGAGAGAGAGAGCCTCTTTCATTCCACACTAGGGCTGTAACGATACACTCAACGCACAATTCGGTTTGTATCACGATTTTTGACCTACTGTACGAAGCGATACACCCCACAGTTTCTGAAATGTATCTCATTTGAAGCTTGGAAGCACCATCATATAGAGTCATCTGTAACACTTTATTTTAGGGATACATCTATTAGCACTAATACATACAATGTTCCTGTATAAGTACCTTGTAAGGCATGTACAAAGCAAAATCAAACATTTGTTAAACATGTATTCACAAATGTCTTGTTCATGCACAATAAGGGATTTACTACCAATTTAACCCTAGTAAGGACCTAGTAGGCCTTAGCATTTGCTTAGTACATGCCTTACAAGGTACGTATGCAGGCATTAACATTGTATGTATTAGTGCTAATAGATGTATCCCTAAAATAAAGTGTTACCGAATCATCTTATAACTTCTGGACTGAAGGGTAACAACATTTTGAAAGGGCATATCACGATAGTGCCTTCTTACATCACGATACCGTATCGTGACTCTGAGTATCACGATTTCTCGGTTCGATCCAATATCGTTACAGCCCTATTCCACATCCAACTAGAGTATATTAGCTGTTGATTAGAGACCTCGTGGCTCTTGCGGGCACCTCGGGGCTGTTGTAGCTCCTGTGAGGCATCTCAGAGCCTCATAGCAATCAACACATTCATAGACCTTGGCTGAACAGAGAAAACAGCAGTCCATCGAGTGTGTGTGTGTGTGTGTGTGTGTGTGTGTGTGTGTGTGTGTGTGTGTATGTGTGTGTGTGTGTGTGTGTGTGTGTGTGTGTGTGTGTGTGTGTGTGTGTGTGTGTGTGTGTGTGTGTGTGTGTGTGTGTGTGTTCGTGTGTGTGTGTGTGTGTGTGTGTGTGTGTGTGTGTGTGTGTGTGTGTGTGTGTGTGTGTGTGTGTGTGTGTGTGTGTGTGTGTGTGTGTTTGTGCCTGTATTTCTGTGTGTCTTTTTTATTCAGTGAACATTGCCTTTTTATATTTCTCCTGATATCACATATGCTCCCTAGCTTCTTCTTTTGAAAACGGCATAAAGCATATTTGCTGGCATCCTTGAGCTTAACATGTTTAGTAAATAAACTTCTGCCTCAATGGCTTGCTTGGTTCCCATCACTTAAGCCCAGCAAGTCATTTAAGTGCTGTTACTGTACGTAAACAAGTCTACAAAACAGGGCTGGGCTGAGATAGAAATAGGGCCCGGGCACTTTTGGCTTACCAGTGAGACCCTATTTTCAGAAACGTATATAAAAAAACGCCTGGTATGCCAGATGCCCAGTCCAGTCCTGCTACAAAAACTTGGGCTTGTCTCAAAGCAGTCAATCCAGACGCAATGTGTTGTATCAAGTAAGACTAAGAGCAATCAAAGTTGTACAGTACAGCATGTCTACAGACAGCAGCAAGACTCTTTACACCAAGTGAAAGGAAATAAAGCCCTCTGCTGATTAACCATTACTACCATTTTCCACCTGCAATGAGTTGAGTCAATTCTGACACTTTGACTGACAGGCAAGGACAACATTCTCTATATTAAAACAAATCTTACATCACTTTTGTGTATATGCATTCAATGTTAAGTGTGCAGTATTCTCATATGTGCTGGGGAGTGCTGTGTCACAATGACAATGGGAGGTGGAGTTTCCCAGTAGTATAAATAAGAATGCCTAGCTCATCTTTCCTCTATCCCCTCACATAAACTGAAGCTCGACCTCGCTGGACTAGATACAGAGCAGTGGTGGACTGGGCTAGTCACAGACAATGATGCATGATGTGTGATGCGTGCTGACAAGTGAGTGACAGCAGGGGGCGTTGCGATCCCCCTTACCTGGATGAGCGGATGACAAGATATAACACCTTGCGCATGTGATGCCGCCACAAGCATAGTAGTTTTCCCTCGGCAACGGGCATGGCAAATTTCTGTTGCTAAACACGAAAATGCTCAGCTGTGCCCTGCCCAAAATCTTTGCCAACAACAGCGAAACAAGCAAGGAAAATGGGCGAAATTGAGCCCAGAACAAAACCACCCCTAACTCTAACCTGTCATAGGGCATTGAAGAGCACAAGTTAACATACAAAGTCATGGGGGCGCTGTGGCACACCGCGCTAAGCCCCCCACATTTGGGCTTGCATGCCCACGGGGACCCCGGTTCGAGTCCAAGCGGGGTCATTTCCCGATCCCACCCCGTCTCTCTGTCCCACTCACTTCCTGTCACCATTTCAGACTGTCCTATCAAATAAAGGCATAAAAAAGCCCCTAAAAATATATTAAAAACATACAAAGTCATGGTACACACAGGCAAGTTAGGCCAGTTGCATACACAGTTCTATTTTCCAAATGCAACGTGGCACGGAGCCATCTCCCGCCCCGCTACCGCCATGTTGTTGTGTAATGCCGCGATCACACCGCCGGCTTTGAAAGAGCTACAACGCTGCTGACTTCTACCTGGGAAGCACAGGTCAGGGGCGTTGAACGCGGCAAAACGATCAAGCCTGAAGCGTTCGGCCAGGAATCTCGACCAACCGAAGCTCGTGTTTAGAAAAATGTGAACATTCCATTGGCTGACACCTGCTGCCGCCGAGCTCATTACATATGCCCTTACACGCCCTTGCATATGCCCTTACATTACACGCCCTCGGCTTTTGACGCTTTTGACCCCTCGCCTCTAGAAACGCGTTTGCTGCTTTTCACTCTTCTGCTGCCTCCTCTCCAATACAAAGTCAATTACTTCCGCATCTTTTCATGCGGTCAACGCTGCCGGTGTGTTTGCACGGTAAGGACAGATCTGTTTCCATGTATTTTCACCATCGCTGGTAAAAATCGCTCACGTCCCAGCCCGCTTCCCCATTTTGGTGTGAAATAGGCCTTGGCAGTGTCCTGATTCCATTTTGCTCTGACACCTCTAACTCTAATGGTAGATTACAATGCTGACAGAGCTCTGTTTTATTAAAACCAAAGTGAATGCAATAACACACACTTAAGTTGCCTTTTGTCTCCGTGTATTCACTCTCTGGCTTTAATTTTTGTCTTCCTTTGAACTACATCTGTATGAAATGCGCTATACAAATGAAATTACCTTTCCTTCATTTCATGCTCTGTCTTTCTTCTTTTTCTCTTCACATTAATCCTTCACGTTACTGTAACATACAGTGATATACATGTGTATTGTATCCCATCATGCTTTGTATTCAGAAAGACACAAAGACAAATGCTGAGCTCACTGAAAATATACACTGTGTGCAGAATTATTAGGCAAACATGTTTTTTGACCATATTGTCCATTTTATGCATATTTTCCGCCACCAACCTCTATGGACATGAACACCTATTGGATTTAAGCATTCCAGGTCATGCATATTTGTATATTTAGAGATGGCGTGATAGAAGGAGCCCAATACCCTATATCAGGTGTGCATAATTATTAGGCAACTTTGTTTTCCTCTGGGAAAATAGGCCACAAATGAGATCTAACAAACTCTGAAAAGTCTATAAACAATTTTGAAGTCTTCCAGAGGGATGTGGCTGTCTTGAAATTGCCCAGATATTGTTCATATCCATCTAATGCACCGTTACGAAGCCATCAGTGTCACATACATTGTGCTCACAAAGTAACTGCCGGATTGAGAAGAATTGAAGGTGAAACTACCACAAAATTGTTACCCTGCAGTGCTGTTATATTCCAGAACTGAAACCTACATTGAGTGTCCAGAAGAACATTGTATTCAGCACTCAGAGACATGGCCAAGTTAAAACAGGTTGAAACCTGAAGACCACTCAACAAGAAAAGTAAGTCAAGACTGGGTCAAGAAAGGTTTTTAAACAATTTTGTCAATGGTTTTATGAACTTGTGAAAGTGACTGTTAATGGACCAGATCGATGAGCCCATAGCTAGATCGGTAATGTGCACACTCAGATGAGTTCCTGAGTTCTACTCAAATGCCAGCAGAATACTGCATAAATACCATTGTCTTCTTGAAAGATGCAAACGTTTTCCTCACAGATCCAGCTATGGGCTCATCCACCCTGTCTGTCAATAGTCACTTTCACCTTTGAAAATTCTGTCCTAGGGTATTTCTTGACCCAATCTTGACTTAATTAAGTTGTTAAATGGTTGTCTGGTGTCATCCCTTCTTACCTTGGCTATGTCTCTGAGTGCTCAACAACCTGTTCTTCTGGACACATGATGTAAGTTTGCATTCAGGAATATGATAGCACTGCAAGGTAATCATTTTCTTGTAGTTTCACCTTAAATTCTTCTCAATTTTTGGCAGTGACATTCCATGTGAGACTGATGACTTTGTAACTGTGCATTTATTTGATACTTCTGTGCTAACGTGACCAACGTCTTGCCAATTTCAAGACAGCCACATCCCTCTGGAAGACTTCAAAATTGTTTATAGACTTTTCAGAGTTTGTTAGATCTCTTTTATGGCCCATTTTCCCAGAAGAAAGCAAAGTTGCCTAATAATTATGCACACCGAATATTGGGTGTTGTGCTCCTTTGATCACACCCCATCTTAATATACAAGTATGCATGATCTGGAATGCTAGAACCCAATAGGTTTTCATGTTCATAAAGGTTGGTGGCGGACAATATGCATAAAATGGACAATATGGTCAAAAAACATGTTTGCCTAATAATTCTGCACACAGTGGTACACCTTTGTTTGACTGTCCAGACCAGTAACCCATTTTCAACATTCAAAACTCCTCACCCACCTCCCATTTACAATTTCAAACGTCTCATCCCTACCATCAAAAATTCGACCCAAAAGCCGCCCACCTACCCAATAAAAATCACAGCACCCACTTATCCACTCATACACAGCAATCTGAAATCGACTGGATGTCCTGGCCCTGAGAACCATGAATTATGTCATCCCTCTCAACATCCTATTTAATAGCAACCTATAATTGTGGGTCCTAAAAGCACTTGAAGTTCAGTTGCACACACTTAGCCTTCACCAACATCCTGTTATTGTGGGTATCCTAAAAACCACATCATGCATTGTACCCCTGACAAAGATCCTACTACAGTATCATTGTGGGTTTAAGTACATAAATGACAAATTAAAAACCACTTCAAGTTCGGGTGCACTACCGCCACCAGCATCCTCCAGTGTTATTGTCTTTCTAAAAAGCATCCTGGTACCACTTCAGGTCTGGTTGCTCTATTTTTTGCATCTGCACTTGTTGTTCTGTATATTTCCTGTACACTTTTTCTCTGCTGTTGACTATGACTATGCGTCTGCCAAATGCAATGTAATGTAATGTATTATTGTCTTTCTAAATGGCATCCTGGTACCACTTCAGGTCTGGTTGCTCTACCCTTGGCACACTACAATGTTATTGCTGGTGAATGGGCACCTTGGCTGGCCCCATTGAAGCCTTTAACAAGCACATTGCACCGCTCTACTGAACCCTGCACATAGAGCCGCTAATGGACAGCTACACAGTAGATCTTGCAGTGTGACAGTAATCCCGCACTGAGAGAGTAAACCAAATTCACTCTATAAGAGTGTTTCCTTAGACAAGGAATGTCAAACTCAAAATTCACAGGAGGCCAAATTTAAAAACCGGGATGTTGTCACAGGCAGAACTACATATCTTTTTTTAAAAAAGGGCTAAAATTGTGCATGCAACACTTATATATAGTGTGTGCCTGAACATATTCCCTAAGAGTGGGAGATGTTACTACAGTTTAAATGAATGGTGTATGTGGGTAATAATACACATTAGAAGAGATCTCACAGGCCAAATACAATGACCCCGTGGGCCAAATTTGGCCCCTGGGCCTGAGTTTGACATCCTTGACTTAGACTCTGTACAGAAAGTGTTTTGACCATTGCCATTCCAAATCTGAAAAATCACTTGGACACGGTCGCTACCATCCCACAGCTGGCAGAGGGAAAAGGATGCACTGTGTACTGTAAATCGGACTCTCTCTCTCTCTCTCTCTCTCTCTCTCTCTCTCTCTCTCTCTCTCTCTCTCTCTCTCTCTCTCTCTCTCTCTCTCTCTCTCTCTCTCTCTCTCTCTCTCTCTCTCTCTCTCTCTCTCTGGCCCACTCTCGTGTGTTAGTTAGCCCACATTAGCCGCCATCTCCTCTGTTGGCATACAGTTCCTCCCTGGTCTGGTCTGGTCTGGTCTGGGTGGTGTGGTGGGAGTCCAGGTGAGAGACGAGCCGCTCTGCTGGCACCGGCCATGCATGTGCTCGCCAGCCTTGATAGGTCACAGATGGTCATCCATGCTGTAGCATTACGGCCCGGCTGTGCTACTCAGACATACATACTGTATGTCCACCTGTGTGTGTGTGTGTGTGTGTGTGTGTGTGTGTGTGTGTGTGTGTGTGTGTGTGTGTGTGTGTGTGTGTGTGTTTGTGTTTGTGTGTGTGTGTGTGTGTGTGTGTGGTGTGTGTGTGTGTGTGTGTTTTGTGTGTGTGTGTGTGTGTGTGTGTGGTGTGTGTGTGTGTGTGTGTGTGTGTGTGTGTGTGTGTGTGTGTGTGTGTGTGTGTGTGTGTGTGTGTGTGTGTGTGTGTGTGTGTGTGTGTGTGTGTGTGTGTGTGTGTGTGCTACTGGACTACTCAGACATACATACTGTATGTTCACCTCTTACCCTAACCACCAACAGATCAGAACTGATTGTCTTTCCCTGTGCTCTTGCTTAAAACTGCTTCCTTGGGTGTGTCTGAGTGTCTGGCCCAGCCCTTGGGACTTTGTCCATTGCAGTCATCCTGATGTTTGCTTGGTGGGGTCTGGTTCTTGGTCCATCTTCCTGGTTAACGTTTACACATACTGATAAGCTGATGCCCAAACCTCTAAGACCAATTTCCTATTCATCATGTAGACCTTGACAGTTCCTTGTGACCTTTCTGACCTTTGAGGTGGTCTGTGTGGGGACATGCCAGTGTAGAGGCACTCACTATTTAGCATCAAATAATCAAGTTTTCACATCCTACAAACTTAACTCTAGACACACACTCAAGCACACAAATAAGAATACATGCTCTCTTCTCTCACACACTCTGAAACTTAGCGATGCATTCAATTTCTCTTAAATTCTTATCCTGTCTAACACCTCTTAGTCCAATACAAAGTATGCTGTTACCCAAATAATAGTTCTGATATATTTGACTATAGATTATGCATACAGTACATATTCAGTCAATTGATTTACTACAATATTTTCAAATGAGCACTTATTATTACCTCTTATTATTATTTCAATGCTAAATCATGACTCATATATCCACAGTGTGTGTTTGACTGTGTGTTTGTGTGTGTGTGTTTGTGCATGTGACCACACACACAGGTGGACACACATGGGTACACACAAACCATGTACATGACAAAAACACAAAAAATATTTCTGAAATACACGCAAACACACATGCACATACACACTAGAGTGCATCAAACGCCCCAAGATTTGAAAATCCTGCTCTGCTTTTGCACAATTGTTCCTTTGTATTAACATAATGCCGGGGTAAAATCTTGGCAATTTTGATTAATGTTAAAGGGTGGCACAATATGCTTGAAATTTTGAATGGCAGGGGATAGGTGATTTTAGCAAAATCCTTGAAAAGTATGTTTTTACACTATTTTGGTCAAAACTAGTAAAGAGCATCATTTGGAAGAATGTTCAGGTTCCCTTTCCACTTTTCCAGATTTTAAATTCCCTGTGCCTGTTTTTCAGAGCCTTACTTCAGCTCTTCAAGGTTTTAGGCCCGATTCGCTAATCTTTTAGCCATATTCAAACACCCATGTATCCATTATTAGACATTTTTTGGGGTTTTGATGTCCTGGGAAGTGGAAAAGAAACTGGAGCATTCATCCAAATGACTGTCCTTACTGTTTTTGATCAAAACAGTCACAAAATACACTTTGCACAAGATTTGGCTAAAAATGACACTTTACTACCATTTAAAATTTCAAACCTATTGTGCCACCCTTTAACATAAATCAAATTTGCTAGAAATTAACCAGGGAGTTATGATGGTGCAAAGGAACAATACTGCAAGAGCAGAGTGGAATATTGCAAAGTTTTCATGTTTGAGGGGCGTTTGATGCACCCTAATACACACATGCACACGCGCGCACACACACACACACACAAAGGAGCATGTGGGTGCAATGATGCAACTGCAAACTAACACAGATAGCCATCTGAGCCACCACTGTCTGACCACATGCCCTCAAACTCTCTCACACACACACACACACACACACACACACACACACACACACACACACACACACACACACACACACACACACACACACACACCATAACTCATCCCATCATCGCCGTTCATTCTTGCACCATTCTGTATCTACCAGGCCTGCGACCTCTCCATCCTTCCATCTGAGCATTCATCTGTCCATCCCTATCTAGCCCTTCCTCCCTCGCTTCATCCCTCCATCCTCTTGTCCTCTTTTCTCATCCTGTAAGTAACCCAATGGCAGTGGTTCCCAAACTTCTTCTGAAAGGACCCGTTTTGGATCTACGAATATTTTCGCGACGTTCCTCCCACATCATATTCCAAACGCAAAACATTTTGTTGTGTTGCTAAATGTTGCCATCCTAGACATGCATGTGTAATTGTCTAGCATTTCCCTTCTCTCTGCATCCTGCAGGAACTCCGTGAGTCGTGACCCCCTTAAGCTACGCTCAAACTACACGACTCTCGGCCCGAATGTCAGCTGAAACCTCAGTTGTCGGGCAAGATTTCCTCATTGTTCTAAGATAGAATTTTGCTGGCTCAAAGAGTCGCCGATCGCAAATCGTAAATATCAAACACTGCTTGATATTTACGACTCGAAATAGAATGTCGGGCATTGTCTCTGTGTTTACGATCAGGGATAAGATTTAAAGTTGCGATTCTCTTCTAG
>NC_085861.1:8385991-8440991 GCF_034702125.1 Engraulis encrasicolus
TCCAACCACAAACCTGCAGCCCCAGACGTGCTTACTGTAGCGCCTTGGGCTTCAAGAAGGAGGAGTGTTGCAAACTAAGTTCAAAGGACTCGCTTGATCCCTTAGAACATGTATATAAACACACACAGGGGGAGAGAGAGAGAGGGAGAGAGAGAGAGAGAGAGAGACAGAGAGAGAGAGAGAAAGCGAGACAGAGACAGAGAGAGAGAGAGAGAGAGAGAGAGAGAGAGAGAGAGAGAGAGAGAGAGATAGAGAGAGAAAGAGAAAGAGAGAGAGAGAGGGACAGAGACACAGAGACAGAGGTGTATTATAAACTGTCTAAATGTCCGTCTATCTGTCTGTCTGTCTGTCTGTTTCTTCATGTGCTCACAAATACTCTGTATCTGTGTCTACATGTACAGTATGCATGACTGTACACGTTTCTGTGCATAGTAGATTATGGCTGTGTGGCTGCATTTACTACAGTAGCTTACTTGTGTTTTGAACCTGTGCCACTGCCTACTGTACTACATACAGTGCGTTCATACCATAGTGCCCACTTGTCAGCCAGCAGCAGTTCAGACCACAGTGTACACTTGTCAGCCAGCAGCAGGCACTGAGACATGGCCAGCTGAGGCAGCCGAGGGGCCTGGGGAGGATGCAGCCTTCTAAGGGCGACAGATATAATTGGTCCCCTTTGTAGGGTGCCTCTGCCGCCCGCGCTGCACAAAGCCTTTAAATGAGTTTGGCATGGAGACAGTGATAGGTAACGTAATGTATGTGGTGTGGTGTGGTGTCGTGTCGAGCTGCCTCTCAAGCTGAGCTACCGCTCAAGTAGGAGGTAAAAGCTCACACATCCAAACGTCTGACCTGGCAGCAGGACAAATAAATAGCCAGATAAAGAGAGAAAAGAGAGAAAGAGAGAAAAAAAAATGTATGCCCCCACTTATTTTTTATTTTTCCGTGATGTTTCAGGTAGACAGCCTTCTTCAGACCTGACGAAACGTCCTACCCGATACGTAACGGAAAAATAGAAAATAAGTGAGAAACTAAAAATCCTCTTTGCAACAGACTTTTCTCTCTTTTTATCAAGCTGAGCTACCAAGCCATAACAACGTGCTACAGTAGTGCCCCTAGGGGTTAGGATGATGGCTTGTGGTTGTGCTGTGGCAACAACCTAGTCCTAGTGCTAGCTCGTTTTGACAAGGCAGCCCATCTTGACAGAACAACCCAGGGGTGCATTTCTCGAAAGCGTAGTTGTTAGCAGTTAGTAACTTGGGTAGTTGCCAATGGGAAATTGCACTGTAACCAACAAAGTAGCTACCATAGTTAGCTACTACGCTTTCGAGAAATGCACTCCAGGGCACCCAGAGGAGGGCTCAGTGGGTTTTGGTGCTATGTTGATAACCTAATTTTGATGACGTACACTGTAGCCCATTATGAAAGACCAGAGGTGCTCAGAGAAGGGGTTGGTGGGGTTTTGGTATGCTAAAAAAATGTAGGCTGATCTGAATTAAGTAGCCAGAAGCAGTTTTACTCAATTGGGGGCCCTAGGCAAAATACTCACATATTAGGGGCCCTGCCGTGGCCTAACGGTAGGGCACTGGGTTACTACGCCGGCGACCTGGGTACGATTGCGACCTGGACCATATGCCAATCCTTCCCCATCTCTCTCTCTCCCCACTCGCTTCCTGTCCCATTCTTCACTATACTGTCCAGATAAAGGTGAAAAATACAACCAAAAAATATATATGTACAAAAAATAACAAAATACTGACATGGGGCCCTCTTGAATCATTTTTGCCGGTGTATTTGCCATGGTGGGGTGACTGTTGTGGGCCCTTACAGAGAACAGATTTGGGGGGCCCTAGGCAATTGTCTGGTTAGCCTGTTGGTAAATCCGGCTCTGGAGGTAGTTCATCTGAATAGAACAAGACACCCCCAGAGAGGGGCTTGGTGGGGATTAGCTTGTGTTAGCAGCCTATTGGTAGCTCATGTCAATGAGGTAGCTCATCTCAACAGACGAACAGCCTATTGGTCGCTCAATTTTGGTGTAGCTCATGGGGTAGCTAATCTCGACAGAACACGGGCTTGGCAGGGCTTGAGTTCATCTCGACAGACCACAGACAGATTTGTGTCATATTAGCAGTCTGTTTGCAGCTCATCTTGACAGACAAACAGCCTGTTGGTAGCCCATTTTGACAAGGCAGCTCATCCCGACAGAACAGAGCCTTGGTGAGTTTTGGGTTCATCTCGACAGAAAAGAGCCTGGTGGACCTACGCCACCATACAAATGCAATGTGCAGTAACTACATATTTTGTCAAAATTGAGTTTAGACTGAAAATGATCTTCATAGCACCTCCTTTATCTGGTGACAAAGCCTTATATGGTCCAAATTTGTCCCAGCTTAGACATATTTCTATGTTTCTCAGTTTCAGTGTTGGGATAGCTACTGCACTTTGCCTAGTACTAGTGATGGGCTACTGATGAAGCCACAGCTGCTATTGTCTTACTGTGCTGCGAGCAGGGTCGGCGCTATAGACACGGCGGTCGCCTAGGGCGCTAAATGTCTTGGGGGCGCCAGAAACACTTAAAAGTCCCCCTAAAATAGAATGTCAACTGAAATAAAACATTAAACTTTACATTGACTTATTATTCATGAGAACTCCGTATTATAGATATGCACTAGATCAGATGTGCTCGATAATATGTATGACGTTAAGTTTACAGATGTCAATTTCTAAATGGCCAAAAAGGAGAGGGTGTGCTCACCTAGGGAACTCTGAGGAAATGTTTCCCCTCATCAGCCTTGAAAATGGGCCATGCCAATCAGACATCAGATAGGGACACACACACACACACACACACACACACACACACACACCCGCACACACACACGTGCGCACACACACACACACACATACACACACACATGCACACACAGACACAGACACAGACAGACACACGCACACACGCATACACACACACACACACTCTTTTTGTCCCATTCACAAACGCAGACACACAAGCACGCACACACACAAGCAAGCACACACACACACACACACACACACACACACACACACACACACACACACACACACACACACACACACACACACACACACACACACACACACACACAAACGCAGACGCACATGCACACACACGCACAGGCACATGCACACACACGCACAGGCACATGCACACACACGCACAGGCACACACAAACACACACACGCGCACACACACACACACACAAGCCTCCTGCCTCTCCTCCCTCTCGCTCTCTCTTTCTCTTTGTTTTTCACACACACACACATGCAAGTACACATACGCACGCACACTCAAACACACACACGCACGGACGCACGCACGCACACACACACGCCTTCACTCAGCAGAGGGATGGCTGTGATCAGAGCTTGTCTGTAGCTGAATGATTAGGGAGACTTATGGGCAGCTGGGCTGGCCACCAGGCCACTAGACATCCACATCCTGCATGGCCACCAGGCCTCTAGTCATCCACATCCTGCCTCTAGTGGCCACCATGCCTCTAGTCATCCACATCCTGCCTCTAGTGGCCACATTGAGAGTAAATAGAATGGAGGCCAAAATTCTATTTCATTGTTGAAGCCAAGTTGGAGCCAAGGTTGGACCCAAAAAGACCAAAAAATGGCCAAATCCCATTCATTCCTATGAGAGACATAAAACCCTGTATCTCCCTTAAATGCCACTCCAGGGGGATCATTTTTCGCTCAACTAGTAGGTCCCCTTGCTCTCCAACTTACCAGGGTGGTGTTTTTTTGTGGTGATGTTTTATTTTAGAGAGATATTAAAAGTTAAATTGACCAATGAGCATCAGAACATGGTTTGATTGACAGTTGGGATTCTTTTCAGTCAGGCGCACGCTGAGCAAGAGGGCCGTCGTCATGACTACTACTTGGCTGTGCGTGCCTGGGCTGGGACTGGGAAATCTTGTCTATCTGTGTAAGTATAATATCCCAAGCCTAGCTAGAAGTTAAATAGCAAAACCGTAACATTGCACAGGTGACAGGTTAGATAGTTTTGCTTGTCATCATTTCACTATAATTTCATTTCAGCGGATAGTCTGAGCACATAAACTAGAATAGTTCTAGGTTTGTGGCGTACACCTGCAAAATGCATCATTCCTCAGTTATTGTTCATATTGTAGGGTGACTCAGTTAGCAGAATTTATGTTGAGACATTGCTTAATATAATTCGCGGAGGTCATTTTCACACCGCGAAATTTTGCGCGAGCAACCGGGAGATTATAGTTTAATGTTTTATCTGTCGTCTTAATATTGTGCATATTCATGCTTAGGCTGTTGACATGTGAAAGTTGAATGTTTGATACCCATATGCTGAAGTTAGATGTTTGTCATTGTGCTGCATGTGGACGGTACCGTTTTGTCTGTAAAACTATGGAGGCCAATTACATGCCATCGTTCCTCTTAGGAGTAATGTTCTCCCTTGTGTTGTTTTCTGTCATTGCAGATGCGATGTCCCAACAAGAATCTGTCAGTAGGCTACCACATGTAAGTACACACACTCCCAGTATAAGAAAACAAATTAACGTCAATCAATACATTGTGCAGCTTTAGTCTGTTAATGTGACTATTGCCAGTCAAGTAGGCCTACCCAGATTGTGCTAATGCTATGACATGTACCACTCTGTTGCGGATAAGCACATTTCTCCTTGGGAACTCAAGAGCCTAGGAGGTACTGTAAATTGCCTTGTGAATGTGGTCTTTAGTAATTTTTCAAATACTACCTTTACAATATGCTTCCTGACCCTAGACCTGAGATCCAATTCCTCTGTACAGCTATTATTGTTATAATTAATAAACTACAAGACTATTGTCCATATCCATGGCTGTAGCATACAGGTCGAGTGCCATTCAATGAAATATACCTCATACAGTATCTTTTTACTGGATATTCATACCATGCTGACATGTTTTTTAACCCCAAAACCTGCCACTAATATACAAGTTATTAAAATTGTTTGTATACAAAATGGATATTGTTCTCATTACCCTCCATGTGCCTTTTTTTGTACCTGTCTGAACAGTACACCTCAGCAGGCACACCAGAGAAGGACCACTCCTGGATAAGGATTTGAGCCACTGCCACGACTGCCATCTCTACACTATATTACACACGTGAGTCATTATCACAAGCCTGGTTCTAGCAATCCATAGCCTTGCGCTGTGTGGCTCTTATGAGGCGAAGATAAACAAAATGTAACCAAGTGATTTGTATGATGTCCCAAGCATAACAAACCTAACACATCAGCAAGTGAGACTGAAATTAGGCCTACACTTAGATGTTAGTTTTTTTTTTAAAGTTTTTTACATTATGCTTCCTGATTCTATACCTAAGACCTATTTCCCGAGTAAAGCGATCACCCTCATATGTTTGTGTATAGTAATAAAATATAACTGGTACTATATCCACGGCTGTGTGTTTCAGGCCAGCAGATGTGGGAGGTGGTGATCAACGTGACCCGTCAGCAGGTGGAGGACTTCCACGGCCCCGCGGACTACTGATTACTGTGTGTGGCCTAGAGCCACCTGAGGACCTCCAAGAGCTGGCAAGGACACCATCCGCGTCGCCCGTAAGTTTCATCTGTCTTTCACTGCTTTTGGTCCATAACATCATATTACAATTAGCTACAACAGGCAGAACTAAGCCTCTTATTCAGAGGCCACTGGGCCTTTGTTCTAACACCTGACTATCTGAACTGTCTAAAATAATTTGTCAACCCTTTCTCTTGCTCTTTTCAGAACATGGACAAACCAAATCTGACAGTGTGCCCATCATCAGCTGCTGTGACGGGCCTTCCATGGTGTTGCTGTGGTTACTGCAAGGACAAATAAAAACTGTTTATACAAACCAAAACAATATGTAAATAAACTACACAATTTGTACTGCTACATCCTGAAATTGTAAGTAGTTATTAAGTAATGCCTGTGTGCGTTTGCACTATATAAAAATACATTACACATACGTAAAACCTGTTCTGGCCTTTTCTGTTCAGCATTATGAGAAGTCAAATGGTAAAATCATGTTAATATACAGGTCTCAAGCACAAGAAACATTGGTATGATAATAGTAAGTGTTTATTTAAGAAAGAAACAAGTTAAACGTCAACACGACTCATGACGTACATGTATATGGGGGTTCTTCTTGTGTTGTTGGTCACCACATTGCTTCAGGGATTGAAAGCAGTACTATGTATTACTTAAGTCATATTGGTTGAGACATGAGGTACGTTTAATGAAATGTAAATGACTTATTAAATGGAGGATAAAGGGCTGGAGCTGGAGCTCGCTGGCAGGTTCCATCTTCATGATCGCCACACACCCATCTGAATGAACAAATATGAAGAAAATAAACCAGGAAGTTTTAATCAGGAAGCTTTGGTACCATGGTGTATGAAAATAGCTGGATAGCTGTTTTGTCTGTGGGGTGTTCAAGCATATACAAACACACCACATCATTTAAAAAATGTCATACATGCTACATGCACATAAAGGTAATTCACTCCAATGTCACTTCATGTTCTACTTCAGTAATTCTAGTCACAAATATCTTTGTAATAGCTGTACATTGGCATTTTCTGACACCGATTTAGCAGTAGTGTGTGTTGACCTTTCATATCTGTTTAGCTACTATACACCACCGTCAGGACACTGTGTGTGGTGGGCTAGAAATTAAATACAGGGCACATCAAGATTTCTGGTGGCACTTCAAATTGGCCTAAGAATACAAAGCCTACACATCTGATGATGAATTACTGGAGTCTATGCTGTGGATAGCTGGTAAATGCATTAAGTACGTGGGGGTCAATTTATCTGATCTTGAACATATTTTGAAGAACATGCCCACAGACATGGCAGCACAAGAACGTAGGCTATTGCTTTCAATCAAAACACAAAGTAGACGTTATGTCCTGCTTTGAGTGATCACCAGCCTACTTGTTTTGAGAGAAGGCTCACAACTATAGTCGCAGATTGCATGTTGTAAGACTGTCCAACTTGTATGCAATAGTCATTTTTTCCTGTCATAACGTATCAATTACAACGTGATGAAGTGGGTGACATGAGGATGGGACTCGCTAGCTAAGCTAATATTACTCAAGTGCTATTGTAAACTACCCTTCAAGATTTCATTACCGTTATGTATTGATATTCCCCACACTTATTGATCAGCAGTTTTTTAATGGGTTATGTTTCAGTGAAAATCAAGGTTTCTTTATTGACACTTACCAGTCGCACAGCCGAAAAGTGGGTTGGTTCAATAGCACCCTCGCAGCGTGATATTAATGTTTCACCCTTGTTATTGCCATCGTGGGAGGGGCGGGACATGACTTGAACTGAGCATTCTCTGATTGGGTGTTTTGTTGTCCAATCAGCACCTGCGTTGGCGTTGCTAAGGTGGAATGTAAGGTGGAATGTTCCCAAATCTGGCTTCAAAGCGTTGAATGGCAAATAGCGTTGATTTGGCGTCCATTCTATTCACTGTCAATGAGTGGCCACCATGCCTCTAGACAGGGGCGCCGCCAGGAATTTTGAAGAAATAAGACACATTTCACAAAAAATAGCGCAGGTAGCTACTCAACATAGATGCCCTATTCCTTTCTTTGCGCCAAGGCTACTCCATGTGGTTAGCCTAATAGCTGCAGGGTCCGCGACGCAATTCCACACTCACAGAGCTTATTGGTAGTCGGTGTCAGTCAGGTAACCAGAGATAGGCTGTGCAATGCGCAGATTATCCAAAATGTGGCGGCAATATCTAACCTGCAGCTGTCTCATCAAATCGCGGTTCATTTTCTGCATCCAAGTTTTCCTTCGGACTGAAACCGAAGATGACCAACAGCCGATTGACAAATTGGTGCGCTCAGCACCACGCTGACATTAGTCTAATTTAGACGTCCGATAAGCATTAATTTCGTGCCAAGGGTAAAACTCTTAGTGATTTTATAAGAACAAGACAATCTCTTGCCCTGGCCATTAGGCTGTGTTGCTGCATTGTTGTAATAGCCTAATTGTTGGGATAGCCTACTTGTAAAATAGGCACCGCTTGCCAAAGGCACCGCTCTCCTGCGCAAACATTATAATTCATTGACAGCATCCAAAACTTGGGCTACAGATTGTCATATCTGCGTTCGCTTCCAAATAAGGGGCCATAATTAACAATAAAATAGCTATAACCTAATACTTAAGTAAGGGTTAATACTCATTACTTAACGCCATATTAGACACATATTAATTGTTATTAATGAATATGTTGAGCATTAGTAAGCAGTTACTTAACTATTAGATAACAATAGCATATTATTATTTAACTAATAGATAAGTAAGGGCACAGTTAATAGTTAAGTAGCTATCAGGTCATACTTAACTAAGGACCAAAATTAATACTTACTTAATACAAAAGTATGGCATAACTAATGGATAAATAATACATAAATATTGGTGTTTGGGACCCTTATATTAGAGTTGGCTGAGGATAACTAATGGTTAATTAATGGATAGATATTGGTGTTTGGGACCCTTATATTAGAGTTGGCTGCGGATAACTAATGGTTAATTAATCCATAGATATTGGTGTTTGGGACCCTTATAATAGAGTTGGCTGCGCATACCTAATAGTTAAGTAATTAGTCTACTGTGACGTCTAGCGTTCACTCGTTCAAATCACTGTAATAATGGCAACAGGAACCATTATATAGCAAGGATTGGACGTACACTTCTCAATGATGGTGGGGTGATGAGATGTAATTTGTTCATATACCACTTATTAGTTTTAATGGTAAAAACCCTACAATAAAGGCAGAACATTATGAAGAGTAATAGTTTTGAAGCGAAACTAAACCATTCCTTTGTGATAATTAACTTAACCTAATGTCAGAAAATATTAGCTCCAAGAAGTGCAGTGCATGATGGGTACTCAATCTACAGACAATATTTCGGTATTATTTATTCATTAGTTATGCCTTACTTTTGTATTAAGTAAGTGTTAATTTTGGTCCATAGTTAAGTATGACCTAATAGCTACTTAACTATTACTGTACCCTTACTTATGTATTAGTTAAATATTTTTTATGCTATGAACTTGTAACACAAGGTAATAGTTATCTAATAGTTAAGTAACTGCTTGCTAATGTTTGACATATGCATTAATTACAATTAATATGTGTCTAATGTGGCGTTAAATAATGATTATTAACTGTGACGGGGCAACCATGCACCGTCACTGCAGCCAGGTGCTGCTAATTGTTTGATACTCTGCTATGAACATTCTAAGTTGCTCTTTTGGACAATTGTTTGTTTTCACATTGTTTTCTAAATATGTTTGCAGGTTCCCATTCATGGTTAGGCTTTGTACCATATTTCATTCATCAAACGTTTCAGTTATTACTCTCCTGTAGTTGAGTGTGCACATTTAAAATCTAAAGCTGCAGTGAGTTTGTAAAATGCTATAGCTTCATCATCCATTGTTTCAACCCTTACAGTTTAAAAGCATTCAATCATTCTGTTTGGTTTCAGTTGAAATAATCACACAGGTCATTCTTTATTTGTAATGTTGAGTTTATTTAGATTTAAGTAAAACGGTTTAAAAAGATTTCTTGAAGAGCAAACGTTTTAACTTACCAAGCACATGGTGAGTTCCTCATCGTCTAAAAGAGTCTTAAGTGCTCTGGGTTCGTTTAAGTGTCCTGTCAACCTCCGGTTTCCAGGAAGTGGACCGGATGAATGTTTTAACATGTAGTTAGGCTGAAGGTTTTGTGTTTGCTTAGTCAAACCACAGCAGATGTATTTTCTACTGACTTTATATTTATATCATGTTTAAATGATTATGTTTAGAAGCTGTTTAAAGCATTTATGGTGCCTATCACCTTTTGACACCCCTGTAGTAGTTGTGCAGATTGGTATGTTCCAATTAAGGTCATGTGACCAGGGTGTTCAAATGGGTCAGTGTTTCATTTGGCCGGGAGAGCTGCTGATTGAGAGACATGAGTCTCTGAGCTCCAAGGCAAACATTGACAGCAATGTGATTTTGCTAGTTTGCTATTTGACTGTATCTAGTCATTTTATCTTTGCTTTGGTTATCATACCGTCTTTGTTTGTTTGTTCATATTTTTCTTCAGTTCTTTTGTTTGTAGTCAGTTATCATTTACCTTTATTTTGATTTCTGCCTCCGAGGCCTTCCTTGGGTTCTACAAAATAAAAAAACCCATCATCTACAACTCCTTGTCTTTGACTTCCTGGGTGTACCATCCGCTCTAAAGACTGCTGGGCGACGTTACCCTCAACATTAACCCTTACTAAAGTATTAGGTTATAGCTACTTTGCTGTTAATTATGGCCCCTTATTTGGAAGTGTTATCCTGCGTTCATTTCCCATACTTTAGTTTCAACTGATGCTGTCGGGTGAGCAGAGAGAACCAAAACTTTACTGATGAGAGGGTCAAAACCGAACACAAACAAAAGGAAGGCAACGAGTCGTGATTGACTGTTGTCGCCCCCCCTCACGCTGTCGGGCCACACCGCGCTTACATTGACAGTTGATAGACGTGCCACATTCATCACGAAACGCGGGCGGATAAAATCTACACATTTGATATGATATGTACAAAACAATCTCTTGACCCCTCCATCATGATTGTTGTGGCATTGCTGTGCAGGATAATGGCCGAATCATTCAGTTATTAAAAAAAAAACATTATTGTGGCTCTATTTAGTGTAGTCCGCGAAAATAGGAAGACCCGCCTTTTTAAAGCATTGTTTTTTTATATAACAAAAACCCTGTCTTATATTCGTGCCAAAACGGTAGGCTATACAATTAAGGCAATTCTGCTATTCAATTTGCCAACATCTGAGTGAAGATGGTGGCCAAAAGGGTGGCTGCTTTCACTCTGTTTGCCCCACAATCTGTGGTTAAGATTTCACTTAAAGGACCAGTTCAGTCAATTTCAATATGCTGTTGTATTGCTCACGCTACCCTTGACTTGTCAGTACCCGGTGATGCCACATTTTTCGGCTAAGCCCTTTCCGAGATATGAGCTATTCTAATGGGGGCAGCGTTTGTTTACATTTTTTTTTTAATTAACATAGGCCTTCTCCAAATATTTTCCCATAAGGTACCGCTGTTTGCTAGTTGTCTGCTGATGTTGTATAACCTTTCGGATGTTTTTGGGAATAAATAAAAATCTTTTAATGAAATGTCAACAAAGAGCTGCCCCCATTACAATGACCAAGATCTCTGAAAAGGCTGAAGAAGAAGAAAAAAAAAACTCAGGTACTGACAAGTCCAGGGTAGTGTGAGCATTACAACTGCATGCTGAAATTGACCAAACTGGTCCTTTAATCTCCACGAAGCAAGCGATTCTGTCAGCCCTGATGCAATGGCTTCGGCAGTATGGTCGTCGGGAAAGTATTACGTTTGATTCTGCTTGGTAGCCTATATTTGATATCGTTTGAAAACTATTGAGTGAGCATAGGCCTACTATTGAGTAGGCCTATTGAAAACTATTGAGTGAGCATACCTTTTTTTCTTGGAGAAAATATGACTGACCAGTTGCCTGCCTCTTCTGGCGTCCCTCTTTCTCCCGTTTTTCCTTAAGTGTTTGCCAACCTGACTTCATTACTCTGTCACCACCAACTCACCATCATGTGGTTAAGACATAGATTGTAGCCTACTAGGCCTACTAACATTCTATGAGTTAAGACCTCAGTCCCTGTGTACACCTTCTGCCAGCATTTCGGATGCTGTTCGATTCAACGCCTCGTGCGTTGCCAGATTGGACCGCACCATTTCGCAAGAGCTCAGGGGGAAGGGTATGACAACATAATAAAGAACTGACGAAAACTTTATGGAAATCAACAGTTGCGTGTTTAATAAGTTAATTTCCATTTAATATTTCTTTGTAATTAGACATTTTTTTTTAAGCAAGAATATTAATATTGTATTATGCCATCCGCAGGCCGAGGGCCGTGCTGCGTTGGGCCGGGCCGTTAGAATCAGTACCACCTTTGCCCCCCTATGGGCGCCCCTGCCTCTAGACATCCACATCCTGCATGGCCACCAGGCCTCTAGACATCCACATCCTGCATGGCCACCAGGCCTCTAGACATCCACATCCTGCATGGCCACCAGGCCTCTAGACATCCACATCCTGCCTCTAGTGGCCACCAGGCCTCTAGACATCCACATCCTGCCTCTAGTGGCCACCAGGCCTCTAGTCATCCACATCCTGCATGGCACACCCCATCCTGCCATTATCACCGCACCTATTACTGCTCTGGCATATTAACTCTCATTCATCTCACACCCTCCCTTCTTTCTTTCTTTCTTTCTTTCTTTCTTTCTTTCTTTCTTTCTTTCTTTCTTTCTTTCTTTCTTTCTTTCTTTCTTTCTTTCTTTCTTTCTTTCTTTGTCACACTCTGTCCACCCTCTCTCTTTCCCTTTTTTTGCTCTGTCTCTTTCTTGTTCTATCCCTTTCTCTTGCTTCCTCTGTATTCTGTCTCTGTCTCTGTCTCTGTCTCTGTCTCTCTCTCTCTCTCTCTCTCTCTCTCTCTCTCTCTCTCTCTCTCTCTCTCTCTCTCCATTTCTCTAGTGCTCTCAATTATCATCTTCCTCCGTTTTTTACAATTCACCTTATCTTTCTATCCCTTTCTTTCTCTGTGCCCCCCTCCCCCTTGACCTTGACTTTGACATTTATTCTTTTTAATTTTATCCCTCTCTCCGTCTCAAATTTTCAGTCCATTCACTTGCATTAAAGGTTCTCTCTGTCTCTGCTCAGCCTCTGGTATTCATTTCCTTCTTTCCTTCTCTTTTTCTCTCTCTCTCTCTCTCTCTCTCTCTCTCTCTCTCTCTCTCTCTCTCTCTCTCGTGCGCTCCCTCTCTCTCTCTCCCCCTCTCTCTCTCTCTCTCTCTCTCTCTCTCTCTCTCTCTCTCTCTCTCTCTCCTCCTCTGTCTTTCTGACTCTCTCACAGTATATCATCTCTTGCCCTGACAATTATAGCAGTAATCATTCTCTGATTAGGTGAAAATGTAAATAAATTATTTTTTGCCTTTGAGTGTGCTGAACGGACACATAATTAGAAGTACACATTTAATTACAGACGTAATAATCACTCTAATCCAGATAATTAATTACACAAGCATAAAAAAGGTCAATTTTCCTAATTTCCCATAACCATTTCTGTCTATGTGTGCAACATACTATTGTGTGTGTCTGTGTGTGTGCGCGCACGCGGGAATGGGCGTGTGTCCGTGCGTGCGTTCGTGCATGCGTGTGTGTGTGTGTTTGTGTGTGTGTGAATGCACTTTTCTGTATGTCTGAGTGTTATTTTTTTACCTACAGCATTTAACTGCGTTTCTGAAACGTATATCCACCATCTTCATAATTCATATTTTGCATTGCTAGCTTAAATGTAATGCATTTCCTATTTGATGTTGTTTGAAAAATAAAATGGCAAAGTTTTGTCCTTAAAAGAACCCCATTCAAAAGCGAACTGAGTCAGAGGAAAGCAAATGATTATTCATTGTATCTAGCAATTGTACAAGCAGAACACAGGGGCAGTAATGACAAGATCAGTATGCAGGTTTTTAGTGACACTTAACATTTTCGGATCGCTAATAAGGTGGCTAATTCATGGTAGTTTCAATGTAATCCTTAACTTTAACATCCACACATATACAACCACACTGTCACATAGAATGACATTTTGATCTATTATTGTGCCTTCACATACTATTCCACAGCATTTCTACTTAATACTGTCCAGCAGTTGTCTGAATCGACAGTTGTCTACCAAACTGCTTCCGAATGGAGTGCAATAGTGTTGCAATCCGGGGTGCCGTCGCTCAGTGGGCTGGGGAGCCATATGATAAACCCGGGGACCCAAGTTTGAGTCCTGCCCTAGGTCATTTCCCAAACTCACAATATCTCTGTTCTACTGCTGTCCTGTTACAATGACAGCAAAAGCCCAAAACATGGCCTACATATCTGTAAAATCAGAATACTGATGCAATCCATCAGAGAGACTGTACTTACTTAGATAACTAGCATACCTAGATTACCTAGCATAGACTGGCCTCTGGATAAACATTATAGTTGCTGATGTGAAGCTACCTTTAGTCTTCTCTGTTGGTTCTGTTGTATACAATTGCTGTGTGTTCTATAGCCGCTGAGTGATATTTTGCTCAACACCATGTAATACTGTAGGCCTAGTTGTTTGGGTATATCAAAGGTGCTCTGTATGTCTCTACTGTCGATTCAGGCAACTGCTGAAGAGTATTAAGTAGAAAAGCTGTGGAATAGTATGTGAAGGCACAATAACAGAACAACACGTCATTCTATGTGAAAGTGTGTTTTTGGCTATACCTACCTCTGTGCTAAGGCTTATGGCTTACTCAGTATCAACCTGCTCTTGATGGACTGTGTTTCAAAATAAAGCCTTATTTATAAACCTAAACATATGCCTTATTCAAAGTTTTTTTTAATGAATTTAAAATAGTCAGCCTTAAAAATAATGCAGCAGAGTTTCCTCCTCGCAGCTGGTTGTCAGTGGCAGAAGCACCATGTTTTTTCACTGCTGCAAAGTAAATGTCGCAGTGTTAATTCAAATCTTAGAGACTCTTTTGGAGTGTTAAATCTGGCTCCAAGCCTTTGAAGTAAAAGCAAAGTTTACTGTGTGCAGTGTTACTTACAGGATTAACATACGTAAATGTGGTAGCATGAACGCACAAGAGCCTCATGTTGACCATAGATATCATATGGCATATAGGGACTGTCATACTGCACAGAGAAGCCGTCGCTCTGTGACAAGTTGCCTGCCTAGGCTTTTCTCTTCAGGCTCTCTCTCTCTCTCTCTCTCTCTCTCTCTCTCTCTCTCTCTCTCTCTCTCTCTCTCTCTCTCTCTCTCACTCTAACAACCTGCGCATACACAACACAACACACACACGCACGCACACGCACACGCACACGCACACGCACATATAGGAATGTGTCGACTGATTTGGGGGTTGAAGCGGGCTGCGGATATGGGTGGATGTTGGGAGCAATGGTGGGTGGATGCTGGTGGGGTGAGTGGGTGGGTGAGTGTTGGTGGGATGATATGGGTGTATATGAGGAGGGAGGGTGGCTTGGATGTGGAGAGTGAGGGTGGGTGGATGTTGGTGGGATGAGTGGGGGGATGTTGGGATGGAGGGTGGGTGGAATCTCAGCTCCATGCAAATGAAAGAAGTAAATTAAAGTGAAGGATTTATCTGCCTGCCTGTCTGCCTGCCTGCCTGCCTGCCTGCCTGCCTGCCTGCCTGCCTGCCTGCCTGCCTGCCTGCCTGCCTGCCTGCCTGACTGCCTGCCTACCTGCCAGCACAAACTCATAAGCTGACATGCATCCCAGGTCAATACGACACTAAGATACATAAATATATTCACAGGACAGGTCTGAATGAAAAGAATGTGTGTCTATATAGCAGGCTTAAATTGTACGCCATTTAGGCGGTACAGATGTCACCACCAAAGTCCAAATTGACAGATGTACGGCAGCAACATGCACAGAAGCCAACTGGTGGTGTTCCGTAACAACGTTCCTCACAGCGTGAGACCCAGACATGGTGACGAAGAAAGGGCAGCCTCTGAGAAATGATCAGGGTAAAATGGAGTGAGCGAAGACTATGCATGCTGCTGCTATAAGACATTAGCTGGGGAGGTACAGAGGCGTCATCTTGTCACCAGGCTAGGTAGGCAGCCGCTTGGGGCCCCCCAAGCCTAGCCTATACTACATGGTGACTAACTGCTAAGACTTTAAACTGCTAGTGGTGATGTGTTGCGGATGTTCGTTCTTTTGATTTTTTTTGCTTGGGGGCCCAACTTACGCTAGAACTGCCTCTGGGGTGGTAATGACAGTTATTGCTGAAACCCGTACGGCAAATGAACCAAACCAAAGCAATGCATACTAATTCCTCGACCCAAAATAGGTGATAGTGAAAACGTAGTGACTAATTTCGCAAAACATTATGAGCTATTCACTTGACTGGTTTGGACTAACAAGGCCGGGAGAATGGTGCTGCATACAAGATTTTTTCCATTCTATAACAAACTGACCTGAATGTAATAATACCAAATAGCTGAAAACCAAAAATGATGCAGCATGTCCGCAACAACATCCTCATTGTCATAGAGCTTTTCCCATAGAGAATAACAAATTATTTAGAAAGTGACTTTACACAGCAACAGTCACTGGAGTGAAAACGATATTTTCAAAAAGATATGTTTATCTTTTTGAAATAAGTTATGAGTTGAGACTCTGAAGAAGACACTTTGTCAGAACGTTAGTCTTGCACCTTTATAAATAAATGCCAAACAGCCATGTCTGAGTTGCTCCAGTGATTCTCCCTCATTATTAGATATAGTCATCCTTGAAGTTATTGTTCTGAGTTTGAACTGGAATTACCCATAATCCTCTTCTTTGCTCATAGAAACGTTGAACACACGGATGGTGTCTTTTGTTGCTACCTGACTTCTTACATCCCTGATGTTAGCAGCAAAATGCCAAAGGCACACTACAATAGCCATTTAACCGCACCAACCACACACATATAATAACAAGTGACTCCTTTTAAATGAGCCTTGATGTATCTTATCTTCAGGTAACACCTACCACTTGGCCTTTAGTAAATGTCAAGGCGCTGTGTCGCGGCCGGGCAAATTACTCTGACTGCTCCAAATGACAATAAGGTGGCAGAGTGGCGTGTCTTTTACATCACCACCTCAGTACAGTGCAGTCCAGCTAATAAGCATGCCAGCCAGATGACATTGATTTCTTACAGTCGGTAATCAAGACCTTATAAACCCCCGCAGATGCTTTGTGTGTGTGTGTGTGTGTGTGTGTGTGTGTGTGTGTGTGTGTGTGTGTGTGTGTGTGTGTGTGTGTGTGTGTGTGTGTGTGTGTGTGTGTGTGTGTGTGTGTGTGTGTGTGTGTGTGTGTGTGTGTCTTTGTGTGTGTGTGTGTGTGTGTGTGTGTGTGTGTGTGTGTGTGTGTGTGTGTGTGTGTGTGTGTGTGTGTGTGTGTGTGTGTGGGAGGGGATTCACTTTGCCTCAAATAACCCCCTGGTGAGTTATGAAAGGCTTTTTTCCCCTCGCCCTGCCTTCATAAAGATATATGCACACACACTTTTCATTTATATATACTACATACGTTTTTAAAAATGATAAAAAGTTGTCCGTTTTCTGACCTACATTGCGAATGAAGTCGAGAGAGGGATTTTTGCAGTATCTGTAATCATGTGAGGACTATTTCCTCTCTCCTCCGTCTCTCGCACCATTTCCTATTTTCCCTCCTTTCTTCCAGGCAGCTCGAATTAACTCATATTAAATTCCAACTAACTGCGGGATATTTTTTAATGCTGACTGTTTGCAATTTTCACTTTCCTTGATCACAGAATGATGTCAGGGCATAATAGTAATCGCAGTCTCTCTCTCTCTCTCTCTCTCTCTCTCTCTCTCTCTCTCTCTCTCTCTCTCTCTCTCTCTCTCTCTCTCTGGTGTGTGTGCGTGTGCATGTGTGTGTACTGTGTATTGTTTGGAATACATTTTGCCTGCACATGTGTGTTTCTAAGGGAGTGAATGTGCTTGTGTGTATCTTGTTTGTGTCTGTCTTATTGTTTGCATATTTTTCAAGGGCTTTTTGCCATTATTTTTTGACAGGACAGTGGAGGAGAGACAGGGAATGAGTGGGGGGAGAGAGAGATGGGGAAGGATCAACAAATGACCCAGGCTAGAATCCAGCCCGGGTCGGCAGCGTAGTAACCCAGTGCCCTACCATTAGACCACGGCAGGGCCATTTACCCCTTAACTTAACTTCTTAGCATAGGCCCCAGCAATGGAGTTACGTTCAAGATCAAACAATGCCATTACATTCAACTAACAACTATGAGTGCATGCACAACAACAGTCAACGTGACACAGACAGGGAAACACAAAACAAACACAAAACAACAAGAAACGAAACAGAAAAAGACGGATAAAGTAAAAAGGTCTAGACATCACATCATACTCTACTCCCTTGGTCTCCAAACTAAGGCCCGTGGGCCAAATCCGGCCCAGGCATCGCAAGCACTTGGCCCGCCACGAGGTCAGAACAAATGAAAACATAATGTGTGTGATTTTAGATCACTGAAACTTCAGTGGGTCATATCTCTCCAAAGCATTCACAGGGAGTTAGATATTAAAGGGACACTGTGAGAGATTTTTAGTTGTTTATTTCCAGAATTCATGCTGCCCATTCACTAATGTTACCTTTTTCATTCTAAGTATTCATTATGACTGGAAAAATTGCACGTTTCATACATGAAAAGGGGGGTCTTCGCCATGGTCCGCCATTTTGAATTTCCAAAAATAGTCATTTTTAGCTGCAAAAATTACTGTACTTGGACTATACTAGAAAATATTTGTTTATTACTTAGTAAACTTTCATGTAAAGATCAAATTTGGCAATAGGCAGCCCAGTTTCAATGAGCAGCATAGTTGCAGTACCTTTTTTGACCATTTCCTGCACAGTGTCCCTTTAAGCAAATAGACTCATAACAGACATTGGACAGAAAACAGATTTTCTCTTTTCCATTTTCCCCTCTTGTCAGACATCTAACTTGTTTCTCATTGGGTTGGGGAATTCATTCGGCCCGCAGCCTCACTTGCGCTACATAATTTGGCCCTTGTAGAAAAATAATTGGAGACCACTGCTCTAATCTACTGTATGGAGCAGGCTTTCAGACAGCATTTGCAGGCAGTGACTGGTAATGGAGAGACTTCATATGCTGTTTCATCTCTCAAGTGGGAGAAAAGCAGACTCTGGCATTGCTGTAGTTAGACTGAGAGGTGAGAAGAGCAGTTGAACCATCATTGCACTCACAAATAAAGGAGCAAAGAATGGGAGACAGAATGTATACTTTTGGGTCAAGGTTCATATTCATGGTTCCTTATAAGCAATTTTGTGTTTTTGATCTGGACAAGCAAACTAGTTAAGGGTGTTGGGGGTTGCAAATGTAAAGCTTCATATTCAGAGGTCCATAGCATTTACAGTACATTACATTACAATACCGCTATTATATATGTAACAGACATGCTTCTCAATACATGACAAGACATTTGATAATATCAACGTTCCCTCCGGGGGTGGGAATGGGGCAATAATAATAAAAAAAGACAGACACCACCTCTGTGTCAGTCAATAAAGACAGTATCTCTCTCCTCCGCGTACATACCTGAAAAAAGAACATCAAATGATTCCATCTCACTCTCTCTAATCTGAACAAACATTTAATCCCCTTGTGCCGTCTCTGGGCCCACGTCTAGCAGCTAATTAATGCCAGTTTAGCGCCTAATATGTGGACTGACGCGAGCCATAAGACTCTAAGTGACTGAAAGCCCTCCAGCGATTGTGTCGATGTGTTTTTATAGGCAAATGTTTATCAAGGCCTCTCAGATTTGAGTATATATAAATAAGACTGTGATTTAAAGAGAAATACTGACTTGCATACACAAGCACTCTAATGTACGTAGTGTACTACATACATAGATACAGACATGCACGCGTGGACACACGCACGCACGCACGCAGGCAGGCAGGCAGGCAGGCAGGCAGGCACACACACACACTCTGATGTAGGCACACACAAACACAGATATGCACACACACACACCCGTCCACTCTTGATCTCTCTCTTCTGTCACCCTCTGGAACACACACGCACAAACACACAGGAATATGAGTTATCACACACGTGCCTAACACACACACACACACACACACACACACACACACACACACACACACACACACACACACACACACACACACACACGCACACGCACACGCACACAGAACCACACACACACACACACACACACACAGAACCACACACACACACACACACACACACACACACACACACACACAGAACCACACACACACACAAATAGAGAGAAAGCATTTGCTTCTCTGGTAGTCGCCCAGCTATGCATTAGGAGCCCTGGGTTTTAACATAATGTGGCTGACAGAGAAAGAGCGAGGGAGAAATGTATGGTGTTGTGAAAAGGCGCACAGCACACACATCAACTCACGAACCACACACACTGATCTGATGTTTCCTGGCAGCCTCCATTACGACTTCTGACACTCATTCTCTCTCTCTCTCTCTCTCTCTCTCTCTCTCTCTCTCTCTCTCTCTCTCTCTCTCTCTCTCTCTCTCTCTCTCTCTCTGCCCGAACAGCACATTTGTGCATTTGTCTGTCTCTTTCTCTCTCTCATTCTCTCTCTCTCTCTCTCTCTCTCTCTCTCTCTCTCTCTCTTTCTCTCTCTCTCTCTCTCTCTGCCCGAACAGCACATTTGGTGCATTTCTCTCTCTCTCTCTCTCTCTCTCTCTCTCTCTCTCTCTCTCTCTCTCTCTCTCTCTCTCTCTCTCTCTCTCTCTCTCTCTCTCTCTCTCTCTCTCTCTCTCTCTGCCCGAACAGCACATTTGTACATTTATCTGTCTTTCTCTCTCTCTCTCTCTCTCTCTCTCTCTCTCTCTCTCTCTCTCTCTCTCGCTCTCTTTCTCTCACTCTCTTTCTTTCTCTCTCTCCCTATCTCTCTCTCTCTTTCTTTCTCTCTCTGTCTGTTTTGGTCCTCATTCCTCTTTGTGTATTTTTCTCTCTCCTGCTCTCTCTCCTGCTCTCTCTCCTCTTCTCTTCTCTTCTCTTTATCTCTCTCTGTCTCTCCATCTCCTACTTTCTATGTGTATGTTTGCTGTATGCCATTACAGGCATCTACTCCACGTACATTATGACAAAATGCCCTGTGCATTATACCAGAAAAGCACAGGAATTATCTGCACTGTACTCTATGAGAGTGCTCGAGTGTATGCACGGTATGTATACAGTGTGTGTGTGTGTGTGTGTGTGTGTGTGTGTGTGTGTGTGTGTGTGTGTGTGTGTGTGTGTGTGTGTGTGTGTGTGTGTGTGTGTGTGTGTGTGTGTGTGTGTGTGTGTGTGTGTGTGTGGTGTTAGCACCTCCAATTTACATTGCATGCACTTGTAACATAGCAAGGAGAATGTGGACGCCCTCAGTATAGCTCCTGGTGAGGGTAATCATTTATCAACTCTGCTGTCAATCATGTTTACAAGCATGCTATCGGCCAATTAAAAAATAGATGAACTGACCTTAATCTGCTGCTACATTCTGCTATACCGTGTTTCACCATTGCTATCTGGTGTCGCTGTTTTACCAGTTGACACAGCTCAGATCAGACAGCACAGTAAACTTATTGAATCATGACAACAGAAAGGATTTAACTTCGGATTTAACTTGTCGCATATATTTGACTTTCACTTTTGTTTTGTTTTTTGTGAGCTTTGTTTCATTGTTTCATTCTTACACTGCCCTACATTTTGTCCTAGTCTGTCTAAATGTGTATCTGTGTGTCTCATTATTTATTTATATTGCCACCATGTCCAAAAAGCAAACGCGTTTCGGCTAACAAGCCTTCATCAGTGCGTGGTACTCTGTTGGAACTGTATAAACATGTTATCCTATAGCCTAATTATTCTATAGCTATGATTCAAACATTTTGCTTCTATACAAATGTGCCTTTCTTGCATTGCTTAGAGTTCAGTGTATATTACTGGACTGTGCGGAGACTCTGTCTCTGTATCAGGCATTCCTGAGATAGGTTGCCTGCAGCTTAACCACAACAGAGAACTGGGCCAAGGCCTGTTCGTGTGTTTGTGTGTGTGTGTGTGTGTGTGAATGAATTCATCTCTATCCTGGGTGAACGCCCCCCTCCTTAGCGGGAAGAGATACCAAAATGTAATCAGGGACAATCCTTCAATAAATAAGGCTTGGAGATATTTCAGTGTTAGAACGAGTGGGGAAAATGGTAGCTGACGGTTCTCCCCATCCGCTCTCCAAGCCGGCTTGAAACTTAATTAAGGATTCTCTGTGTCTTTCATTTCAGGTGTTTCATATTTACAAATGTTAAGGGTTTGAACCTAACATTTACTTGGTCCTTCAGAACCGGATCCCAAGATACCCGACGATTCCAGCACGCGAGGAGGGAACCAGGAAAGTCTGTGGCCACAGCACTAAGACCCGTTTCCGGGACTGGTCTCTCCCTCGCAGGCTGGGATCCGACGGTTGACGGGAATCTTGAAAAGACCAGAGAATCGTGAGTAGGCCTACATTTTTATTTTTATTTAAAAAGGATTGAATGAAAAGACGGTAAAATAAGAGAAGACAAAACCCTGACAATTCTAGACTCTATCAGGTAAAAAGGGAGGCCAGACTCCTCTGTGTCGTTGAACAAGTTAAATTCTGAAGACTACGTAAAGTAAAGTACGTAGTACAGGTAAAAAGGGAGGCCAGACTCCTCTGTGTCGTTGAACAAGTTAAATTCTGAAGACTACGTAAAGTAAAGTACGTAGTACGAGTACGAGAAACTAGTACGAGAAACTAGTTTAAATTCTGTGTTCTCTGCGTTGAGAGAAAGTGTGCGTGAAAGGATTCGTATTACCACTCGGTAATACGTTTCATATCAATACAACAAGGTCCAAATAGCGAGTCTTTGTGGAAGCCTGTATGCAAGAAGATTCCACCTGTGAGGTTGAAGTGAATCTTACCACAAACGATCGTTGATCGCTATCTTGTTGAAAAGTGTATCCAACAATAGAGGCACTGTAGGTGTTGTGACGTTGGACTAAATTCATAGAGACAAAATGGGGGGCAGTAACAGCAAAAGAAGTGAAAAGTTCCTTGCTGAAATGCAATGCAAGGACTGGAAAATCGTGCATAGAGAAAATCCTAGTGCAGTAGCACCGCTGTGTTACTGGGTAAAAAACTATGGGTTTAATGGAAAGTTGTCTACAACAAACCTAACATTTATGGCCTGGCCAGCAGGGCCAACAGGAACACTACAATGAACACCAAAACTATCACGGCCAACGTCGAGGCCAACACCAAAATTCCTGACTAGACCGAGAGCACCAGTATCGACCGTACGGGCATGGCCCCTCGGCCGATGACTGGTTTGATGATAATGAGGAAACGGACGGGGATGTGGAAGAGGTAGACGTCGTTCTAAACTTAGAGGGATTGTTTTACCAAGAAAAAAATTGACCTGAAATTACCCTTCTGGTCCAAGGGACCCCCGTACGTTTCCTCTGTGACTCTGGTGCTAGCCGCACTACAATGCGGGACTTAGTCCCACACATGCGCTTAGACCCATATGCAGAGGATGTACGCGTCCGCTCTGCACAGGGAGCAGTGGTAAAAGTTCCTGTTACCATGCCAGTTTGGCTACGAGACCCGGACGGTACATCGTGCCAAATGCCCGTAATCATCCTACCGCAATGTCCTGTCAATTTACTGGGAAGTAGTAAAAAAAAAAAGAAGACCCTACGGCAATAGTACTTTTGTGTTATTGGATAAAGCGGTACGAATAGAAAAAGACTTGATAAATGCTTTGTATGTGGAGAAAAGGGTCACTGGCAAGGCATTGCCCACAAGAAAAAAAAAAAAAAATGTAGATCTGAAAACTCGGAAATTATAGCAAAACTAGTGTGAAAAAGCAAATGACAGCCATTTGGATTACTCACTGAGCAGTTAATGTCTCAGATAGCCTACCATATAATAATAATAATAATAATAATAATAATAATAATAATAATAATAATAGTAATAATAATAATAATAATAATAATTGTATTTGTATAACACTGTGTCATACAAGGCAAGTAATATGGATATCTGTTTGTCTGTCTGTGTGGGCCCTATTTGTTGTATGAATTGTCCTAGTGGGACACCCCACTGTGTGTGTGAGAAAGATTGTATATGTGTCTGTGGAGTGTACGTGTGTATCTGTGGAGTGAGTGCCTAAATATGTCTGAGAGTGGAAGAATTTTTTTTTTTTTTTTGAGTGTTTAGTGAAGGTACTCTATTGTGTTCAGAGTCAGCTGGAGCTTGGGAGTGCACATGTTGAAACAACATTTTTAAAATAAGAATAAGCCTTTTATTTTATTCTACAATTCAACTTTGAGGTGTAGGATTTTGTCATGATTTTGTTTTTCCATACATTCTTACCCATTTATTTTTGATTAGGAGAAAACGGGGTTGTGGAGTTATGTTGTTTCTTTACTATTTTCAATTGAAAGTTAACATGTTAATGTTTAAGCCTTTAAGACACGGCATTATAAATTAGCTGTTACCAGAATGGCAATGACCAAGTCATAATGTATTACTAAAGGCCCCGTGCACTGTCATGGTAGTGTAGTGTAGTTGCAAAAGAGTTTGCTTTCATGATTTACAGTACCAAAATGTCTTTGTTTCTTCTAAAGAATAGATGAAGCTTTCTCCTTGTTCTTATTTTTTTTTTTTTAAAGAACAATGGGTTTGAGATCTTGAAATAACGCAGGCGTTATTTGATGGCCCAAAGGTGCTGTGAGTAAACCCAATTTGGACCTGGTCTGAGAGTTAGGTCACATGTGCTGAACGTTTCTAGAAATTTAGGTTGTCATTTTGTTTTGATTGACTTTTAACTATGACTTATTTCTTCGTTTTATTTCATCGAATTTCTTGCCTTATTATGTTCTATTTTGATGAGTTATTGATCAATGGATCATGGGTTTGGTTTAAAAAAAAAACCCTAAAAGTTGGGTAGTAGTACTCAACTAGTCATTTCCAATGCAATTATGATCTGGAACTTTATTTTAATGACTGGAGCACAATGTAGACTCTGATAAACTAGCAAAAACTAGACTCTGAATACACAGAGGCGCTTGACAAAATCACCCCAGCAAAGATAACAGTGTCCTATGTGTAGATGTTTACACTAGCTCGGCAGCGGCAGTGATAGTGACAGACTCTGTATAGATATTAAAACATACGGATGGCTGCTGTTTGTCTCAGAGGCTCTCTGTAAGTAGCCCAAGGTCTTGTGAAGGCACCCGTTATCAGACACAGCAGGCCAAACTATCAACATGCACATTTCAGAAAGACACTCTCCAACAGTGTATGCTAAACCACCTGTTTGTCACTGAAAAGACAATAAGACCTAAAAAAACTGAACACCGACCTAGATAAAACAATACCAAAGCTTAAAGTTATGTTAAATATCTATCATTGTCATTAGTTTAATACTGTAAGTGTGAACATTGCTTCACATGGTGTGTGATGAGACATGTCAATGTTCTCTATTTGCTTTTAAAAGTTTGAATTTGATGACGTTGGGATCCTTATATTTTCATTTGTTTGATTTATAAACAAAGAGACAGTTGTCTCTCTGTCTTTTCATTTCAGTCGTCAACTTGCAATCAAAGTGAAAACTGATTGCCAATAAGGTTTTAGTTCTGTTACAAAATGTTTTATGTAACCGATACATGAAGTCAACCATTTTTTGCTCTGATTTGGCTTGAGTGTACATGAAAGAAAGTTGTTTTCCCTATAATACTTTTTTTTTTTGTGTTCTTTGAGGAACAGGCCCAGTGTTATGGAAACGAGCTGAAACACAGCTGATGTGAATGGAAGGAACCTAGACAATACCAATGATCGCTAGGTTAAGTGAATTTTGTTTTTAATTTGATAAGTTTCACAAGATTTTCCCAGAGTTTGTTTTGTTTCAATTGGGTAATAATTTTAGTTATAACACTTGATAAAATGACAACTGTTATTTTTTTTCTTTCTTTCAAACCATGGAAAGTTTGACCTAAAAGTTAGACAAGGTCTGACCTCTATACCTTAGATAAAGGGTCTGTCTGGTTGTTTGTTTCATTTTTCGTTTAAAGTTGTGTATTTTACAATGGCAGTTGTGTTTTCTTTCTTTTTATCTCTTACATTTTGATTGGTTCATCTAGTGATCTGTATGTCTGGGTGATGACAATGCAACTTTGGAATGGTGTGAGAAAGTAGAGAGTAGTAATAAATGTCATTCATTTTAAATTGGTGGAGCCATGGGCTAAGCCATGTATCAACAGGAGGGATATTATTGGATTCTCAAATATTACTCATACTCAATTTTTTTTATTTTTACAAAATACATTTTTGAATGTACTGACATTATTGGCAGGAGTTGGGCTAGGCCCCTATATCACCATGACCTCATGACAAAAGGACAGTGAGGACTGCATGCCAATATATTTCAGTTCTGTTACAAAGTGATTTATGCAGGCCTAACTATCATGTAAAGACAGCCAATACTATGGGTATAGTCATTTTGTACGGCATGCTTAATGTTTCTTCTACATTCTATATTGGATGAACTATGTGGTCAACACCACATTTTGTCAGTTTGCGTTTATCGCCTATTCTGTAAGGAACTGTAATGTAAACGTGAGCCACAATAGTCAGATACTGACCAGAGTAATTTTCTTTTTCATAATTTTGCTCTTGATAAATTGTTGTTCCCCGGGAATGTAGAGCTATCTATTTTATTTTGATTATAGATTATGAGAGAATGGTTGGGCGGCTTTGGGTTTTGTTTTGTCTAAACTAACAAAACATTTTTTGTTTCTTCTCTATTATAATGCTCTCTAATCTGTTACAACTGCGCACCTCCTCTAAACTAATGTCTGTGTATTTCTTTAAGCAAATGTTTGAAAAAGCCTGCCTTGATGTATGCGAGTGATTCTCTGATTCGGCTACGCTTTTAAGTCCGTGGATTTTATTTGCCAATTCCACTAACTATTAAGATTAAGCTTGGAAATTTGTTTGTTTGGCACTATGTAAACATCTAGGTCATTTAGTTGGGAAAAAATACTGATAATTGACTTTTTGCTTTTGCCAAAAGCGTAGGGGAATCGTAGAATCACTCATGCACCTATGAACTGGAGGATGTTGGAAGATGTTTACTTCTCATCATTTACTGTGCTCAAAGTCTGTTTCGGAAATTACTTAAGTCTTATTGAGTCATGTGGATGGCACATGTCTCAAACAGGAGAGATATTTTAGGATTAATCAGTGCATTAAACAAATATGTGTATAGGGCACATGTTAAATGAAACCTTGTTCTGAAACTTCACCCCTTAACCTAACCTAAAACAAACATAAGAGAGCTTCAATGTGGAATCAAATTGCATCAGGGTTTGAATCATTTGTATGTTGGTGGTGTACTATAAACAAAAATGTGGACAGAATGAACAACATCCACTATAATGTGCAGGCGCTGGGCAACAAAACTGAATTCGAGTTCAGGGCCATCCATGAACAACTGAAGGCAACCTGCCTAATGGCATTCCAATCTCGTATTGCGGTTGATATGCTTTTGGCCGATAGGAGTGTGTGCTCTATTTTTGGTTATCAATGTTGTTCCTTCATACCGAACAATACGGCAGCTGACGGAAGTCTCACCAGGGCGATAGAGGGACTGAGATAGTGATGTCGATGACACTATGATGATGTTGTTGGTGGAGACCATGAGCCTCCACACCAATCTGACGATTCCCTCCACGTCCCTGATCTGTTCCCTGACCCAGGGGATTATGATGGGGGCCTCTAAGTGTACCTATTTAAAGAAAAAATCGTTTGAAGTGATCACTGGATGATGTTAATGTTTGCCTCTATATAGAATAAACAGGGGGAAATGTTGGAACTGTATAAACATGTTATCCTATAGCCTAATTATTCTATAGCTATGATTCAAACATTTTGCTTCTATACAAATGTGCCTTTCTTGCATTGCTCACAGTTCAGTGGACATTACTGGACTGTGCGGAGACTCTCTCTGTATCAGGCATTCTTGAGATAGTTGCCTGCAGCTTAACCACAACAGATAGTGGGCCAAGGCCTGTTTGTGTGTTTGTGTGTGTGTGTGTGTGTGTGTGAATGAATTCATCTCTATCCTGGGTGAACGCCCCCCTCCTTAGCGGGAAGAGATACCAAAATGTAATCAGGGACAATCCTTCAATAAATAAGGCTTGGAGATATTTCAGTGTTAGAACGAGTGGGGAAAATGGTAGCTGACGGTTCTCCCCATCCGCTCTCCAAGCCGGCTTGAAACTTAATTAAGGATTCTCTGTGTCTTTCATTTCAGGTGTTTCATATTTACAAATGTTAAGGGTTTGAACCTAACATACTCCAGAGACGCAGTTTGTGAGTGCAGATTTCTTCTTCCTTAAGTTGACGCTTTTTATCTCGCACCCAAAAGCTTTTCGGTTTTTCCAAGAAGTTGAGCGCGTCCTCTGCCAATACTATCTGTGTGTCTGCCTTGTATAGATTTGGACATGTGTCTGGCAAATAAACAGAATTGAATTGAAATTTGATTGAATTGCGAGCTGCCTCTTGTGTGTGTGCCTTTGTGTGTGTGTGTGTGTGTGTGTGTGTGTGTGTGTGTGTGTGTGTGTGTGTGTGTGTGTGTGTGTGTGTGTGTGTGTGTGTGTGTGTGTGTGGTGTGTGTGTGTGTGTACGTGTGTGCACTTGTGTGTGTGTGTGCATGTTTGTACATGTGTACGTGCATGTGTGCGTGTTTGCAAGTGTTTGTGCGTCTGCATGTGTTTGTGTGCGGATCTGTTTGAGAGCATACCCTCAAGACCTAACCTGCATTCTCCAAGTGAGAGAGAGAGTCTGGCTGCACGGGGGGCTTGGGGGGCTTTGGCTGTGTATGTGCATGTCATTAGTGGGAGAAGAAGCCTTCATACATCACAGGAGAGCAGAGCTCTCTCTCTCTCTCTCTCTCTCTCTCTCTCTCTCTCTCTCTCTCTCTCTCTCTCTCTCTCTCTCTCTCTCTCTCTCTCTCTCTGGCTCGCCACTAATTACTCTTCCGGAACAAGCAACCAACCCACAAACAGACAGACAGACAGAGAGACAGACAGAGAGACAGACAGGCTAGTACACAGGCCCACAGACAGACAGGTCAACTAAATGGCATACATACAGACAGACAGACAGACAGACAGACAGACAGACAGAAAGGATGTTTAACTGCAAAGAGACAAATCGACAAACAAGCTGACCCACTGACAGACAGTCAGACAGGACAGACAGACAGACAGACAGACGGGCTAATAAACAGACCCACAGACCAACACGCCAACTATCTAAAAGACAGACAGGACAACTAATTGACAGAAGCCTAGACCTAGAAGGCTAGTAAATAGGCCCACACACAGACAAACCAACTGACCCACACACAGACAGGATGGCTAAATAGTAGACAGACATGATGAATACAGACCCTGACACAAATTAGCGACAGGCTAACAGAGAGGTCAATTAGCTCACAGAGAGACAGACAGGCTGAACAACAGAGAGACAGTTAGGCAGGCAAACAGAGAGGCTCACAGATCCCAGAAACACACACACACACACACACACACACACACACACACACACACACACACACACACACATACACACACACACACACACACACACGCACACACGCACACACACACACACACACACACACACACAATGCTGTGTGAGCAGTTAAGTGAAGTTCAAACTCGTTGCCGCTGTGATCTAAGGAGCAGACCAAGGGACCATAAATAGAGGGCTCTGTTATTGTGTGTGTGTGTGTGTGTGTGTGTGTGTGTGTGTGTGTGTGTGTGTGTGTGTGTGTGTGTGTGTGTGTGTGTGTGTGTGTGTGTGTGTGTGTGTGTGTGTGTGTGTGTGTGTGTGTGTGAATGCGCTCGCACATACGTGTGTGTGCGTGCGTCCGTGCGTGCGTGAGTCCGTGCATGCGTGAGTGCGTGCATGCATGTGTGCGTATAACGGATGCAGGGTTTGGCTATTGTGTGTTCCAATGCTGAATGATCACAGTGTTGTGTAAATCTGCTGCCTTGATCCTGATCCTAAGCCATTGATCTGCTTGCCAGGGCAGCGTCCACTTTCATTTAGACCAGGCCCCCCTCTGCCCCTCTCGTCCTTTCAATGTCTTTAACTCACCACCACTACCAGGCTCTCTCTCTCTGCCTCTCTCTCTCTCTTTCTCTCTCCCTCTCCCTCTCCCTCTCTCTCTCTCTCTCTCTCTCTCTCTCTCTCTCTCTCTCTCTCTCTTCCTTTCAATGTCTTTAACTCACCACCACTACCAGGCTCTCTCTCTCTGCCTCTCTCTCTATTTCTCTCTCTCTCTCTCTCTCTCTCTCTCTCTCACCACTACCAGGCTCTCTCTCTCTGCCTCTCTCTCTATTTCTCTCTCTCTATTTCTCTCTCTCTCTCTCTCTCTCTCTCTCTCTCTCTCTCTCTCTCTCTCTCTCTTTCTCTCTCTCTTTCTCTCTCTCTCTCTGGTGTGTGTGTGTGTTTTTTATAGCGTGTCATGAAAATCTGTTTGAACTCTTTGTGACAGTGTACTGTATGTGTTTGCATTCATGTGTGCATGCATTCCCTCATTTGTCCACAATATTCTCTATAGGTGGATTACACACACACACACACACACACACACACACACACACACACACACACACACACACACACACACACACACACACACACACACACACACACACACACACACACACACACACACACACACACACACACACACACACACACAGAAAGTCCTGGTGGATAAAATATTGCTGAGGTACAGTAATGTATCAAATCGCCAAATAAACGTATAATAAGTAATTTATAGTGTATAGCAGAAAATATTCACTTTTTTATTTATTTATTATTCAAACATTCAGGTGCTGTAAACTAAAATTGATTTCATTGTCAAGTTGACTTACAGCGAGAACTGCTTGCAGTGACACTAATCAGAAAACGAGGGCAATAGAGAAACTCAAGGAGAAAATGGCAGTGGAAGCAATCATGGTCAAATAGCAGCAATTTGCTGTTCTCTGAATATACTGTGTAGCCAATGTGTACACGTCCTCATCCTAGCCTCTGCAGTTCTCTTCCTATTCTCCGTTCTCCCTCTCTTCCTCACAATCCTCTCAATTCTTTGTCATCTCTTTCTTGCAGCAGTTAATTCAAGTCCTTACACGATCTGAGGTTACGACTATTGGATTTTTTAAAAAAATTCTGCGCATTTCTACGTATACAGTATTTGTACAGTACTACATTCACCAAACGACACAAGGTGACCTGCCATGACACAGAGTGCTGGTGACAGTAGAAGGACATATATATAATGAGAGATGAGGTGGATAGGAAATTCAAAGATGACTATGGCAAAGGTTGCTGACATTGAACAAGTTTTGAAGCTATAGTATAGAAGCCTCGGTTCTATAGACGTTTTCGCAAGACCTGTGACACACAGGCACGCAAACAGACACAGGCACACACATGAGTACACATACACACACACACACACACATGCAAGCATGCGCACACACACACAGACACACACACACATGAACACAAACACATGCACGCATACACAAGCACGTGCATACACACACACACACACACACACACACACACACACACACACACACACACACACACACACACACACACACACACACACACACACACACACACAAATAGAGATACTCAGAATGTTCCTTTCCATAACACATTCTCTCTCTGTCTGTGTGTGTGTGAGAGAGAGAGACAGAGAGAGAGAAAGAAGGAGAGAAAGAGCTCTCTCTCTCACTCACACACACACACACACACACACACACACACACACACACACACACACACACACACACACACACACACACACACACACACACACACACACACACAGAAAGTCCTGATGGATAAAATATTGCTGAGGTACACTCTTAAAAAGCCTGGGTCAAAAACAACCCAAATTGGGTTATTATCTGACCCAGGCCCTGGTTCAGTATTGGGCCTACCCTTTGGCTGGGTTAAAATATTTTAACCCTCACATTGGGTCATTCCCCTAAACCAACTAAATGGGTCATTCTGACCCAATTTGTGTGTTAAAAGAACCCATTAAATGGGTCAGACCTGCTACCACATTGTTGGGTCATATTGACTTCTTTGTTGGGTTCATACTTTAACCCAATATTGGGTATTTAAATTGCAAGGGGATTTACAAAAAACAATTATGACTTAACATTATTACATTAGGGTGAAATATACCAGAATTGTTGACCAATGCATTAATTAAGATCAATTTAAAAAAAACAAAATACAAGAATGCATAATATTTCAGATCTTTTTTTTTTATTGCTGAACAATGAAGATAATTAACAATGCATTTCATAAAAGTATACTATAAAGATGCAAATCACAGCAGTGTAGCATTAACACATGATAGCATTGGAGCAATAAAACTTTAATTGAATTTACATGCATCTTTGTAGCCTCTTTGCAAAGACTTAGGGTTATCAGCAAGACTGATCACTCATTGCTGAAAAGACCCAACTACATCATTGCAACATTGCTATGACCTAGCCAAGAGCCTTAAGTAAAAGATTGAAACTCAGTCATTACAATATTGGTGACAGTATAGTTCAAACATAGGCTCTGCTAAACGGGATTAAAGGAAATGGTTCAGTTTTACCAATGCACCATTTGATTTCAGTGACACTGTACAATTATAGAATTTCAAAAAATTAGTTTCACCTTACCTTTTGTATAGCACACTGTAAAACAGCACATTAAAATGTTTAACCCCTTTTCGAAGAGCCCATGTGCTTTTGCACAGATAATATGTTGCTTTTTAGCTATGAGTAAACAGGCCCGCCAGCAGGTCCATCTGCACAAACAGGCTTCTCACCGTACTTTTGGTTAATTACAAAATTTACAGTGCATCCATAACTGCGCTAACAGAGTGGTGTGAACTTTTTGTCCCCAGGTTGAAATTTGTCTTGGTCTCTACAGTCACTACATTCCATACAGTACTTACATAACCAGCATATAACAGAACATAAATAAAAAAAGAACATTGGAAAACATAGAAAACATTAAAATAAAAAACATCAAAGTGTGCACGGCATGTCAATGGCATGTCCATCCGTTATTAACAGACAAGGTATTCCCTGATGGGGAGTTATCCGAATAATATATTTCAAACACAGCATGTATTCAGTCCAAAAGAACTGACAGGGATGTCGCAACATTTAGATTGACAGTTTGTACAGGACCTTGTCTCGTGATCTGGCTTGAATGACATCACTACCCTTTCAAGAACTTAAAGTAGCTGGCTTGTAGATACTCAAGGTTCACGTAGTACATGATCTCCCAAAAGCATGGTGAAGCTGCAGGTTGCATATCCCTCATGGCGGCTCTTGGCATCTCACCATAAGTCTTGAAAAAGCAAAACAAAAGAAAAGTGTTAATGATTAAGACATGGCTCTTCCATCTCAGTCATCATAAATATGGTTTAGGGAAATTATATATATGTTATTTTTGACTTGACTGCATGTGCATTTTGGGTGCTACACGCTATGTCTGTTTTATATGCAGGCATGCAAACAGGTCAGGGGTGAAAAAGGTGACAAGAGTGCAGCGCGGCGCGGCGCAGTGCACGCAAACGCAGGTGCACACGTGTGTGTTGTGCGCAGTGGATGATCTTGTATAACAGTCTCAGACTAGGGGGGAGAGGATTTAGCTAATAAAGTCTTTAAATGGTGAATTTTGAGCATACTGTAGTTATTAGCGACCAAGGGACAGTGAACATGAGAACTGCCAACCTTACTCCATGACTTAGCTGTCATGTCTGATGGGGGGGTTGGGTAGATAGCTTGATAGATAAAATAGGTTTTTATCATGATAGAGCAGTGGTTCTCATAGTAAGTTTCCCCAACACCCCATTGACCTCATCAAGACCCTTAGTAGGCCTATTAAAAAATAAAATAGGCCAAAATGCCCCCAAATGGCACTAAGCACCCCTCCTCTCATCAGTCTCCTAACACCCCCTCAACACTTGCCTGGTTGTCATCTCATGCATATTTAATCATCATATTTCAGACAACTTGCAATAGGCTACAAAAAAAATCTTTGTCAAAGTTTGAATTAGCTACTGAAGTTTTGCTCAAACTACTCAAATTTTAGCCTATTCACCTAGTATCTCTTTTAATGTCTCCCTGTAGAAAAAATGAGTAGGAATAGGAACGCTCCAACTTTGACCTGGAAAAAAGTATGTTTCACTAAATATCGTTCAATTTTTTAAGGTCATTTAGATATAGGCCTACAAAGGAATCGGATTACACAAAAACTTGGAATGATTTGGCCAACTAGGCCTATTGCAATTTGTCCTGTGTCAAACGCTAGACTGACTGGCCCAGCTTTCTCTCTTCTCCCCCTTCCCTCTGCCCGCAGCATATGTTGCATGCCTCGCGTAGTCTAAATGCGCTTTTTCACCTGTTTTTCTATCCATATTTTTTTTTACCCGGTAGCTACTTTAGACTTTTTCCCCCTAGCGCACTCTCCCGCTGAACTCTCCAAGTTGGATTCACTCGCGCAGAAATCAGATGTCCTTTGCATCGACTATAACCGGAGAACAAGTATGCCTACAGCGAACGGAAATTGAACTATTCTACTGTTAGCGTAAATGGACATTTCAAATCATTAACCGAAACAACAGAACACCAGGAACACGTGCGTGTAACCAAGCTTTCGGAGCTCTTATGAGAATACATTATTTTTCACGAGGGCAGGGAAGCTCCGGAGTCATATTATCAGGCAAAACAAACCAATCTGTGTGTGGGGTACCTGTTCACTAACCACGCAGACTTCCACGTTTAGAGCTAAATCCAAAGACGGCACATTTCAGGATTTGGGTAGGGGGAAATGGTCGGACACAACTCTCTATATTATAGAACTAAGACATTTGATATAACTACGCAGCCCAGCCGACCAGAAACACAGGGTTTTGCGCTGTCTTTCGAAGTATGAAGACAGGGCGGGACTTAGATCGAGCTCGTTCTTGTTATTGGCTGTGCCGACAAACAGAAATACTGTGATTGGTCAAAAGTCATTGTCGGTGGTGGCATCTCTCCAGCAATTTGCCATTGAGCTGTATGACATTTTCTGCGGTATACATTTCAACTCGCTCGACCCCCCCCCCCCCAAAATATTTTCTCCTCGGATCTGCACGATTCACAGAAATGACCCATTTTTATTTCAAAACGGCGAATTTCGCCGAAAAGCGGCAAGTTTGCATGCCTGCATATGTAAACAGATCATGCACTCATTAGAATGAGATGACGGACAGGGCTGGAAAAAAGAGGCTATTGGGTCCTGACAAGCCAGTGGTAGTGAGAACAATATAATTAGATGTTGAAACTAGTAGGGATTTTCCTTTAAGGTTGTGTGTGTTTATCTGTGTTTGGTGTAGAGTGGAGTGTGCACGTGCATGTTTTGTATGTATGTATGTGTGTGTGTGTGTGTGTGTGTGCGTGTACGCATGGGCTGTTATGCATGACATAAAAAAGATCTTACTTCCTACATCCTGATGTTTGAGGATTCCTAGGATAAGTAGTGTCGCAGACCCAGCAGAGAAGGCGTCCTCTTTCATTTGTGTCCTACAGCAGAAAAAGAATGAATAACTATGAGTAATAGTAATTGGGTCATTTCACGTGAAATCAGACGCTTTGGGACCCGACCGATCCGGATTTCAATCATACTTGGTGTGCCTTTTTAGTAGCAAGGTAGCACCCCAGAACTGCATTGGTTTGAATCTGACACTAATATTAAGGGAGAAACAGACTAGGAAAGGTTCACATGTGAGGGTAGGACACTATACATTCAGCCTTGAATATATCATATACAGCTACAACATACCCTTTGATGCTTGAAAATGTAACACATTCCTTTACTGAGCTCACTCTTTCAACTCCTTCTCTGAATGCGGAAAATGGCCTAATGTCCATTGACAATGGGCAGAAGCTGTGTAGTTTTTGAGTACCTGGAATAGTTCTTGCAGATTCCAACCTCTTCAACAGGTTCTCAGCTTCATGATGGTGCATCTCTCTCAAGAACATCCATTGCCAGTTTGCCACAACAGATGTACCATCATGAAGCTGAGAACCTGTTGAAAAGGTTGGAATCTGCAAGAACTATTCCAGGTACTCAAAAACACAGCTTCTGCCCATTGTCAATGGACACAGTGGAAGTTAGGCCATTTTCAGCATTCAGAGAAGGCAGAGTTGAAAGAGTGAGCTCAGTAAAGGAATGTGTTACATTTTCAAGCATCAAAGGGTATGTTGTAGCTGTATATGATGGCAACTGGTGGCTAGCATGTGTTGAGGAATGTATGCCGAGCACTGGAGAGGTGAAACTGAACTTCCTGCATCCTCATGGACCATCTCCATCCTTCACTTTTCCCTTCAGACCAGATAGACTTGTCATGGATCATCAGGATGTGCTTCTGGTAGTGGAACCTGTAACTGCAACGGGACGTACTTATACATTATCTACAAAAGACACAGCTGCTGCTTCAAATGCACTGGTAGAGTACAAAATGAGAGTGTAGCCATTGATTATCTCTTTAAAGTATGGTAAAGGGAAGATGACACATGTGCACAGAGAAGGAATGTTCAAACATTCACATATCATCATTTGGTGTGTATAAATGGACATCTGCCTTAGTTTCTGAAACCTGGGACCATGGAAACTGAGCATTTTTGTTTTGTTTTTGTTTTGTCATGTGATGCTACTATGGTATTACCATATTATTAGTAAGTGGTATGTATGATGCCATATTTGTGAGTCAAATTCTCTCTGAAATGAATAAAGAACCGAACACCAGCATTTGAGGTGTTGCTAATGACATTGCCGGCTACGTTTGGACAAGGAACTGGCCATTTTAAAATATAGTTTTTTTAGATATTCAATTTTTAATTTTTCAATTTATCACAATTCATATTCTGAGAGTTGTTGTATTCCAAGCTGATTGTGTAATATGTAGAGCCAGAAAAGAGCTTTCAAATAACACCACAGGCATCTTTTTGTGACTAACACTGACTGATATATTCAAGGCTGAATGTATAGTGTCCTACCCTCACATGTGAACCTTTCCTAGTCTGTTTCTCCCTTAATATTAGTGTCAGATTCAAACCAATGCAGTTCTGGGGTGCTACCTTGCTACTAAAAAGGCACACCAAGTATGATTGAAATCCGGGTCGGTCGGGTCCCAAAGTGTCTGATTTCACGTGAAATGACTCAATTGGGATTTTACTGTGAAATATATAGTACAACTGGCACCCATGTTTACAATTATTGGATCATACACTCACATTTCAGTGCTGGGTTCTTCCCTCGATGCAGACACAGCCTCATACACATTAAGCGGTTTTGGTGCCAGGTCATCACGTCCATCGAGGAACGACTCCGTGCCTACCGGAATGACTGTGCCTACCAGTGCACAAAGAGGAAGACAAAAAGAAAGACAACAAGTTTGAGAGTTTGGCAGACAAATAGACAGAACATACAGTAAACCGTTGCAAAATTGTCTGAAGTGACACCAGACAGTACTGTAGGCATTCCATACACATTCACAGAATCAAAGAACAATATCAGGCCAGCTCTCATTGTGTGTGTGTGTGTGTGTGTGTGTGTGTGTGTGTGTGTGTGTGTGTGTGTGTGTGTGTGTGTGTGTGTGTGTGTGTGCGCATTAACGCCTGCTGTTGTGCATTGATATAAAAAAACTTACTTTATACATGCCGATGATATCCAAGAGCTTCTTGAATAAGTAGTGTGACCGCCGACCCAGCTGAGCAGCATTCTTCTCCTTTTACTTGTGTCCTACAGCCAAAAAGTAAGCAGTTATTGTGATTTCATGGTTAAAGTAATAGGCCTACAATACAGTTGACATACACATTTATCCTGAACTGCGTTGTTGGGTCCTGACAAGCCAGTGGTAGTGAGAACAATATAATTGGATGTTGAAACTAGTAGGGATTTTCCTTTAAGGTTGTGTGTGGTGTAGAGTGGGGTGTGCATGCGCATGTTTTGTACGTGTGTGTATGAGCATATGTGTGTGTGTGTGTGTGTGCGTGTGCGCGCGCGCGCATGCACTGTTATGCATGACATATAAAGATCTTACTTCCTACATCCTGATGTTTGAGGACTCCTCGGATAATTAGTGTCGCAGACCCAGCAGAGCAGAAGTACTCTTCTTTCATTTGTGTCCTACAGCAGAAAAAGAATGAATAACTATGAGTAATAGTAATTGGGATTTTACTGTGAAATATATAGTACAACTGGCACCCATGTTTACAATTATTGGATCATACACTCACATTTCAGTGCTGGGTTCTTCCCTCGATGCAGACACAGCCTCATACACATTAAGCGGTTTTGGTCCCAGGTCATCACGTCCATCGAGGAACGACTCTGTGCCTACCGGAATGACTCTGTGCCTACCGGTGCCCAAAAAGGAAGACAAAAAGAAAGACAACAAGTTTGAGAGTTTGGCAGACAAATAGACAGAACATACAGTAAACCGTTGCAAAATTGTCTGAAGTGACACCAGACAGTACTGTAGGCATTCCATACACATTCACAGAATCAAAGAACAATATCAGGCCAGCTCTCATTGTGTGTGTGTGTGTGTGCGTGTGTGTGTGTGTACGCGCATTAACGCCTGCTGTTGTGCATTCATTTAAAAAACTTACTTTATACATGTGCTGATGATATCCAAGAGTTTCGCCAACCCAGCTGAGCAGCATTCTTCTCCTTTTACTTGTGTCCTACAGCCAAAAAATAAGCAGTTATTGTGATTTTGTTGTTAAAGTAATAGGCCTACAATACAATTGACATACACATTTGTCCTGAACTCAGTCACTTACATATCTCAGACAATCCAAATCGGTTTTCATCGGTTTACTTCTTCAGTGACTTAGTTCCAGCTTCTTACACATCCAGCTGTCTTGGTAACAGGTCAGAGGAAAGACGTCCATCTTATCCAGAGCATAAGAGATTTAAAAAAAAAAAAAAAAAAAAAACGTTACAGAGCTTTGCAGACACACCTTCAAAACATACAGGCAACCTAAATATATGAAAGGCTTTTGTCTCACTACTGTAGTGCACACAACAACTTTACATATTTCATTTACATTAACAAAAATATAAACCAACCAGTCTTCGGAAATACTGCACATACTACAGAGTACAATATCACACAGTCACACTAGAACTAAACGGTCTCTGGGACAACTACACACGCACGATTTGCGGCTGATATCAGCTATCATGCATAGCTTGTTGAAGTAGCTGTTGCCAATATTGCCTATAGAGCTCTAGCCACAACTTTCTTTAAACCAGGAAACTTCCCTGTAGCGTCAACAAAGCAACAAATCCCTGCTCGTGAAAGAGAGAAATAGGCTAACTCTAACCCTCCACATTAAAGCCTTGATTTTGGAACACATCGACAGGTGAATGTAAACAGTTTTCCACGCAGCCAGCTTCATCCGCATACGGTAATCAAACAGTTAGGTAGTACACAAGCTACGACGCTAACCAAACAAGCAAAGCACATATCACATACGAGCCGAGATAAGAAACGTCAGTTGACACACAAACAATAAACAATTGTCGCGACAACATTTTCTTGCACAAGCAAGCTGCCCCACATGATGCGACTTACCACACCTAACATACCGGTAATATTATGCGCGAGCTCTTCCTCTGCCTTTATCTCAGAGTTCGGACTCGCAGTGAGCTCAGAATATCGCAGGCGAAGTCACACAAGCACTTAGTTGCACCCACAAAACTAGTTCTAGGTGATACAAAAAAAGAAGAAAGTTCATCGACTTCCCTGATGTAGAACTATCATGACACTTGTGGTAACCGAAGACACTGACAGTCTTCAGATGCCAGCTTGCCCCCCAAACGAAAATGCTGTCGTTATTGCATTCTAGGTTGGGTTGAGCAGGTGAAGTAGCGGCCCTTCCTAAAAAAAAATCTCTGGTAGCGGCTAGATATAATTTGTCAGATTTGTGTTAGTTTAGCGTCCTGCATTAGGTATCGCTGGTGTAGTGGACACACTTAGCTCAATCTACCTAAAAAGTATCCGCCCAATCTGACAGCCAACCATCCGTTATGAGCTATTAAGCGAAATAGCAACCAAATGAATCCCAGAAGGGCTAACATTATGACTTACCGTAGCTAACTAACCACCGTTGACAGAACCTGGACGAAGGCTGGAGGAACATGTAACTTTCCAATGAAATGTAGCCTACATTTGTAAAATTCATTAAAGCAAGCATCTATATTCCCAAATCCACCACAGGACAGCAAACCGCTGCAGTTATGACTAAGTGCTTATTCATTTGCTCCCCTTAAAAGACTAGTTACCGTTTCCTCCTATTACTCGAAATGTGTAACTTTCTATGAAATGTGCCTTTGCTTTCCACAAACAGGAACTCACGGCTGACGCACATTTACATCGCGAAAAGCAATATATGGCAAGTTTACATAAAAGGCGCACACTTACCGAAACAATGCTTTCAGAAGCCATCCGATGTCCTCTCTTCTGGACGTTGGTAGCCCGGTAGCCGTTTTGGCAATGGCGACCGGTAAAATTCAAAATTCAAATATCGTTGACAAGATAACTTAGATTACAGGGTTGAAATGACCCAGGGCCTGGGTGCTGATGTGGGTTTGGCCAATAACCCAGGTAATGGGTCAGAAAAATAACCCAATATGGGTTATATTTAACCCATTTTTTATAGAAAAGCAATTGACCCAGGGGTTTAGTCAAAGTAATAACCCAGCTCTTTTTAGAGTGTACAGTACTGTATCAAATCGCCAAATAAACGTATAATAAATAATTGATAGTGTATAGCAGAAAATATTCACTTTTTTTAATCTATTATTCAAACATTCAGGTGCTGTAAACTAAAACTGATTTCAGTGCCAAGTTGACTTACAGCGAGAACTGCTTGCAGTGACACCAATCAGAAAACGAGGGCAATAGAGAAACTCAAGGAGAAAATGGCAGTGGAAGCAATAATGGTCAAATAGCAGCAATTTGCTGTTCTCTGAATATACTGTGTAGCCTATGTGAACACGTCCTCATCCTAGCCTCTGCAGTTCTCTTCCTATTCTCCGTTCTCCCTCTCTTCCTCACAATCCTCTCAATTCTTTGTCATCTCTTTCTTGCAGCAGTTAATTCAAGTCCTTACACGATCTGAGGTTACGACTATTGGATTTTGAAATCTCTACGTATTTCTACGTATACAGTATTTGTACAGTACTACATTCACCAAACGACACAAGGTGACCTGCCATGACACAGAGTGCTGGTGACAGTAGAAGGACATATATATAATGAGAGATGAGGTGGATAGGAAATTCAAAGATGACTATGGCAAAGGTTGCTGACATTGAACAAGTTTTGAAGCTATAGTATAGAAGCCTCGGTTCTATAGACGTTTTCGCAAGACCTGTGACACACAGGCACGCAAACAGACACAGGCACACACATGAGTACACATACACACACACACACACACATGCAAGCATGCGCACACACACACAGACACACACACACATGAACACAAACACATGCACGCATACACAAGCACGTGCATACACACACACACACACACACACACACACACACACACACACACACACACACACACACACACACACACACACACACACACACACACACAAATAGAGATACTCAGAATGTTCCTTTCCATAACACATTCTCTCTCTGTCTGTGTGTGTGTGTGAGAGAGAGACAGAGAGAGAGAAAGAGAGAGAAAGAGCTCTCTCTCACACACAAACACACACACACACACACACACACACACACACACACACACACACACACACACACACACACACACACACACACACACACACACACACACACAGAAAGTCCTGATGGATAAAATATTGCTGAGGTACAGTAATGTATCAAATCGCCAAATAAACGTATAATAAATAATTGATAGTGTATAGCAGAAAATATTCACGTTTTTTTTTATTTATTATTCAAACATTCAGGTGCTGTAAACTAAAATTGATTTCATTGTCAAGTTGACTTACAGCGAGAACTGCTTGCAGTGACACTAATCAGAAAACGAGGGCAATAGAGAAACTCAAGGAGAAAATGGCAGTGGAAGCAATCATGGTCAAATAGCAGCAATTTGCTGTTCTCTGAATATACTGTGTAGCCAATGTGACAAACATTGAGTTGCTTTTCAAAGGGTGTTGCTGTCACGGCATTGTGTGTGTGCAGACTTTACAGTTTTGGCAGATGAAATATACTGTAATGATACCATTGTAAATAATGAATGGAAGTTTGGTATGAATGGTATTTTGGCACTACCATACCATGACATACTCTGTGATTCCAACATGTTGCTCCCATAGACAATTCAGTCACATGCATAGCAAATACAAGTGCAAATATTACTGTAAGGACCACACTTCACAAAGGGTGGATGTAACAAGACAGCGTCTCTATGCATATGACAAATAAACATCCGTCTATCAACATCCTAGTATCCATGTATATTACGTTTTACAGGATATTAAGTTTTACAGGACAGTAGGCCTACACAGCAAAAATGCCAGTGTTAAATTAACTCTGAGGGTGTTACATTTAACACCGGATGAGTGTGTATATGCGTCCACTCTTTTCAGTGTTAATTTTACACTAACACTGGTGTTAATGTTTTTACACTCATATATCGTTATTTTTTTTACTATGTGCGGAGTTAAACAATAACACTGACTGACATATGTCTAGTGTCAGTGTAAATATTTGTACACTCAGCTATAGTTATTCCCTACACGTTAAGGAGTTAAAAGCAACACTTGTTAAGTGTTAATTTTACACCAGACTAGTATGTTTTACACTGAAATCTAGTTATTCCAACACTGTAGAGAGTTAAAATCTAACACTAATTTTAATAAAATGTTACACTACTGTGGTTGAAAATGCTACACTGACTTCCAATGCATCTAAAAAAATACACAAGGCAAACACTTCTTCAGAAAATGTATCTTGTTAAATGGCCACATCACATAGACAATGAACTGTTTGCATGGATTCACACATAATTACAATATGGAACAAGGTACACTTGATCGTCTATGTCAATTGCCTATCGCAAGGTCTGTAATATACCAATTCATTTTCACTGTGAAAACCTATTTTTTCCCTCCTCAATGCCAAATGCAATATAAAAAAAATGGTGAGATCAAAAGATTGGCATTTTTTGTATTTAACAATGACATTGTGTCAACAAAGGCATCTCCTTTTCAACTACAGTAATCACACATTCCAACTTCATACTCTGTGACATAGTTTTTGACCCAGGAAGTGGTGGAAACTAATGATTCATCAAACGCTTCATTCAGCACCTTATTCTGTTTGATCTGAAGAGCATGTTCATGGTGAGAAAATAAACCATGTTTTTAGAGTAGGACCAATCACTTATAGCTCTGCATATTCTCTCCTGGTGTGGTTTTACTTCTTTGAAACTGTTACAGTTCATTGCGACTAAACATTGATGAGAGAGACCCAGCGTTATGCACATACAAGTTATTGTATCTCTTTTTACATCAAAACAGACACCCAGAACAAATGCCTCATCCTTTTAGATTCTGTGTTCAGATAGGAAAATGGGTTTTCTAGTTGATCAAAACAACTCTCTCCAAAGTTTCTCTTGATGCATCAGAAGACAAACAATTAAAGGGGAACTTCTGCCAATGTCAATATTCTATTGCATTGCTCACGCTACCCTTGACTTGTGAGTACCCGGTGATGCTACATTTTTTGGCTAAACCCTTTCCAAGATCTGAGCTATTCTAATGGGGGCAGAGTTTGTTTACATTAAAAACCTTCTAGCATAGGCCTACTCCAAATATTTTCCCAAAAGGTATTGCTGTTTGCTAGTTGTCTGCTGATGTTGCATAACCTTACGGATGTTACTGGGAAGAAATCAAAATGTTTTTTTTTTTTTTTTTAAATGTAAACAAACTCTTCCCCCATTACAATGACCACGATCTCGGAAAAGGCTGAAGAAAAGAAAAAAATCTCAGGTACTGACAAGTCCAGGGTAGTGTGAGCATTATAACTGCATGTCGAAATTGGCAGAATTTATCCTTTAACAACAGCTATCTTTGTGTGAGCATGAACATCATTAACCAGTTCCTCCATTGAATCAACTAGACACTGCACAGTGCTCTCTGGAACAACTGAGGATTGAACCTGGGCAGTAACAGAGATACACATGTCCCGAATAACTGCTGTCAGGATCTGGATTAAAACAGTCTTTATGCACTCGAGAAAGGTGACGTTGGTTGGTTAAAACAACCAGGTTCTCCACAGTTCAATCGCAGAGACTTTGATCCATGCTCAAACTTCAAATGTCTAAATGACATTGAACAAGTGGTGTGGTGTAGTTTACAAAAGTACGTTACATTTCTGGTCAAACTGTACCCGTCTTCAAACCTCAGAGTGAAGAAGCCTTGCTCGAATTTCTTTTACTCTTGGACTTTCTTTCACTTTGCCGACGTCAATGCCATACACAGTGGTTTGGATGAAGATGAAGAAGTTGGACAGGGCATCATCATACGACACAGCAAAAGCATAATGTGCCTTGAAGAGCTCATCAAAGGCAGCAACTGGGGTCTGCATCCTGCAGGGAATGGCCTTCTGGTCCACGATGATGTAGAAGTCCTGGATGCAGTTGCTTCTTTCTCCGACACCGAGCAGAAAGGGCTGTCTGGGGCCAGTTTTTTCAAGGAAGGTCTCCATGCTTGATCCCACCTGTGAGTGAAAAAGTGAGTGTGAGTGATGAAATGTTTTTACTCAAGTCATTTTAATTCATAAAGACAAGCTGGGCTACTTCACAGTGACTAGACCCAGAGATGACTGGAGCACTCGACAACTTTTTTAGAGGTTTTTTTTTATTATTTTGGTGCACAAAATGACTGACGTTGCGCCGAAACGTCAGTCATTTTGTGCACCAAAATAATCTTTAAAACCTCTAAAAAAGTTGCAGAGTGCTCCAGTCATCTCTGGGTCTAGTCACTGTGAAGTAGCCCAGCTTGTCTTTATACTGCTGTCCTCGACGGTGAGCACCACCAAGGCTGAAGCGAAGACATCCCCTCTTCATTTTAAATCATGCGCGACCGACTGTATGAATGGATCTCTGGCCCCACGAGTGACTGAGTGAGTGTGATGAAATGTTTTTACTCAAGTCATTTTAATTAATATGCGAATGATTGTATGAGAGCAATACACAACTTGATGAATTAATGATGAATTCAAGGCATGGATCCATGAATGTATACAACATTTGTGTGATAAATGGATGTATTACTTTTTTTAAATTATTTAACTGCACCCCAAGAATTACAATGCCATATTGGCTCCTGAAAACGTTGCATCAGTGATGTACGGTCTTAAAAAAAATACCTTCATGAACTTCATCAGGCGTCGAGTAGCCTCCGACGCACTCATCTTGCCACTCTTCTTGCCTTTAACTGTTGGAGGCAGGAGGTGAAGCAGAAGAAGGAGGGCAGCCATCTCAGAATCCCACTCCTCAGAATGCCAGACTGCAGAAATAGAAGTGACATATTGACGTGTCAGTTACAGTTAAGTTTTCTGTAATTACATGATGGATTGAATATGGTTAGCAGTGGTAGCATGATGGTATGGTAGCAGTGTGTACAAATGTAATTTGTAGTAAAGGGGAGAAAAACATAAGAGAACACAACAATGACCTATTTTCATTGTGCACTGAAGCATAAGTGATCTACTGCATCTACTATTCAGTGGGCTACGTCAGAGAAATTAGAATACGGTATGCAAACATCCGCTACTTCCTGAAGTTTAGTTTGCTCGTGGTTTCCTGTCTTACATTACTGTAACTTTTACCATAGTTGTAATGTCAGACACACCAGGATTAATCAGTTGGTTCAATAATGCAAGACAGGAAGCCAAGAGCTATCAAGTTCAGATAGTAGTGGATGTGTGCAGATTATTAAGATTAACACTGTTAACACTTACCACAATGTCAACTTCCAAAGGGTCCAAAAACAACTGCCACCACTGACCATCGACGGCGATGCTGTGGAGAGAGTGAGCAGCACCAAGTTCCTTGGAGTGCACATCAGCGACGACCTCTCTTGGACCACCAACACTACATCACTGGCGAAGAAGGCCCATCAGCGTCTCTACTTCCTGCGCAAACTAAAGAAGGCAAGTGCTACACCCTCCATCATGACAACATTCTACAGAGGAACCATAGAGAGCGTCGTGTCCAACTGCATCACAGTGTGGGGATGAAGCTGCACGGAGAAAAACAGGAAGACACTCCAGCGTGTTGTGAACACAGCGAAGAAGATCATTGGAGTACCACTCCCCTCCCTGCAGGACATTTACACCACACGCCTCACCCGGAAAGCACTGATGATCATCAAAGACACAAGCCACCCTGCACACAAACTGTTCAGCCTCCTGCCCTCTGGAAAGAGGTACAGGCGCCTCCGTTCCCGTACCACCCGGCTGGCGAGCAGCACAATGCACCAAGCGATCAAGATGCTGAACACTCAACCCACTCTCCCTCCACTGTCAGCCTCTAGCCAGCAAGGCCACTGACAACCCCCCCCCCACTGTCAGCCTCTAGCCAGCAAGGCCACTGACAAACCCCCCCTCCCCATCCCCCACCACCATATCTGCGACTGAACATTCCACCTGCACTACTATACTTGTGACTGAACTTTCAACCTGCACTAACTCAAAACATGCACACACACACACACACACACACACACACACACACACACACACAAGCACACTGCACTTTCTGCACTAAACCCAACATACACACACTGACACACACACACACACACACACACACACACACACACACACACACACACACACACACACACACACACACACGAACACACACACAAGACGCACACCGCACCTTCTACCTGCACTAAACACATACACACACACACACACACACACACACACACACACACACACACACACACACACACACACACACACACACACACACACACACACACTGCTGCTGGTGTACTTGACAGACCTTTTTATATTTATTTTCTTCAAAATGCTACTATTACCATGTCAGAACGCTATAAAGGACTTTTTTTAGGAAAAGCACAAAAACACAACAAATACCTCTTAATGTATGTCCTCTACAAGTCTTCTGTTGTCCAGTCTTGCACTTTAAATGTCTGTATGAGCACTGTCTATGTCCATACTGTCTTAAGTCCATGTATAAGTACTGTCTATGTCTATACTGTCTATGTCCTTACCTTAATTAGTCTATGTCTGTATGGGAAAGCAAGAAATGTAATTTCAAATTCTTTGTATGACCAGTGCATGTAAAGAAATTGACAATAAAACCTACTTGACTTGACTTGACTTGACAATCATCAGACTCTTGTTGTGCAGACAGAAGCAGCTCATCAACAAGCGGACTCGGAGTTAGGTTCTTGCAGCAATCTGCGATGACTCTAGGTTTGAAAACGGTTGGCCACTTGGAGAGGAATTTACCAGACACCTCCTCACCAAAGATCATTGAGAAGTCTTGGTCAATCTTAAAACAGAAAAGGTGAAGGGGAAGAGAACACAGTTGTCATGGAAAAATAGGCAACAATTACACAATCAAGCAAAATAAGGCAACCACAAAATTGTCAGGAATGCATTTATGCTTACCAAGCCAGGTGTATCCAAGAATCTGGGAAAGAGATCCAGGACAGTAGAGGCACTTTCAGGGTTTTGAATGATTCTTTGTCTGTGCTGGAGTGTAGCCTTCATCTTATTTTTGACAAGGATTGTATCACTTGAGTGTTTCATCGCTGATATGGCTTCCCTGCATTCATCCCCGGTCAACTGCTTCTCATCTGAATGGATACTGCGTGGAGTCTTGGGGCCCTCTTGGAAAGTTGTCTTGGATTTCTTGTGGTCTTGAGCAGAGGTCCGCTGAACAGTTTTCAGCCTCCACGCTAGGTAGCCGGACCCACTCTGATGATCATAAAAATGTTCCTGTTGATAAAGAAAAACAGACTCATATGACCTCATAAAAAAACTCCAGGAAAACCTTTTCACAGACCCCAGTGAGATGAGGGATGCCACATCCAGGAATGGCAGACTTGCTATTGACAAAAACAGTTTTAGAAATATACACAGAATATACAAGGATGCATTATGGTTCGCACTCACATAGCCATTCTTGGAATCTGGGTCACTCAATTTTGGGAACAGTGTTGTAATCCCAAGTGCATAAAGGTTCCGCACATTTACCGGAGGTACCCTCCAAGGAAGAAAGACATCACCAAAAAATTGAAAATTTCATTTAGAGTACTTGTTTTAATAGTTAACCCATTGATGCCTGATGCTGCATAGCGCAACATTGACCCTAGTGCCTGGAGACGTATTATGCAGCACTCAGGGTCATGGGTGCAAGAAGAGGGTCTTGGCTTTTAAATGCAATTAATTTCATGTTTTTATGTGCTAGGGAAGCTGAGATATTTATGTTTTTAAGGTTTACAGCACCTTTTCCCAAATACAGCATTTAGCAGGTGTTTTTGCAGGTGTTTGAGGCATCAATAGGTTAAGCAAAACGTAAAAAAAAGAATAAATTCTGCAATAATACAAAAATGAATGAATATCAGATAATATCAGCTTAGTAAAATAAACAATTAAACTAAAACTGAAGAGCAAATTAAATAGCCGAGTAAAAATAAAAACCAATGAGAAAAGAACCACAATCCAATATTGCAAGTGCATTCACTTACCCATGGTTCTCCACCATATCTGCCATAAGCATGTTGACCATCTTTCTTCTTGTAACATCACTGATGGTGCTTGTTTTCTTGTACTCTTCTAGTATTTCTTTTCCACCAGGCTTTGAACACAGAACAGCTCTAACATTCTGAAACGACAATTGCACATCATTCACACTGCAAGTACAGTAGGCATTTCATCTGATGTTACAGTTGTTTGGCATGATAAATGAGAATTAGCCATCATAGCAGAGCTCTGCATCTTCAGTCCAACATCATAAAGGTAAAACACAACACTAGAGTTGACACTGCAATTCACGACAGCACAGAGAAACGGCACATGCACTCTCTCATCTTGTGTAGGTAGTGTAGGCACCTTCAGTCAATGCAAATCAATGGAGAACACGCCCAACTCTGTCAAAAAATTGATAGTGATTAAAACTGTGTGAATATGAAGTAACACATTAATCAAAGACCAGATTTGAAATGTCAGGCTAAATATGTACTTAAATCATAAGAGTTGACAAAATACATATGAAAATCAAATTATATTAATTATGTAGATATTTAGCAACACACTTCATCTATTGTCTTTGCATAGTGTGTTAATGGACATTTTTCACATTGTTAAGCCATTTGACAGAGGTGAGCCTCCTCCATTCATCATGTCTACCTCCAACAAATGGCTGCCATGGATTGCCGTGCAGAGGGGGTGGGTTGGGGGGTGGGGGTGGGGGGGTGTCCACTCTAGTATTATGTTCTACCTCTATGTCCAACACCTACTGAAGTTACAGTATCAATATACTTATTGTGAAACTTAAATATAAGGTTCGACATTGGTCTAATTGACATCAGGGTCAATAGCATTTGGTTAACTTACATCTTTTGCAACGTTGCCATCCAGGGGCCCTTCAATCAGCTGTCTTCTCCGAGTCTTTGTAGATTCCAGTATCACTGTTGAGTCAGAGCCCACAGAACCTGATGATGATCCTTGGGATGCACATGATGGTGATGGGGACCAGTCTGATGAAAATGAGCCCTCTAAGAACGTCACCTCAGTATGGGTATCTAAGAGAAAATATAGCATTGTAAATGATTATTGACAATACACATCCACCGCTTCCGAAACTTGAGGCCGATCCTAGTTTCCTATCTTACATTCTTAGACAAACTGATTAATCCAGGTGTGTTTGGCCTCACAACTATGTTCAAACACACCTAGATTAATAATCAGTTCGTCCAATAATGTGAGACAGGAAAAGAGTAGTGAATATGTGCATATAGCCTAGTGACCAAGACAGGAGATGTGTTACAGCTCAATTTACCTTTTGTAGAAAACAAACTCAAAAATTAATTGCTTTAAACTATAAGCCTGCAATCACTTACCAGTACATTCCTCTGCCTTGAAAAGCACCCCTGGTGACTTTAAGAGTTCATCAAATATGTCTGAATCCACTTCCACATTAATGGAATCCTTCAGCCTTAAAGAAGCAGAATCTGGCAAATTGAATTTCGCCAGCACTGAAACACAAGATACTGTCAGAGAGGTTTGGTTAAACAGTTACCTGCTTGCAAAAACAGTGATTAACTGTACTCCTCCTCGGCCTGTGGTACCCTGACCCATTTGCTGACTCCATTATACTCTACAGCCACCAGCATGTTGCTTTAAAGACAAAAATGGCATTACTTGAGGTATTCCTTAAAGGGGTATGCCACTATTTTGGGGCTTAATACAGTTAAAATCGTTGGCCAGGGTTTATATAGGTGGTAAAGTGTCTTATTTTTCATGTAAGCCGTTGTCTTTTTTTAAGACAAGTTAAAAGAGGGAGCATGTCGCTAAGCTAGTGAAAGTCAATGGATCCGTGTAGCATGTAGCAATGCTACATGGATGCATTGACTTTCACTAGCTTAGCGACATACTCCCTCTTTTAACTTGTCTTAAAGCAAGACAACGCTTCACATGAAAAATAAGACACTTAACCACCTTTATAAACCCCAGCCAACGATTTTAACTGTATTAAGCCCCAAAATAGTGGCATACCCCTTTAAGTATTACATTTACACACAGTGATCCTCGCCCAGGTGTGGGGAGGAGGGTGGGTGACTTAACACTACAATTAGAATAAAAAAAAACCTCCTGTCCTGTGTGGTGCTGTGTTTTGTGAGCGAACATTTGGGGGAACTGTAAGATAGGCTTAAAAACACGAAGAGAGCTTTCACCTGTCAAGGCTAACTTTTTTTTAACCAAGCCAACTCTAACCGCGGGTCTGCAACGCGCAAGAACTCTCTTCATGTGTAAGCGCTCATAGAACTAATACAATTGTATTATTTCTATGGAAAGCGCTCAACATGATCAGACAAAGACCACGATTTCATAACAGGTAGTTCTGGAGCTGTACACGATGGAGCACCGAACACAGACCTCAACTTGGTCGCGCTCTCAACAGCTGGTTCTAGAGCTAGAGTTGATGTGCGGGTGTCTTGTTCCAGTCATCCATGAAAATACCGGACAAATCGCGTCCCTCACCGGCTCAATATGGGGCGCACGATTTAACTACCATGGCGTTCCATATTTCAAGGGACCGTTGCAACCATTGCAGACCCAAAACGCCGGTGTATCATTAATAAACGTTCATAGGAAACCGAAATGTAGTATCAGTTAGTTCAACCCTACACCAAGTTACCAAACTAGCCACATTGCATTGGCTGCTTGCAACATAAGATATTTTGCACATATGCAGTGTCGACATACTACACTCCAACCGTGTAGAGTATTTCAAATTCTAACAAATTGCTCAAAAAACCTTCCGGTATGAACAACATACACTATTTCAGAGGACTATTGTTTACTAAACCCTGGTCCAGTGCAGTGTTGGTCAACTAGCATGCTAAGCTAACGTTAGTTAGTTAGCCTAATTCGCTTACTTACCCAGCTGACAGAATCAACCACGAAACGATTATATAAATCCCAAAGTGACATTTGTATCGGCCAAAACGTAACTTACCATATAAAGGAAAGATTTTCCACGACAAAATTATGGTTAACCGCTGCCGCTGCTGACAGTGTCCCACTCCCAGCCCAGGTAGGCAATGCGCTCCAGCAGGCGATTCAAAGGGTGGGTGTGGCCAATCTAACGCGTCACAGTGTGAATCCGGAGATTTTATTATAACTACAGATATTAACTCTGACACTATCCGGGACTGACTCCAGAGGAAGTTAACCCTATCGCGCCGGATGCATCATATATGTCTCATCAAATTCAAAGCCCTCTCCACGCTGACACAAAAAAAAATCGATCTGAAAAACATCCTGCGTGTCATTTCCAAACGTCCTGCAGTACACGGAAACCGCCACAAGAGAGCAGCGGTCGACAACAAGTTGACCACAGCTCGGCGAAAAACAGGAAAATGGGGTGGAAGCGGTTTCCCTGACCGACGCTGAGATTTCGTCAAATTGCATAAGGTTTGTGTACAAATTTCCGAAATATAACTCTACATCCTTTAATTTGAACACTTGCTTTGTGCAATTAAGCAAGGAAGAGTTTATATTTTTACACCGTGTTGCAGAGAGATCGTGCTAAAACTGATGAGACATATAAGCACCATCCGGCGGTGGCAGGAAGTCAGCCATCAATGCATTTGCTCCATAGGGAAACTTACAAAGCACACCACGACGATCGTTTAACAAAACACACAAGTTGTTTTACTTCAAGACAAAGATATTGCCTTAAGAAACAGGTTTTACTTGCAATTTTGAAAATGTAATGCAAAATGTTGAAATTATGATCTCGTAAAAAATGCATTGAAGTGAATGGAGAAATGGTCCAATTGTAGTAATGGACCCATATATTCAAATTACACATCAAAAATGAATAATGATCTATATTACACTCATAAATAGGTTGTTGAGCATCCAATCAGCTATGTTTTTACATAGATTTAAAAAAAATTACCCAACCAGGCTGTGGGAAATGTAAAATATGGTCCTGCTAAAACAAGGATAGGCTTTAAAAAAATGGCAGGATCTCACTAAATATTTAAAGATAATCCTCAAATTAAATTGTCTGACAACTTTTTTAAATAAAAAAAAAGTTGTAAATGCATTAAAAGTCATTTTTCAATGGTCATGAAATTGGATTTTTCATTCATTAAAAGCCTGATGCATCATATATGATGCATTAAATATCTCAGCGACCTTAACAAAATTTTGAATTTTTTTTTACATTTCTTATAAGGGACCAATATTGAAGCAAATTCCAAAAAAATAGAATTTTCTCTCATTGCTTTCATGGTTCAGGTTTCACAGGGTTAATGTTACTCAATTCTGAGTAAAATGACCAGTGACCCCTGTTAATTAACACTAGCACTGAAAAATTAACTCGGGCACATTTGCTGTGTATAGTAGATTCTTTGCTTTGAGGACAAAAGCATATTGCTTAGTCAGGCATTATAGTTTATGCCTAGAAAGCAAATATTGATGTTTATGTCCGTTTTACTAAAGTAAAATGACAAGCTCTTGTAGCGCAGTCAAAATACTTTGTTATGAGCTTAGTGCTGCACAGCACTTCACTCTTTTTTATGATTTAAACCTTAGATGAACTGCTGCGTAAGACGACTGACAACATGAACTACTGTATATGAGTTTCAACAGTAGAAAGATACTGATTGCTAGACTGATTGATTGCTAGACGGTGTACAGGATTACCATTTATATTTCTTTGTAAACTTTTGATTGAAAGACCATGTCATTTGAAGTGAGAGACGAATGGCAATAAACTGTTTGACAGCTTAGCAAAGCACAGCACAGGACAACACAACACAGCACAGCAGTGTGCCATAATGTATGCAGTTGTTAGCATATAACAAGAGAAAAAAAAGTCCCTTATGTCAAAGTGCACGAACATGCCCCATGCACAGTGGGGAATTACAGTGCACTGACTCCACACATGCATCCATCATTCAGCAGGAGCGTCTAATAAAAATGTATGAGATATGCTTGGTTGATTATGACAAATGGCACAAGACTAGCATGCACCATAGCGGGGCGTGCTAATCAATCAGCTTAGTCAATGAACTAATGGTTAAATGTTTCAGGCAGTACGAGACGAGTATGAGACGCCCGCCTGCTCAACAGGGAGCCCCAGATAATACATATTGATCAGCTTTGCACCAGCAGTTGTTGTGATGTTAAAACAGCAGATAATTGAGTATAATGATCTGCAGAGTCGTACAGAGTGAGATTTGTTATTTGTTTCATGATAATTACAAACTTGTTTTATGAAGCGGCAAGACGTGATGTGAAGAGATGGAACGTGTTATCTTCGGCGGTTCAGTGCTGCTGATGTGATAAATTCTTAAAAGTGACTGACAAAATTATAATGCACACACACATAATGGGGAAAAAACTCAGTGAGAGAATGATTGACGGCGCAAATGATGGTCTCAGATCTGAATAAATATTTTATTCTCGCTGTAAGTCTAACTTACTGCATTTTTCTATTCAGTGTCTTATTATACAAACTGTAGCTACATGATATGAAAGACATGAAAAGATTGAGACAGAAAAGCAGGAAAGTGAAAGAAACACTAATTGGCAACATGCTAAATATGAAACGCATTCTTCAAAACGACAAAAAAACGATCTTCGCCGCCATCTGACGCAACTGTGTCTGCCTGTCTGCCTTGTTCTTCAGCATTTTAGGGGAATGTTGACAAAATCATTTTAGTGGTTTATTAACCATGATGTTTAAGGGCCTTTAACTAAAGCAAGAGCAGTTTCACCACCGCCTATAATAAAGTCCAAGTAGGCACATAAAAGCTGTTGGGGGGGAATGCACTCCAATTACCTGGGGCTCCAACACCTGGCCTGCCTTCAACTTGTGCTATTGCTCAGAGTGACTTGTGTGCTGAAGAGAGACGCAGGGCCAGGGCTGGACTGGAGGGAGAAATAGGGCCCAGGCACGTTTGGCTGAAAGGGGCCCCTCATCATTAGCGGCACAGAAGTGACTCACCGGTGGGCCCTGCACCTTCGTGGGCCTCTATTTTCTTTTAATATTTAAAATGCCCGCAATGCCAGATGGCCAGTCCAGCACTGCGCAGGGCTCCACTCCATAGAGAACAGTCTGGCAAACGTTACAGTACAGTACAGTATGCCCCGGCCTCACTGAACTGTGGAGCTGTGGAGCTACAAATGCAAAGTAATTGCCTTTATGATGGCAATGGACTCAATAGGGCCCAGGCACTTTTGGCTTAAAGGGGCCCCTCATAATTACAGTAACGGCGCAGAAGTGACTCACCGGTGGGCCCGCACCTTCGTGGGCCCCTATTTTCAGAAATGTTTAAAAAAG
>NC_085861.1:8445991-8448491 GCF_034702125.1 Engraulis encrasicolus
CACCTACAGGAACAGTTAGAAAATGCCTAGAGGCTTGAAATTTATACAGAAGATAGGTCAGACCGTCCTCGTGGTCTGGCTGTAAAAAAACGCAATTATCGGCGAACGACGTCGAAGGCAGGGGGCGTCACTATTCGAAATGACGTCATTCGATGGCCAAGGCAGCCAATGAGTTAAGCAATATCAATGGAATTACATGAAAGTGTGATTAAAATCATGTATAAATAAAACAATGAGATATCAAAACCAGAAGGGGGAACATTCCTCCTCATCCCCTTCTGCAAATCGTGCCCTGCCCAGGCCTAGGGAGAGAGAGGGGGGGCCCAGGATTGGGTTCTCATTTCATTGTATTCTATTTATTTATGGGACCTTTCAGATGACTTTGTCCTGGGCCCGGACGAAAGCGTAAGTGGGCCTGGCTATACAGCTAAGTATCCTCGTGCGCATTACTTACACTCCGTAAACACACTCCCAAATAACTCATTCAAATCTGTGGACAGGCCACTTAGAGCAATAAGGCTCCCACTTCCAGAGGAACAGGCCTCCCAACAGGGAGGGTCAAAGGGGTTAGCTGACTAGGGCCCAGGGAGAGGAGGGTTCCAGAATTGGATCCCTATTACAGGGCGAATAGACCAGTCGCGACAAGCTCAAGCGACAGAGAATCGCTGGACTGTGCAGCAAGAGTGATAGGAGCGATGGAAGTGACAGCGTATGTCCGTTAAAAGCAGAATACAAGCATTCCAACTTTCCCATTGGCTGTGGCGACTGTCGCTGAACCGTATCTTAGCTAATTTGTACAATATTGGCTGGAGTTCAACTACAAACTGTCGCTCAAGTCGCACCAATCGCCTCTAATTTCCTGAATCTCTTTTGTCTGTTCTGTCCCCAATGACACAACCCAAGTCAATTACTTCCCTCACTGGACTCGCTCATGTCACGCTTGGTCTATTCATGCCTTTACATTGCATTGAGATGCAATTTCCTTGTATGACCTTTGCATGTGAAGAAGCTGACAATAAAGCCAACTTGACTTTACTTGAGGAAGAAAGGAAGTACGCACTCTGCTCTTCTAAACTAACAATCCGGTGCAACCAGAGCAGGACTAAATCATAATGAAAAAAATATACACATTTTTATTTTATTTTATTTTATTTTTTTCAGTCTTGACTTTGACGGGGTGCCTTTCAGATGATTTTATCCTGGGGCAGGTCAAAGCTGTCAGCGGCCCTTCCAGATGAAACTTCAAGCACATTTAGGCCTCAACACTATACAGCTGAGAAGCCTCATGCGCTTTCCACTCCTTACACACTCCCAAATAACTCCTTAAATCTGTCAGGCTGCTGTGCCATTTTAAGCTCAAACTCCCTTGGGGAAGGCATATCCACTATGATTTGTGAGTAATCAAGCATGTCTGTGTGTGCGTCTCTGTGTTGTGTGTGAGTGGTGAGTGTATGCAGTGTGTGAATGCAGTGTGTGTGTGTGTGTGTGTGTGTGTGTGTGTGTGTGTGTGTGTGTGTGTGTGTGTGTGTGTGTGTGTGTGTGTGTGTGTGTGGTGTGTGTGTGTGTGTGTGTGTGTGTGTGTGAGAGAGAGAGAGAGAGAGCGAGAGAGAGAGAGAGAGAGCATTCATATATTTGTGTATGTCTATGTGTGTGTGTGTGTGTGTGTGTGTGTGTGTGTGTGTGTGTGTGTGGTGTGTGTGTGTGTGTGTGTGTGTGTGTGTGTGAGAGAGAGAGAGAGAGAGAGAGAGAGAGAGAGAGAGAGAGCAGTTTGTGTGTGTGTGTGTGTGTGTGTGTGTGTGTGTGTGTGTGTGTGTGTGTGTGTGTGTGTGTGTGTGGTGTGTGTGTGTGTGTGTGTGTGTGTGTGTGTGTGTGTGTGTGTGAGAGAGAGAGAGAGAGAGAGAGAGAGAGAGAGAGAGAGAGAGAGAGAGAGAGAGAGAGAGCAGTGTGTGTGTGTGCAGTTTGTGTGTGTGTGTGTGTGTGTGTGTGTGTGTGTGTGTCTATGTGTGTCTGTGTGTAAGAGAGTGGTGAGTGTGTGTGTGTGTGTGTGTGTGTGTGTGTGTGTGTGTGTGTGTGTGTGTGTGTGTGTGTGTGTGTGTGTGTGTGTGTGTGTGTGTGTGTGTGTGCAGTGTATGTGTGTGTGTGCAGTGTATGTGTGAGTGCTGAGCCTGCATGTTTACTTGTGTTTTGGACTGCAGACAGGCAGAGTCAGAGTGTGTGTGAGAGACTGAAAGGTCAAAGGATTTGTAAGCGTGCTCTGCACATGATGCTGTTTGTGCTGCCTGAAATTGGCTCTATTAGAGTAACGCCTTTGGCTGTTTTCAGCCACTAACGTTGTGAACAATCTTTGTACTGTATCGCTGTTTGGTAGCTCAGACAATAAATGTACAATACTATTCAATTTTATTCATTTATTTATTTATTCAGTCACAATGACCATGGAAAACATGTCTGACAGTGCTACAAAGAGGTAGCTCAGGGTTAATTGTGGCAAGGGACATTT
>NC_085861.1:8453491-8470991 GCF_034702125.1 Engraulis encrasicolus
GTAATCTGACTGAACTTTTTTACCGGTTAGGCACCCGATCGAGTATCACTCCGTAACCCTACGAAAACCAATGTAGCCAGGCTCTGCCCTCATGACGAAACATACATGCAAGGAATGGTGCCAGAGCCAGCGGCATAGGCAGACGGGGCAGTCGCCTAGAGCAGAATAGGCCTATGTCTTGAGGGCGCCAGTAATACCAAAAAGTGCCACAAAATCAGAACTTCAACCAACATAAATCTTTACACTTCACATGAACAATGAATATTCATTATACACTCAGTAGGCCTATATAGACTCAGTATGAGTGTACCTGTAGGTACTAAATCAGATGTGCTCAATCAGATGTAGGCCTACAATGCTATGTTTACAGATGCCAATTTCTAAATACAAAAAAAAGGAAAGAGGGCGGGCAGGCCTGGGCCGCTCACCAGATTGACTAGAACTGGCCGAGAATGGAGGGATAATGGATACTATATCAGACTGCAAAGATTGAACTGAAATTTGGGGCATGTTTTGGTTATTTCCTCTTATTTCTACCCATTGTTTATGAATTGTTCACAACATCATGCAGAATGGATTCACAATGAATGCTGCTTCAAAATGGTAGCTGATCTCACAGAATTATTGACTTGGAATTGCAATGTGTTGATACAGTGAGTGATCCCATTATGGGGTTTTTTGTTGTAGTAGTAGGCTATATTTTGTCTTTCACATTAGAATGGGCAAACACTGTTCTGGTGAAAGCACTGGTGCGCATTGCTTGTATTTCTGACATTTAAAAAGCCCTGATCATAGCAATCAGAGGGAGAAAACTAGCTTTAATTATTTGTATGTTTTTCACCCTTCGGCCTTTTTCAGTATTCATCCTGTTACAAATAACTTGTTGACGTTTACAAACAGGGTGCGGTATGTCTACCTCTGTGTTCTACCGTTTTGAAAACTACTGGCTACTTTTTTGCTTCTCGATGTGCGGTGCCAAGCACACGCTTACCATTGATTTAAAAAACATCCCCGATTCTTCCTATGCGCACGTGTTCTACAAGCTGACAAGACGCAGCAGACACGACAGTCACAGACATACGTCTATCGTTTACAAAAGTAACACACTTTCCCAAGCTTGTCGCGCAGCTTTCCACTCGAATCAAGGCAAATCACCCACCCATCAGTCCTGAGTGCGCAGTGCGCAAATAGGCTAACTGAACTCAAACGAAACGCATAGTCCGAGAAGATGGGCACAGACGTTGAGCCACTCAAAAACAAGAGCACACACAACTGTTGCTGCTGCACACTATTCCAGTTAGCAGAAATAGCGTCACACAGTAACAAGCCTTGAAAGTGAAAACGTCGAAACGGCATTTATCGACCATGAGTCCACCCATCAGAACACTGCTTCCCAGAACAAGACGTGGCATAAAATATTGGCTCTGCCAGGGATAGCCTATCCGTGACCCAAATGCAACCCATTTTTTCTTATTTCTTGAATATATATATCGGCAACAACAAAGTTAATCTGCTATGAGTACAGATGAGACTGTGAATTATCCGTTGTCAAAAAGACAACTAGCTCTACGCAGCCAGTCAAACGCGCTAAACTTTGAGGATGAAACGCATGGTAGGCTATCCTAGTTAGCTGCCATAGTCGTCCCATTGGGGCAATGAATAATGCTAGTAAGAGTCACAATGCTTAAAAGGCAAACCCTTCATGAAAAGGACATCATACGCAGTCGAAGTAAACTATTCATTTTTTTCTAAATATCTGCCACGGCAGGTGCAATGATATGGAAACGTCACTGCACTTTATACATTGTATTACAATTATTTTCTTTTCTGCCATCAGCAACAATTTTGGCTATTTATTTTTTAATCTCTCGCGCTGCGCTGCCACAGAATTGTTGACCGCTCGTGTATTTTTTTTTGGAACACGGAAGAACAGGGATGACCCAAAACTAGGCTACTGATGAGTGAATGTTGTATCACACCGCCAATGGTGGAGTGTATAACTAAATCCGTACACCAAACACACCTCTCGTCCCCTTCTCATGACCAGGAGTGCTCTCGATTTGAGTTCAGTTGGAAAGTAAAAATTGTAAATTAATTGACATAAATTATACGGACGGAAATCCGTCCAAACGAAAATCCAGTTGACGGAATTCCGTCGTAGCGACGGAAAACTTTAATCCCTGCCTTACTCTTCTTGTAGTCCTCATCCTCGAAATGCTCCCTCCATACACGGTAGTAGCGATCCCTCAGGGTTTTTATGTCAGTTTCGTCCACTTCTAATGCTATTAGCCATTCCCGTAATATGGCAGGTTTAGACAGTGGCAGTCGCTGAAAACGGTCGGGGTTCCAGCTTTTCATTTTACGGTCGCAGCCGGTGTAAGAACCGCGGACCATGTTTAGCCTACCTAGCCACCACCTGATTGAGTAGCCTGCATCCGGGTCAGAGAGTTGCAACAGTGAGACACCTCTGAAAACACTGGCCAGTGAAAGACTGTGTGGTCCGATGATCGTCTCTGTGCCTCGGTTTGATTGACGAGACCTTTGTGATGAAGTGTGTAGCGTTTTTGAAGTTGTTTATAGCGGGGAAACATCAGAAAATAATAGGCCTATAATTGGCCCCGCCGTGATGCATTGGCTGCGTTTTTCGCCAAAAAGCTTAAAATTAGCTAACTCCATAACGGCGCGGCATTGCCCAGAATGGCTCATCATTAGATACATTATGTGGCATGAGAAAGCGATGGTGAAACTTTCATTTTACGCCGGAACTATCCTTTAACCCATTTTGACATGAAAACGCCTGCTAAAAAGGTGACATTATAGTCTAGTCGTGATTTCATGAACCCAGAAATGTTGAGTACCCTAAAGTTTTATTGCAGAAATGTCATCTATAGGTCAAATGAAGGGGATTTAGCTTGGTTGCCCAAAGTTGCACTTTGGGCAATTTGCATAATTAGCATAAATATATTGTTAAGGTAAGGACTACTACTGGTGAATAGGCTTGAAAAATTAAATCGTAGATATCACCTTGAAACTTTCTCAGTTGATTACTGACGATAAGAGAAGAAAAAAATATATTGGATGTTTTTTGTATTTTGATGTTTAGATATGCAAATGAGGGCATGCATCATTAATTATGCACTAATTTGCATACACACGAAATCAGCTTTTCATGGTAAAACCAGACTGAAAATTATTTTTCTGTGGGTAAAATTAGTATATTTCAGGGTTGAATTGGTGAAAACCCTCAGAGGAACCTGGTCAAGAAGATGTTTTGACATGGATAGATTATCGTGGAGTCTGTTAAGGGTTTTACCATTACGGAAGTGACAAAAGCATCAGACTTTGCATGGTGTTTCTTTAGGGTATATGTAGTAATTCTAGCCTAGGAGCCCTCTGAAAAAAACTTTCTAACATGTCATATGAGTGAGTCTGTGCTTACATGCTTGACAGCAAATGTAACATTGTGAACAAGTTGAGAAGATTCATACTTCGCCTGTATTAAAATGAGTATTTCCCACACTAAAACTAAGGTGAGAATAGACTGCTGCGAATGCTCACTCAGCAGCATACTGAATGGGGAGCTGTCAGTGCAACAAGGTGTCCAAGGTAGCAGCTTCTCCATCTTCTAATTTCCATAACATAGGCCTAAATATTTTTATTTGCATGAGAGTAAGGGACAAGGCCTCTCCATGTGTGTGAATAACCCATAACATCACCAAATTCTACATCTTCACACTTAGTAGTGTGCATATAGTAGTGAGTGCATTTCAGTCTTTTTTTAAGAATGGCATTATAAATTACTCAATGTATATTTTCAGTTGAGATGAAATAAAGAAAATTATTTCTAAGTAGGTGTTCAGTAAGTAGACAGAGGTAAATGGATTTCTTTTTTCAGACTTCAGAAGTCCTCACCTAGTAGCCTACTTGTGTTGTATTACCGTTACCTCAGTGATCACTACTTCTACTTCCAAACGGACAGCTCATGGACAACATGAACCATAGGTCTTTGCCACCCTTACCCACAGTATAGGAGAAATATCAATATAAAGCAACAATTCTCATATGGCATGTACTATGAAGGTGAACTCATTTTCTTGATATGCAAGGCACACACATAGTCCAGGAGGAAGGATAGCCAACCACGCCCCCTTTCCCCCCCAACAAAATGCCACAGGACCTTTTTAACCAAGATGTATAGTGGTAACAGTAACATTACTCATTCCCACCACATCTTTTTGCATCATATTGTACTTGACCTCAGAATACTCTACATGTTTCAATCCTATTTGTACAATAGTACAGTAGCATACAGTACAGTGCAGCACAGTACAGTAGAGTACAGTATGTTACAGTAGAGTACAATACAGTTCAGTATAGTACAGTACAGTACAGTAGAGTACAGTATAGTAGAGTACAGTATAGTAAAGTACAGTATAGTGAAGTACAGTACAGTTCAGTAGAGTACAGTATAGTGAAGTACAGTACAGTTCAGTAGAGTACAGTATAGTACAGTACAGTTCAGTACAGTAGAGTACAGTACAGTTCAGTACAGTACACTAGAGTAGAGTACAGTAGAGTAGAGTAGAGTACAGTAGAGTGCAGCACAGTACAGTGCACTACAGTACAGTACACTAGAGTATATTACAGTATAGTACAGTACAGTACAGTACAGTACAGTGCAGCAGAGTACATTGCAGTACAGTAGAGTACTATTGTATGATGTTTGTATTGGTAGCTCTTTTGAATTTGTTCACTGTATATGTAGGCCTACATGCAGGCTACAGCTGTTTAGCATGAAACACCTAATTCATCCATCTACGGTACATGTCAAAACTCTCTTGACCAGGGTCTTGAAAAGGTTTTCACTACCTCAACCCTGAAATATACATACTTTATCCACAGAAAAATAATTTTGAGTCTGGTTTTACCATGCAAAGCTGATTTCATGTGTATGCAAATTAGTGCATAATTGATGATTTATGCCCTCATTTGCATATCTTAACATCAAAATACAAAAAACATCCAATACATTTTTTTCTTCTCTTATCATCAGTAATCAACTGAGAAAGTTTCAAGGTGATATCTATGATTTAAGTTTTTTTTGCCTATTCACCTATATAGTCTTACCATAACAATATATTTATGCTAATTATGCAAATTGCCCAAAGTGCAACTTCGGGCAACCAAGCTAAATCCCCTTCATTTGACCTATAGATGACATTTCTGCAATAAAACTTTAGGGTACTCAACATTTCTGGGTTCAGTATAGGGGCCTATGGGGATCACGACTGGACTATTATGAGACATTATATAGGAGGCTCCTATAGCCCCAGCATTGATTTTCAGGAATATGGAACAGAATTGTCAATGCTAACTTCTACCTCCATTTCTTAGTTGCTGTCGCACATAGAGAGATGATTGTTCTTTTTGAAGATAGCTTAAGCTTTCTTTTGTATGCCATCTTCACACAAGGGCAAACGTTTACTCTTGTCCATTCATCTTAAGCCGACACACTTGGTAAGTTTCTTGCTCATCTTCAAAAATCGGATCTGATGACCCCACTGACCTATGGGATCATCAGATATCTCTATCTAAACTTCATCCTCATTTCCGATCAAATCTGAATTAAAACTCAATATCGCTACAGCCATTTGTGTCAGCCACAGTCACTAACGCCTGGGTATTTTTTTCACTCCCCAGTAGAGGAACTGCACAGACAAATGAACATGGGTTTTTTGTAGGCTATACAGAGCTCTAAATTAACGTTTTTTAATCACCAGCCAAAATGGCTATAGATATTAATCTTACTAGTCAAACACACACTCACTAATGGGTCAAAGTGGCTAGTAGCCAAACTGAAATCTCACCAGCATTTGCCCAGTTGGCTGGTGTTAATTTTGTGCCCTGAGGCTATGTATTTAGACCAACTACAAAACATTTTGTTTAGTCACACACCCCTGTATACCGGTACGTCCACGATGTGTATTTCTGGTATCAGACAACATAACATTTGCCATTTGCAATCGGCATGACAGGTAAATCCACACAGCTGTATCTCCCGGTCAGAATGGGTTAAACACAGGTGCATAATAGTCCTAATAGTGAAAGGGAAGGTGTTTACATGTTGGACAACTGCTTCTAGATTGCTCATTGAAATACATCTTTCTAAAAAGGCAGTGTCGTGTCAGAGTTATCCCAATCAAAAGGAGACTTTTTAGGGGGGTGACCACCGATCTCTCATTCTTCAATTTTGCAGTAACTGAATTTGTTGTCCACTTGACGTCACTTGAATTGACTTGAGAGTTCTATAACTACAGAAATTAACCAATGCTCTCCTACATCCTCCTCCATGACTGAGGTACCCTGACCATGGCACCTTCCCACCCCACTGCTTCTTTGGGGCGCCATTGGGGGGTGCCCTCTTGCATGGGTGAAGCATACATGCAATTTCGTTCTGTGCAGTGAGCACTGTGCGCTGTGGAGTTCTGTGTCTCAAGGACATTGGGAGTTGGAGTTTCCCAGGTTGGATTTCACTTTCACTTTATAAATGTGATAGGAAATGTGTTTATGTGTTGAACACCTATGACCTGCTTTTATCATCCTTTAACCCATTAAAAATACGCTGTTATAAATTCGCTGTTACCAGAGTGGCAATGACAAAGTCATAGTGCATTACTAAAGGCCCTGTGTTATATCATAGTAGAGTAGTACTATGGTAACTAGAACGGGCACTCTGTAGAGCGCAAACCTTCGCCTACGCCACTTATTGTTTTCTGGCCATCTTCAGACTGTGGGGCATAACATTCTCTAAATTTTGGTGTTAGTTTCATTTAAATCGGACCGGAATATTGTAATATTACATTTTTGGCCCATTCTTGACCTCTTATTCAATTCAGCATGCACACGTTGTTCTGACATATAGTGCTTGGCAAAGAAAAGTCACTGGAGCCACATAGACAAAAATGAACAATTATCCTATATGCCATATGCGGCCACTGAGGCGGGCGCAAATAAAGTGTCGTTGGTGAAGGTATGCGCTCGACAGAGTGTCCATTCCATTTAGTCTAGTATGGAGATTGTGGTGGACACATTTCTGAAATTTTGATGTCATTTTCATAAAAATCGGTCCAGAATTGACCGAGTTAAGATGAGAAACGTGCATTTCGCAAGGTCTTGACCCCACTGACCGTTGACCCCCAACCGCTAAAAAACGTATGGACACCACCATGACGTGTGGCACATCACAAGATCGGGAATTGAATTCTGCACATCTTGGCACTGGTTTCAGGCAAATCGGATGCCAATTAACCGAGATATCGCAAATTTACGTTTTTGACCTTTTCGTGACCTTGACCTTGACCTTTGACCCAATCACTCCCAAAAAGTAATCGATTGTTCCTTGGGTCATGACCAATCATCCCACTAAATTTCATAAAAATCGGCTCAGTTCTGTCTGAGGTATACGAAGTACAAACAAACAAACAAACATATTCACAAATAAATAAATAAATACACAGCGATCAAAACATAACCTTCACGACAAAGTCGGCGAAGGTAATTAACATTTCAATGAATAATACAGCGTGCCACTGGTGGTGCGGCATGCATTATGGGGCCACACTTGCAACATTACTTTGATACTAAACATACACATATCTGAACTTATTATACGACAAACACAAGACTGCAAATTATTTTAAATTGTTAAAATAACCAATCTGGAAGGATCTGTATTTACAGAGCCTAAAACATGTCTGACCCCCTAAATTCAGTTGAGAGCTGGCTATTGTTTTTTCTGTTTTTTTTCCTCGGGACGAAGTGGTAATCGGTCTGAAAAGGTTTTGCGAAACACTGCAGTAATGCATTATTCCCCATGGTGGCCCCATGCCTTTGAGCAAGGCTCCCAAAGCCCCATTGCACCGTGAAGACTGACCCTGGATCAGCTGAATAATAACGTCAGGTCACTCTGGATTAGCAGGTCAGCCAAGTGTAATGCAATGTCATGCAATCATGTAATGCATGTGTGTCCTTGTCTACATTTTGCCACTGTTATTTTCTGAAGCACAGAAGAGGCTTAGATATAGGCTGATATACAGTATGTAAATAACTGTCCAAAATATTCAACAATGATGGATATTGGATGCAATACTAAAGCTTGCATTTCACATATGGGGATGAAGAAGATTACAATGAAGAGTATTTTAAGGACAACCACAAGTAAACATAAAATAGAAGGCAAGATTGAGCTGCAAGCTGTAGTTCATGTGATAAAATTGTGCTTTAACTGGGGGTAGAACAAGGTTTCCAGTACAATCCAATCATTCTTGATAGGCCTAATGTTTGGAAAGTGAAAGTTTGGAAAGTCATGCACTCTATGTAGGCTACTCAAGGGCTGGTCAAGGATGTTTATAATACATGTATGTGGCCTTATCTGGCATTACAGTACAAGTCAAAATGACCTAATGAAAATTGAGATTTTAGTACCAGTATACCTGTGTAGTGCTCGCAGCTCATCAAGTTAAGTAGTCAAAACCAGGAATTGTATTTTGTACATGTTGTCATGAATGATGTGATTTAATAGTTAAGCTCAGTAGCTTATTGTCTGAGCCTTAACATTTAAAAATGATGCAAGTCGTCACACATACAGTATCAAGGGCAGCACCACTGCCTGGGCTTTTGAATAAAAGAGTTGTTGTTGTTGTTGTTGTTGTTGTTGTTGTTGTTGTTGTTGTTGTTGTTGTTGTCTTCTGTTGCAGTAAAGGAAAACTGAGAAATTTAAATACCATGATGTTTATAATGTATATGGTGTGTGTGTGTGTGTGTGTGTGTGAGAGAGAGAGAGAGAGAGAGAGAGAGAGAGAGAGAGAGAGAGAGAGAGAGAGAGAGAGAGAGAGAGAGACAGAGACAGAGAGATATAGAGAGAGAAGAAAAAAAGAAGAAAAAGAGGAAGACTACTGTATGCATCTGCTTTTATTAGAAAAATCGCTTGTGTGTGTGTGTGTGTGTGTGTGTGTGTGTGTGTGTGTGTGTGTGTGTGTGTGTGTGTGTGTGTGTGTGTGCTTGTCTGTGTGCTTGTCTGTGTGCACGTGTGTGTGCGTGCATGCGTGTGTGCGTGTGTGCTTGCGTGCGTGCGTGCGTGCGTGTGTGCATCAGTCAGAAAGGAAAGAAAGGGGGGGTGGCAGAGAGAGAGATAGACAGAAAGAAAAGAATTGGAGAAAGGAAGAGGCCAACGTCAGAGCAATAGAAGGGAGAGAGAATGAGAGTGAGACCAGTCTCCTATCAGGTTGTAAAAGGTTGAGTGAGACCAGTCTCGTATCAAGTTGTAAAAAGTTGACTTGAGTGGTTCAGTAATTTGGGTCTCCGCGCCATTAGGCCAGAGTGACAGCTGAGTCCTAAGAGCAAAGCCTACCTTTAACAGAGACGAACACACACTCTACCTCTATTGAACACACACTTGTGTGCACACACACACACACACACACACACACACACACACAAGCACGCACGCACGCACACACACACACACACACACACACACACACACACACACACACACACACACACACACACACACGTCCAGTTAAGCTCTAAGCTCAGACTTACACAGACCCAGACGCATATACACATATGCGTGTGTGTGTGTGTGTGTGTGTGTGTGTGTGTGTGTGTGTGTGTGTGTGCATGTCTGTGTGTCTGCCCATGTGCATGTGTGTAAGTGTGTGTGTGTGTGTGTGTGTGTTTGTGTGTGTCTGCAGATGTATGTGTACGTGTGTGTGCTTGTGTGTGTGTGTGTGTGTGTTTTGAGTGTGTGTGTGTGTGTGTGTGCATGCGTGTGTGTGCGCGCACAGGTGTGTGCGTGCGTGTGTGCTTGTGTGCTTGTGTGCTTGTGTGTGTGTGTTTGTGTGCTGGTGTGTGTGTGCATGCCTGCAAGCACACGCATGTGTGTCTTTATAGCAGTGATTTGGAACCTTGTGAATGGCTGAGCGTCTGGCATTTGGGAAAGCATTTCAGCCTTCAGTGTCTGACGAAGGGAAGTCACAAGCCAGCAAGGAACCTGCCAGTCAGTGCCCACACTCTCCATGACCCCCGCCCCGGGTAGCTCTGCCTGGACTACGGTAGCTGCTGGCAAGTCTCGCCGCCGCCCTCCTCCTGTCGCGGCGTGTCGGACTGGGGCTGTTTCGGATCTAGTGCTCCACAACGCCTTTGCTCCTCTTGCTGATCTCCCTACGTCGCCGGCCCCACGTCGGAGTGGATCTGGATGTCCGGATGAACAGGGCAGCGAATCTTGCCCCTCGCCTGCTATCCAGCCAGGCCATCCATCACCGCGCCAACATGTAGCTCGCAAAGCTACCTCCAAGCGCAACAGGTCCGCGGACAGCGACGGCTCGAGTCCAGAGCGCGTTTCTGATAAGCGGCTCAGGCCAGGCCATCCATCACCGCGTCAACATGTAGCTCGCAAAGTTACCTCCAAGCGCAACAGGTCTGCAGACAGCGACGGCTCGAGTCCAGAGCGCGTTTCTGATAAGCGGCTCAGAATCTCTTCTCCAACGATGGCCGCAGCAGATTGCATGGCCTCTACATCTCCAACAGCGGATAGCTTGTCAAGCCATCGGGCTACTGCGATGCCTCTGTTGGCTAATGATGCTGGTGTCGTTAGCTTGTGTAGCCCGTGTCAAACACCACCGGCGTTGTCCACGGCTGACAGCGTCCCTCAGCGTCCAGATGGTCTACAACTTCCTCCTCGCACCTCTATACACTTTAAACCGCGATGTTCAATGCCCTCCTGAAATTCTCATTGTTGGTGATTCGATTGTCAGAGATCTGATTATTCCTAGTGCTATCACGTACTGTATCCCGGGAGGAAGGGCTATTGACATCTCTCATCTCATTCCGTCTCTATTGAACAGACATTCTTCCGTAAACACTGTCATTGCTCACGTGGGGACAAATGACGTCATGGCCCGGAACTCTGTGAAGCTACAGAATGAGCTGGAGACGTTATGTCTCACTGTTGAAAGCCTCGGGAAACGCTGCATAATGTCAGGCCCTATCCCACTTAGCTCCAGTAATTCAGAGCGTTTCAGCAGATTGCATAGTCTCCATACCTGGCTGAAACAATTCTGCAATCTAGCTGGTCATGATTTTATTGCTAATTTTGATATATTCTGGACCAAATCATTTTTATATAGATCTGATGGGGTGCATCCAAACAAACTGGGCCTACTAGAGCTAACCACCAACTTTATTCAGTTCATTGCTTTCAGCACACCTTGACATTCAACACAGCATGACCCAATCCAGTTCACAAACACACCCAGCTCTACTATGGGTCCTGCTGATAATTGCAGCTCTCCCTCTCCTGCTGTATCACTTGGGGATCAAACTACACAGGCAATAAGTAGCCCCTCTCATCACCTACAGATGGCCCTTCTTAATGTCAGATCACTTCGTTCTGCTGCTGCTTGCTCACCCTCCCATTCAAATACCTCCTCTGGCCAGCAGATGGCTCCTCGGAAATGTCAAAGCCTGCCCATCTGCAATGATATCTCCCTGCCAGAGACTGTCCTTCCTATTTCTTCTCCTGATATCCCTCTCAATAATGGACTAAGCCCTGAAGTCATGAATGCTACATGTCCATTGGAGTCTACCCCTGACGTTGTTCGCTTGGACAATCCATGTGTTTTTAAGGACAGAAAAGGCATTGGGTTAATCCACCTCAATATCAGAAGTATATTGCAACGAGACAAAATGGACCACCTAAATATTTTAATTGCTCAAACTAACACTGATATCTTGGTTTTATCAGAAACTTGGCTGAAGAGTGAAATTGATGACTCTGAAGTCAACCTTTCAGGCTACAATTTATTTAGAATTGACAGGGTTGGGAGGGGTGGGGGTGTGGCTATTTACGTGAAGTCACATTTTTCTGTCACATTTTTGTATTCCTTAAGTGAACCTAAATCCTTTGAATTTATTGCACTCAAGGTTCATTATGGCACCAATAACAACTCCTTCATAATAGTTGGGATCTATAGACCCCCGTCAGCTGATTCTAAATCCATAGATCAGCTGGCAGAATTGATATCTAGATTCACTGACTCAGAAGTTCTAGTTCTTGGGGATTTTAATATTGACTGGCTAACTGATGCCTCCAAACATCTTAGAGATGTTTTCTCGAGTCTATTTTTGGATCAACTTATTAATGATCCAACAAGACCAAACTCTAAGAACCTTAGCAAATCATCTCTTATTGATCTACTTTTTACAAATAAGATGAACAAAATTAGCGCAAGTGGTGTTTTTGATTTAGGGGTCAGCGACCACTGTCCCATTGCCTGTATTAGGCACAGCACTCTAACCAAAGCACTGCCTCACATTTTGGTTAAAAGAACTATGAAACATTTTAATGAGCAAGCTTTTTTAAATGATCTCTATGAAAGTGACATTCATCTAACAACTGAAATTCCTGATGCTGACTTGGCTCTACAGTTTTTCTCAAACTCATTTATTTGCATTGTTGACAAACATGCACCTTTTAAAAAGATAAGAGTAAAAAGTAGAACAAACCCATGGTTCACCCCTGAACTCTCCTCTCTTTTTCAGTCAAGAAATAAGGCTTGGTCATTAGCAAGGAGGAGCAAGGATGCCTCCGACTGGGCAAGTTTCAGGAAAATCAGGAACAGATGTACATTATCTGTAAGAAAGGCTAAATCTGACTATTACTTTAACCTTGTCTCTAGTTCGTACTCAGATCCTGCAAAATTCTGGAAGGCTGTAAATTACAAAAACAATAAATCTGTTACACCTATGCCTTCTTCAATTAAGTTTGATGATTGTCTACTACAAGACAAATCAGACATTTGCAGTGCTCTTAACAAACATTTTTCTTTAGCCAGTCAAAGTTTTGACAATAGCAATAATCATTCCTTTATACCTAGGGCTGGACATGATATGCGTATCAGAGACAATGTCAGAGACGATGATCTGGAATTCAGGCTTCATCCTGTGTCTAAGCATACAGTGCTATCTGCTTTATTAGCAATTGATAGTCGCAAATCCACTGGAGAAGACCAGCTAGATCCCCTTTTTCTTCGCACTGCGGCATATATAATAGCAGAGCCATTATTGCACATTTTCAATTTTTCTATTTCCACTGGAGTTGTCCCTACACTATGGAAATTTGCACACATTACCCCGTTGCACAAGGGGGGTGATAAGACTGACCCTAACAACTATCGACCAATATCCAAGCTACCGTGTCTCTCAAAAATACTAGAGAAGTTGGTAAATGATCAGCTCAAAGAATTTCTAAATACCAATAATATTTTGAGCCCTCTCCAATCAGGCTTTAGGCCTAAACATAGTACAGTTACTGCTGCTACTAAAGTAATGGATGATATTATCACTTCTCTTGACAAGAAAAAACATTGTGCTGCCATCTTTGTGGACTTATCCAAAGCATTTGACACCGTGGACCATTCTCTGCTTCTACAAATTCTGCCTGGTATTGGTTTTAATGCAAGTGCCTGTAAATGGTTCCAGAGCTACCTTTCAAACAGACACCATACTGTAAAATTGGGTAATACTCAATCTGACCCCCTGCTAATAACCAAGGGGGTCCCACAAGGTTCAGTATTAGGTCCGGTACTCTTCACCATGTACATAAATAGCATACTTTCTCTCCTTTCCAACTGCTCTATTCATCTATATGCAGATGATACAATTTTGTATTGTGTTGCAGATTCTGTACAGCTAGCCTTGGAGAAATTGCAGCAGTCTTTTAATATCCTACAAAATGCCTTCATTAGTCTTAAGCTTCTACTTAATGTAAGCAAGACTAAATGTATGGTCTTTACTCGATCTAAGCATGGCATGAAAAATGATTTTAATATATCTACTTTAGATGGGTCTGTTATTGAGAGAGTATCACATTATAAGTACCTGGGAATCTGGCTAGATGACAAGTTCACATTCAAGAAACATACTGACTGTCTTGTCACTACGCTCAGACAAAAGCTATCTTTCCTGCACAGAAATAAATATCACTTTCCTACTTTCTGCAGAAAAAAGTTAATTGAAGCTACTTTTCTGTCTTCCCTTGACTATGGTGATATTATTTACAGACATGCACCACTCTCTAATCTGAAGGCACTTGACACTGTCTATCATTCAGCTCTTCGTTTTATTACTGGGGATCCATATAGTACACATCATTGCCTGTTATATGATAAAGTTGGGTGGGCTCCACTTTCTCACAGAAGGGACATGCATTATTTTATTTTTATTTATAAGGCCCTCACTGGCAAACTCCCATTTTATATTTCATCTCTTTTAGTTTGGCACTCCAACCCATACCAAACCCGCAGCAGCAATTTTTTACTGGAGGTCCCTTATGCCCGCACTGAACTGGGTAAAACAGCTTTTAGTGTCTGTGGACCTTCAGTTTGGAATAACTTACAACAAAGGATGGGTCTTCAAGCCTTTGTGCCATTAGAACATTTTAAAGTTACACTGGGAAGTTTTTTATCACATACTTGCACTTGTTTTAACTCATAAGTTTTAATTCATAGTTTGTCTTAATTCTTACCTCTTATATGATTTATGGTGTATTGTGTATGTTCGTTGTTTTTATATGATTTTATATGTGCAATTGTTTGTTTTACTCGACATCATTGTAAATGAGGGCTGGGCCCTCAATGATTCTTCGAGTTTAAATAAATGAAATGCATGCATGCATGAAATGCATACACCATTTAACAGGCCTGCAATGAGGATTAACGGGTGTATTGGAGGGCCATGTGTAGAGGGCTGCAGAATCGTGTGTGTGTGTGTGTGTGTGTGTGTGTGTGTGTGTGTGTGTGTGTGTGTGTGTGTGTGTGTGTCTGTCTGTCTGTCTGTCTGTCTGTCTGTCTGTCTGTCTGTCTGTCTGTCTGTCTGTCTGTCTGTCTGTCTGTCTGTCTGTCTGTGTGTGTGTGTGTGTGTGTGTGTGTGTGATTGTGCATGCGCGTGTGGTTGTGTTTATGTGCAAGTGACAAAGGAAAAAAGAAAAGGAACGCATGAGAAACACTATACACAAAAACAGAAAAAAAAATCCTCTCTCATCACAAACACACAGATTGAAATCATTTCTCCTCTATCATAAACACAAAGATTAAAATCGTTTCTCATCTATCATAAACACAAAGATTAAAATCGTTTCTCATCTATCATAAACACAAAGATTAAAATAATTTCTCCTTCATCATCTGGGTCTTAATCTGGATCTGAGTGATGTTTTGTGAGGACTGAGATGTGGTGACCTTCTACTCTACCTTGCATGCAAAGTGGAACACGCGCACTCACACGCACACACACGTACGCACACACGCATGCACGCACGCACACACGCACGCACGCACACACGCATGCACACACGCATGTTCACACGCACGCACGCACACGACTACACACACACAGAGACACAACACACACACACACACACATTTCTACAGACGGATAGCAATTGGAAGACGAGACAGATTCAACAGATAACAATAACAACTTTGTCCCCACAGACAGATTGAAACACCACAAGCAACCACATATACAGAGATATAATACAGTACACACACACACACACACACACACACACACACACACACACACACACACACACACACACACACACACACACACACACACACACACACACACACACACACACACACACACACACACACACACACACACACACACACACACACACATGCACACACACAATATATACTGTATTTGAGATGACTGGCATGATGCTGTGTTTCTACTGACTGCTGCTCTGTGTGATTTCCCCAAAGAAACACACTCGGCCACATCAGACATGTCCATATCCCATAGCCTGCTGTGCACATACCATCACATCTCTGCATGAGCACACACACACACACACACACACACACACACACACACACACACACACACACACACACACACACACACACACACACACACACACACACACACACACACACACACACACACACACACACACACACACACTGCCCTGAACTCCCCTATATGCTGAACCCCTGCCTTTAGTCAAAATGACCAGAGGATTGGATTCCGTCCTTTTAGGAACTCTCTCTGGCCACACTCATTGCTGCCACCCTGATTTGCTGCAAGGTAGGGCTGTAACAATATTGTATTGAACCGAGAAATCGTGATACACTGAGTCACGATAATGTATCGTGATACAAGGAGGCAATATCATGATACGCCCTTTCAAGGTTTTGTTTCACATCAGTCCAGAAAACAACCACATGATATGAAGTGATAGTGCTTCAAAGCTTGAAATAATCATCATTATTATATGCAAAATGATTAGTAGCCTCTTGTAACCTATCCTACCTATAAACTATCATTTCAAACTATCAAACTATACAGTAGTTTTATTCAGTCGAGTCTTGAGTTGAGTGTATCGTTATAGCCCTGCTGCACGGACACCGCCACAGCAGGTTACACAAACAGGACATGACACGGGCAGACAGACAGGAAGCCACACTACTGCGGACGGACAAGCTGCTGACATCTGAGACTGACAGGCACAGACACACAGATGTGTCGCAGTAGGTCGTTTTGGGATTATACAAACGCTGCATGACATATCACCAAAGAGGTAGAAGACTGAGGAAATATTACACTTAATATAATATAATGGGCCTATATAAAATATAATATAATTATTATATTATAATCATTATATTATATATAATATACATTCCGTAATATTACATCATATAAAACACATATGTAATGTATTTCTCTTGGATGCAGGTCTAACGGTGACTTACGTAGTGTTCACTGTAATATTAGATTGATATCACCCTGAGGCAGCACAAAAGCGTGCGCTAATAAGCATGGTAGCTATGTCATGTAAGCTCGCTACTCTTATAAGGGTCGAAGATGCTTTTTTGGGCTCAGATGTCAGGTGGCGCAACGGCCTGTAATGCCAATAAATGAATTAGGAATTTGTGGTTCATATGCTGCAATGAATATGCTTCTTACGTTTGTATATAGTCCATTAAAACCAACAAACAAACAAAAAATCCATCCAATAGTGGCTCTGGCTTTCGTTGCGCTGCCCGGACGTGTGCTACTGCTACTGCTGAAATGTCATTGACCCACAAGCATCCCATATCACTTCATCATGGCACCATTACACATGCTAAGCACAAAGGAGGAATATGATGTCAATGTACATAGTTTACACATACTGAAGAGCAAATACTGTACATTCTCCAACATTTGCCAATATACCCCGCCATTGTTTTTTTTTTTCTTTTTGGCTAGAAATAGCTCTCACTGTATCGTTTTCCTGGTAGAATATGATGTAAACATTAAACATTACTGTAAGACCTTTAGTGTGTATGTGGTCTTAACTTTACAGGTTCCCCCTCAATATTTATCAAATCACCATCATGCTTTTACTCTACCTACTCATCTTACCCCTGAATTTCCTCTTAAC
>NC_085861.1:8475991-8540991 GCF_034702125.1 Engraulis encrasicolus
AAGGCAGCTGTGAGTAGCTTAGCAGAACCCAAAAGCCACACGCGCCGATTCCTCCCTCCCTATGTCAGTCACTTGGCAGGCTCGTGCTGTCATAGCACTCCGTTGGTTCCGATAATGCGTGGCATCCCTGTCGCGAGTTGTAAAAATGCAAATCCGGTTGCATTTCCTGTTGCGAGCCAGGAGCTCATTGGCATTTGTGTTTCAGAAGTGTGAGGTCCTTTCGGAACAGTGAGTCGTGCACCACTCTCGCTGTGCTCTCTGGTTCCCGCGCTGAGCGAAATCATCAAGCCATACCAGTATCTCTCTCTCTCTCTCTCTCTCTCTCTCGCATGTCTCTGTAAAAGTGTCTGTTTAGGTTAGTTGTGATAGAGGATAGAGGGTGGGGGTGAACTGAGGCTTCGCCTTTTCTAATGCATGTGTTAGTACCCACTGCCCGTCATCTGGACTAGAACCCGTCTTTGCTTGTCTGTCGCTTCAGGAAAAAAGTTTATTCTTGACAACAACACGGGAGACAACAAGGAGTAAAAACGACACAAACCATTCATATATTGCTAACCAGCGTTAAATCGCAGTTGTATACATTGCAGATCCAAGGAAATTAGCTATCCCAGGCGTTTGATGCCAGCTGCCGAAGGAGCTTGCGCTGTCCCCCGGCTGTGGTGCTGAAACGGCAGGCTTCAGTCCTTAGCAAAGGAATGGATTGAAATATTTTCGACCTCTCCCCAGTGCAGTGTTTGACTATTTGTCTGCAATCTGTTTGTCTATGGGCCTATTTAGCAGACACCCTGCGTGTTTTAGTTGAGCAGGTATGAATGTTGAATGTATGCATGTGAAATAATCTTATTCTATAGGCCTACAGTATCGTAGGCTGTAGGCCTATATGAGAGCCGAGATCACTGTTGAAGACGGTGGTGTGGCCTATACTGGCTTTACAGTTTGCATACTTTCAGTTTTAAATTACAGCCATATTTTGTGTTTTTTGTCAGTTAAATGCAATATAAAAATGTAATTTTGTTTGAAATGGATTCATTGCCTGTGTCCTTTCTCTGTATGGCAGAGTTTTTTTTGTTTTTTTTACAGGTATAGTCTGGTGTGTCAGGTTTTTTTGCCTTCAGTGAAGCACATCAGCTTTTTTCTCCTCCCGGCGACACGGCATCTGTCAGCTATTGTTTGGGGGTGCTGCGGTAGATAGGGGTAGTCAGTGACGGCTACCTGTCTGAAGTGTTTATCTTCCCCTTGTTTGTGGGATCCAATCACCGATCTGGCAGCGGGTGGGGAAGGGTGAGGCGAGGCGGCGCCCCGTCTGTCCCCCGGCCTCTTCGATCTCCCCCCACCCCCCTTCCTCCCTCACCTCCCCGTCTCCCCGTCTTGTCTTTCCTCCGTCATTAGTGGGGATTTCATTAAGGGAGACAGATGCCTCCTTTTCTTCTTCTTCTTCTTCCTCCTCCTCCTCCTCCTCTCATTTCCTCCTCCTCTTCTCCTCTTCTTTTCCTCCTCTTCTTCCTCCTCCTCCCCTCCTTTTCCTCCTCATCCTCTCCTCTTCTTTTACTCCTCCTCTTGTTCCTCCTCCTCCCTCTCCTCCTCTCCTTTTCCTCCTCCTCCTCTTCTTCCTCCTCCCTCTCTTCTTCTTCCTCCTGCCTCCTAGCTCTTGTCTTGGCTGAGGAACAGATGAATTAGGAAATAGATGGTTCGCGTCAAGAGCTTGGGGCCGTAATGCTCGATGACAGGCCAATGTGTTCTTCCATTTGTGTTGAGTGTGGTTAAATGAGAAAAAACGGAGAAATATATTAAAATCTGCCAGTTTAGGTTGGTGTATTTTTTCTAGACTTTTTTGAGCAGTTTGGACAGCAACTAAAATTGGATTTTGTGCTAGGAATGATTGTTATTTTGTGCCGTGATGGGGTTTCGTGTCCCACCTCTCGTTTTGCTCTAGATGTTGTGCAATGTTCATCTTCCTTGTGTGACAGCATGCAGACAGGTCTGGCATAAACAATCTTGTGTTGATGAAGAAACTGCTCAACTGCCTTAACATTTGTACTTACTGTCACATACCAGAATAACTATCTGACTTGGCCCTACAGCAGGAGAAAAAGAGAGATATTCCCTCAAACGATTTCTTTCTTTTTTGATACCTGTGCTTAAAATGAAATTCTTTTCCAGTTCTTAACTTAAGAGAACAGCACTGTAACAACAGATGTTGCTTCACTTTCCAAAATCCTCCTGACTGTGCCGTATTGATTCTGGGTGTGTCTCAGAGCAGAGCAGCAAGACACAGTGGCCCACTAGTGGAATCACGCCCCCCTCAGTTATTGTACAGTTCATCGATAGCACCTTAATTTGCTTCAGATCAAATGAGTCTTACAATCAATCCATGTACATGCACGCATGAACACACGCGCGCACACACACACACTCATGCTCTCACATGCACGCACGCACGCACACACACACACACACACACACACACACACACACACGCACGCACGCACGCACGCACGCACGCACACACATGCACATACGCACACACATGCACATACGCACACACTCTCACATGTACGCACACACACACACACACACACACACACACACACACACACACACACACACACACACACTCTAACACACACACACACACTGGCAGCTGGCAGTGGCCCATCACCGAACCAGTGGAAGAACAGAGGCCTCTTTAGCATTATTGTGTCCAGAGTGGAATCTAAGGTCAACATGCTTGATCAGTTCAGTCTGTGGTGAATGGATTTTTCACATCATTTTCATCAATTTAATGAGCAAAAATTATAATAATAAAAAAATGCTGATTGAGAAATTAAAGCAATCCTGTCTCAACCAAAACCTTCTTCCGACAAAACGTTTTTACGGTTTCACAGTTGAAGGATGACAATAATGAGCTACATAGAGAAATCACCCCATATAACTTAAAACTTGCCCAACTAGTTTTCGATAAAAGTAGTCATTCTCTCTTGCAGTGAAGTTAAAAATGTGCTGGATGGGTAATTTGCGCCCATTATATACTGTTTTATTATTTGAGTTCAGATGTGTTTTGCACTTTGCCTTCTTCTTATAACCTGGTCCAGAATCGAAGCATAAACTTCAGCTCAGCAAAGGATTAGCCTGAAAGTCGGCAAGTCAAGATGGGGTTTTAAGGGCAGACAGCAGCCACTTTGTGAAGCCATTAACCCTCCCCATGCACGGGTTATGACGTTTGTTCCATTAGGCTTTTGCAGATTTTTTTTATTTTATGGAACACGGGTAAATCCATTAGAATTTCATGGCGGTGTCGGCATAGCAGCAGAGTAATGGCTTCACAGTTGAACACTCTCTTCCCTTGCTGACTTTGATTGCATTAGTGACCCCCTAGCCCCTTGATTTGCTCTCCCCGATTGGATCACAATGACGTTTTTCAGGCTGACCAGAACGGAGCCAGTGCTCGCACCAGTTGCGTTCGGCACTTAAAGGCTTTGAACTTTTTTCTGCATGTGACTGTGTTACCCAGATGAACCTGCTGACGGCCACGTTGTTGTCACGGTTCGCAGAGAAAAAAAACAAGTATTTTGCAAACCAACTTTCTGGTTCTCGAACACTAATTTCTGTTGCGTGAACACGACGGCCGATTCGCGATTAGGTGCGGGAACGGGCACCGGCACGGTTCTCAGTCGGCCTGAATGCGCCCAATGAGGCGTGCTAAATGGCCTTCCACCCCGCTTCCAGTCTCCACCGGGCGGCCCACCTCAGCCATGCCTGCATCGTGTGCACAGAAAAGGGCCTAGGTGGAGAGAGCGGTCTGCACACTGGATATGGTGCAGAAATGTATATTTCTTATTTCATTATAATTCGTTTTTTACTGTTGTCTGGTACCTGGAAACATTAAGTGTCAGCGGGCTCCCAGGCTGTGTTGCCAGATTGGACGGTTACCTATTTCAATGCTTGTGTCGTGTCTCTACTTTTGTCTGGTACCTGGACATGTGAAGTGTCAGCCGGCTCCCAGGCTGTGTTGCCAGATTGGAATATGTCATTTAGAATATGTGGCTCTGGATTGTGAACTAATGAATACAGCTACCCATCAGTGACTGTTTGTTTTTTATATTAACTCTGTTTTAATATGTATGACCTCTTCCCATAGGCTGCTGCGGCTGAAGGGGCGTCGGCTATGGCTTCTGAAGGCGGGCCTGCCGTGTGTGGAAAAGACGTGGCTGTAGCCTTCTGCTCCATGGCTGAGATCTACTTCACTGACCTCTGGTAAATACTACACATGTTGCCCTTGTGCCATCTCACACACTATATTTGACACATAAAATCCTACTTGGCTGTGGATGTCCCCAAGGTCACATACAATATATGCATCGTTGCACTTCAGGCTCCCTGTGACGGTCTGCATGAATGACAAGGAGATGATGCTGAGGGCAGCAGGGTTAGGTGTTGGAAGCCGTAGAGTACAGTATATTTTATGGTTCCCAGGGGCTTATCTGTCACTTCATAACACATCCCACAACACTCATACATGAAAAACAAAACAGCGATATATATAATCCGTAATGCATAAAGCATAACACTTAGTGCACTGCTGTGTAGCATGACTGCTTTCTATTATTGTGGATCTTTATGGTAGCTGGGATTAAAGAGTGTTTTTGTATTTTGTCAATCTGCAAGTCAGTGAACAATACTTCTTTGTCCTGGCTGCTATAAAAACACGAGTTAAGCACATATCTACTTATTGTAACAGTATGGCTAAAGCTCGTGTTGCTGTGTCTTGTCAGATACTCCAAACTGCCAGGCACCTTCAGGCCGAAGAGAAAAAGTGGCCAGGAAGAAAGGCAGGCAGGCAGGCAGGTTGGTGGTGCACGGTGAAGGAAGGCAGGCAGGCAGGTAGTGCCTAGTGAAGGCAGGCAGGCAGGCAGGTAGTGCCTAGTAAGCAATGGTACCAGTGCAGTTGCATGTAACTTGTAGCTTCCAGTGGGCTCGAGTGCAACTCCATACTCGGGTTGACGAGCTTAAGCTGAAATAGACCAAGATCACCAATATGATTTGCTCCAGTGTGGATCCTTCCTTTGTTCCATCAACATGATCTCAAAAAATTCTGTGCTCCTGGACACGAATGTTAAGGACACGAAATCCGTGTCCAGGAGCACGGATTTTGCCAAAATTCCGTGCTCCTGGACACGGAATTATTTTCTGTGATGGACACACAGAAGTGCTCTCTCTATACTCCCACAGTTCTATGTTTCCACAGTCTTGTGCTTTCTGAGGATTTTTCTCATTTCAAATATTTTTTCTCAAAAAAACATTTCTTACTGACAGGTTAGGGTTAGGGATTGTTTTGGTCTGGGCACAGCTATTCTTTCATTCATTATATGAATTTGATAGCCTATCAACCAACTGGAAAAGGTATTTCTTTGCAAAAATATGTCTTTAGTGACAGGTTAAGGTTAGGGAATGTTTTGGTCAGGGCACAACTTAAATTGCTATAGCATTATTTTGTTTAGGATTAGCATTTGGTATGTATTTTCTGATGATAGAGTTAACACAGTGCTGTGGGAATATAGAAAGCACTTCCGTGTGCCCATCACGGAAAACAATTCTGTGTCCAGGAGCACGTAATTTTAGCAAAATCCGTGCTCCTGGACACAGATTTTGTGTCCTTAACATCCGTGTGCAGGAGGACGGAATTTTTGGAGATCAGGCTGGTTCCATTGGCCTTGATCAAGTAAGAAATCAATGCTGGAACTGGAAATCAATGCTGCCCCTATTACAGTATTTCTCAATTGGTTTTGTACATTTCTCGAATCTCTCTCGCAATTTGCAAAACATAATATTCATTCTCAAAACAGCTTTAACAAATGACAAAACACGGTGGATGACCTGCAAAAACGAGTCTCTTGCTCAAAACCCTTAGTTTGTCTTTCAAAACCAAGTTTTTGTGTCAATGAACGTATCAGTGCCAGCAGATTGGTTAGTCATTGTGTCATAGTGTATGGACAAGCTAGTCGAATCGATTTGTCATGTTGTCAATTGACTAGTACACTCTTGAGGATTTCTGATGTGAAATGTTGTTTAGATTGGTTGGGAAATGTTGTAAATTCAACTTTATATTACATTGATCAGATAAGATTGTTCTAGATATACATTTAGACTTTGACCTATTCATTGACAGGTTTTCTCATTGCAAAAAAGGAAAAATAGCCAACTCTGTTTGAGGTGTCAAAATGCGCCCTCTACCATCCCTTTTTACTTGTCTTGCAGACCCATGTGAAATAAATCTAGAACTGTAAAGCAAAATAAATTTGAAACAATACACTGGTACTGTATAAAGTGCACTTACTGTCTTGTGAAATTCCCAGGGAAATATTGTAATTTTGCATGGAGCGTAATTATAAAGGGCACATGAGGCATAGAGCAATATAATGCAGTACAGTGCCTACTGTTGTATTGCATGCCTGTTTTATCTATCACTTCTATTACCTTTGATTAGAGAGAGTCAACATTTACCTGTGAGCAATTTACCAATTCAGATCACATTTATAGACAAAAATCCAATGGAAATTATACAGTGCTTGTCACATTATGACAGTTTGGTAAATCATTTTGCATGTCAATACTTAAATTATGACATAGGGCCTAAATGTTTTGGGGGGTAAGATAGTTTCATGCATTCAGTGACAAAGCTTTTTGAGTGATAAGGCAAAAGCAATTGATAATGTACGAAATCACTGAGAATTGTACACAGCCATGGCATGGTGGACAAGAGCATTTGCTATATGCCGAAAAAAATGAGAAACTGATTTTACCACGTGCACAGGTAACACCAAGAAGTCACAATTGAACAAAGACTTTTGAGAATCATTATTCTGTTGTGAGAAATGTACAGAACCAATTGAGAAAAGCTGTAACTGGCGTGTTTTTTTTAAAGTGAGCAGAGGAGGCAGACTATATCCCTCTGGTTGTGTTACGGTAAAAAATGACCATTTTGAAACTTCATTCTTAAATAACTTCTCTATTTTTCATCATACAGAAATGACACTTCATTTTATCCTCCAGCTAACCTATTCAAATGGTCAAAATGAAATATAATTAAATTCCTAAAGAATTGTTGAAGATACACCAACTTGTTACATTCATGGCGTTTCGGTCAAAAATGACCGGACCATTAATTTGCATCTCCCAAAGTTATATACCGTTATATTACATTCACTTTACTCTCATATTCTTTTTTGTTAGGCTTTTCAGAATACAACCATATGTGCCACATTAGTATAGATGTTTACAGTTAGTTGAAATACTTGAAAAAAGTAAAGGTGTTCCAAACGGCCTGAAAGCCTCTGAGAGGCCCTAGACTCCAGAGGGCTAATAAAACGAATTGGTGCAAGACAAGAAAAAAGCCTACAAATCACTAAAACAAAGCAGAATAGCATTTAAAGGAGAAGTCCAGTTTTTTGAACATTAAGGCCATTTTCTGAGTGGTCTACAATGTTTTAGAGTCCCCCTCACCGTTTATTTCATGATTGCTGCAGTCTGTGTTATNTGGCTGATTTGGATTTGATCTCAACCAGCTTTAGAATGGCCGTCTATGGGCACCTACAACTCTGTTCTTAAAATCACCTTTAACATTTGTTTTCAAGAATATGCAACTCAGCAAGTGTTCAGCAGTATTCACTGGTGTTCCTTAACAATTTTTGTAGCGAAATATGGCATCTGTCGTGTTTTATGTGTGTTTTATGAAGCAATTTGTAAATTAAGTTTCACTTTCACTTTCACTTTCTTTCACAAAATGGCAAATAAAAAATGACAGAAGACATATTTCGCCTTGAAACTTGTTAGGGACTGATAGTGAACACCCCTAACCACTTTGTGAGCTGTAGACTTTTGAAAACAAATGTTTAAGGTGATTTTAAGAACAGAGTTGCAGGTGCTCATAGACGGCCATTCTAAAGCTGGTTGAGATCAAATCCAAATCAGCCAAATAACAGAGACTGCAGCAAACATGAAATAAACGGTGAGGGGGACTCTAAAACATTGCAGACCACTCAGAAAATGGCCTTAATGTTAAAAAAACTGGACTTCTCCTTTAAATGACATTGGAAATGTTTCCAAAGGATGTCTAAAAGGTATTAGTCACAAAATATGCAAATAAGATTTTAATCAATGTATTATTACCTTTTTTGTGTAGGCGGTCAATTTTGACCGTTAACACCATGAACGTAACCCAGTTTCTAACACAATCAGAGGGATATTCTATTGCTTTGTGCATTTACTCTGGCTGTAACGATATTTTATCAAATTAAGAAATCGTGATATGCCGCAGTCACGATACTGAATCGTAATGCAAGAAGGCTGTATTGTGATACGCCCTTTCAAAGTTCTGTTACCCTTCAGTCCAGAAAACAACAACATGATATAATGTGATGATGTTTCGGTAACACTTTATAATAATGTTCCTTAGTAAAGACTCAGTAAATAATTAACTAATGATGAATAAAACATTAACAAATGTTTTTATTATTAACTAAGCTTTATTAATGCTTTATAAAATATCTACAAATGATATATTCAAGATTTTACACACCTTATAACAGACTATTTTATTCATTTACAAGCAACTTGTAAATGTTTGATAAATATGAAATATTAACATAACATTTCCTAGTCATTTACAAGCATTTGTTTACATTTCCTAATCATTTACAAACGTTTGTTAATGTTTTGTTCATCAATAGTTAATTATTTATTAAGTCTTTATAATGCTTTTTTGCATCCACTATTCTAAAGTGTTACCGATGTTTCCAATGATGGTGCTTCCATAATAAATTTGAAATTTGTTGATTACTTTTGGGAGTTTTTTATTTCTCATCTTCCTGGCATTCTTGAGATTTTACGCGCAGCAGCAACATCAGTAGCAATAGCCGGCGTATGGCAGACACACACAATGACAGCCACCTGACAGCTAGCCGTGACCCATGAGTGAAATTCCTCACTAAGTGTTTTGGTGAGTTGCGGCCCTGGTCCATTATTTGGACATCTGCTAAGATGGGGAGGCCAGGAGGTTGAGGTCAGAGCCAAAGACAGACAGCGGAGGTGGTGTGTTAGTAGGGAGGTGGTGTGTTAGTAGGGAGGTGGTGTGTGTTAGCAGGGAGGTGGTGTGTTAGCAGGGAGGTGGTGTGTTAGCAGGGAGGTGGTGTGTGTTAGTAGGAAGGTGGTGTGTTAGTAGGGAGGTGGTGTGTTAGTAGAGAGGTGGTGTGTTAGCAGGGAGGTGGGGGGGGCAGAGCCAGCTTTATCAGTAAACAGACTAGGCAGTTGCCTAGGGCCTCACCAAATTTGCCCATTTTAGGGGGGGCCCAACAGTTACCCCTTCTATGGTAAATACCAATGGTAGTATTTTAAAAAGGGTCCAAGTTTATATTTTGCCTAAGGCCACCCAATTGTGGTAGAACCGCTGCTGATGGGAGGTGGGGGGTGAGAGTGGGGTGGGGGTTGTGAGCGTCACTTTACAGCACTTACAGAATTATCACTTAATGTGTGCAGTGTGCCGCCATTAATGTAATGGCCCTAGTGCCCCCCCTTCCTCCCCTTGCTCATGCTCTCTTTCATTATGTCTTTCAAAATATGTCTCTGCCTCTCTCTCTCTCTCTCTTTCTCTCTCTCTCTCTTGCTCTCTCTCTCTCTCTTGCTCTCTCATCACCTCAGCCACAGAGGGAGGACTGTGCATGTGAGAGTGAGAGGAAGGCAGGGCAGAGACAGATAACCACAAAGGGCGAGTGAAAGACTGAAAGCAGCTCTTAGCTAAGGAAAGCAAAAAGGTAGAGGGACAGAGACTGGACTGAAAGAGGTAGAGTTAGGGAGAGTGTGAACGCTAGGAGAGAGGAGGAGAAGTGGGCAACACCACAGGACGGGGGAGGGGGGGGGCAAGGGACGACATATTGGTAGATAGTGAGGTTTCGCCAACAATACTCTTTCCCTTTTCTTTCTTGGGTGAAGTTGATCTAGCCGTGTGTAAGCACTTCCCTCCTGCAATGAAGTATTGATTGGTGGCGGGAGATGATCGGCCCTGAGCTGAACTGAGGGCCGAGACGAGATGAGATGAGATGAGAAGCGCAGTGAAGAGAGGAGGCCGCTGATTGGAAAACCTTAGAGCGGGAATTCAGTCGGGAATTGGCTTTTGGGATTCAATCAAGCACCGAAGACAACTGACGTTAACGAAGCCAATGCAGTTTGCCATTCTAAAATGGCCGAATGCGACAGTGTGTGTCCCCCGTTGGGCTGAATTCTGGGAGAGATGAAATTGTAAGGGCCAAAACATACCTAGGCGGAACGGAACGGTCGCAGGACGGACGCGGTCTTTCTGCTTAGTTTTGGCCGGCGTGCTTTTCTCTGCCTTGCACACTGACAGCGTCGGCGTGCGCGGCCAGTCCTGTTCAAAACCCTCCCACAGCTAAAGCTAGCGTGCTACTTTGCCATTCATTTGAATGAGACACCGCCGGTCGCCGGCGTGAAAAATACGCTCGAGTTCTATTTTCCAAATGCAGCGCGGCGCGGAGCCGGCTCCCGCGCCGCTGACGCCCGACTACCGCCGGTTGGTGTGTAAGGACAGATAGGTTTCAATGTATTTTCACCGACGCCGGTAAAAAACGCGGCCGTTCCGCGACGCTTTACCGCCTTGGTGTGTCAGACCCCTAAGATGCAGAGGGAGAGGTTCCTAACCTGACTAACGTTATATGGTTGCAATCACGAACTACACGCGGGGGCGTTCCCTTCCTCACGCATCTATCTGAATACCATGAGAGGCAGTTGTCTCATGTTGTCTCAGTTGGCAGCCGTGGCCTAGTGGTTAGAGAGTTGGTCTTTCAATCTAGGGGTTGCAGGTTCAAATCCCACTCTTCCCTTCCACCTCTCCCTACATCTCCCTCCATGGCTGAAGTGCCCTTGAACAAGGCACCTAGCCCCACATGGTTCCAGGGCCTGTAACCAAAACCCTGAAAAAAATAAAAAAATAACTAAGTCGCTTTGAATAAATGAAAGCGTCAGCTAAGTGCAATGTAATGTAATGTCTCTCCACAGATTTGAAAATGATTGGAGCCAGTCACTAATTTTGTTGTGGGAGGTTCACAGATGGTATCTTGATACTAGAAGGTGTAAGTCAGGTGAATTGCAGAATGGCTGCTATTGAGATTGACAGGGATCTCTCCAAGTAGCTCCTGTAGAGCGATCGATCGCCGGTTTCGTTTGCTGCCCTCTTTCATCAGACCTTTCCTGCAGACAAGTGTCTCTTGTTAAAAGGTGGAACAGCAGGCGGTTGGTGGTGTTGACGTCGGAAACAGTGAGCCAGATTTTCAAAGTACACAATCGAGAGAAAAATAAAGTCACTTCTCCCAAAATAGATTCAGTCAGTTGTCAAATTCTGTCAGTTACTGAAAGACAAGTGAATGTAACTTGACAGTTACTGTAGCGGCCAAAGTGGACTTTAAGTTAAATAAATAGAAATTGCTTAAAAATGCATAAATAGATAATAAATAATTTCATTTGAATTTGTAATTTCATAGATAAGTTAATTTCATGATTAAAATGATGAATATTATGTAGGAAAGATAAAAGAATAAGAATTCATGTTTATAAGATAACTTTTTGTTTTGGATTAAAAATGTGTACTGTCGCTTTAAGACTCACGAGCCGGCTTCCATAGCCTCTCGCGCTTTTCATTTCAGATCGCAAGGAACCGTGGAAGCGAACAGTCTTTTTACCTGTTGCTCTTCTGTTACTCTTCAACTTCGGACATTTAAACCTTTTATTTTCAGTAGTTGATGTTTTTGTTAGTTCATGTACCTTTTGTAAATACCTTAAGAAGAACACTAAACTTCCGTTTTCATTGCAAGACGTTGTGGAGTGGTTTTATTTCAATTACATGGACAAAGACAGTGGAAACAGTAACTTTTGGTCGGAGAAGTAACAGCGTAAGAAATAGCACTTTCCTCGCGGTCTCACCAAGACGTTAGGTTATGGCTATAACCCTCGGTTCTTTGATAACAGAGTGAGGTGTTTCACTATGGGATACGCTTCGGGCGTGACCATCTACGGAAGCTCCAATGACAATACGTCTGTCAAAGACAGACAGGTCGACGCGGTCGGGCTCCGCCCCTCAGGGTGTATACCCCGGCGACCTCCTGTGATCCATCATTCTTAACGGTTTCTTCCCTGCCTGGTGCAAGGAGGGAAAGATAGGTGAAACACCTCACTCTGTTATCAAAGAACCGAGGGTTATAGCCATAACCTAACGTTCTTTTTCTAACTTCGCTCGGTGTTTCACTATGGGAGATATAGCCCACTCCCGTATTGCACACTAGACGTAGTCCAAGGTACTCTAGCTGAGGTGCTGTGACATCTAGACCACTGCAGAGGAGCCTACCCCCAGTACTGCGTGAGCTAAAGATGGGCCTGATACATCTAATCTGTAAAAGCGAGCGAACGTGTTCCCTGAGGCCCAGTTCGCCGCATTACACAGTTCTCCTATTGACACACCCCTGAACAGGGCCCAGGAAGTGGCCATGCCTCTGGTTGAATGGGCTCTCATGCCCTCTGGCGGTAGAGAGCCCTTACTCTGATAAGCCGCTGATATGGCTTCAAGGATCCAATGAGACAACCTCTGGCGAGACAGAGGTAGTCCCCTGTGGTGAGTGGCCCATGCAACAAACAGCTGATCATGTCTCCTAAACTCAGCTGTTCTCTGTATGTAAATCCTGAGGGCTCTGACAGGGCAGAGGCAGTTGAGCACCTGACTCTCCTCCGAGATGAATGGAGGAGGATGAAACGCCTCCAACTCTACCGTCTGACACCTGTATGCTGAGTCCATTACCTTAGGCACAAACCCTGGATTGGGGCGAAGGCGAACCTTCTTGAAATCAGTACCGAATTGTAAACATGAGGGCTTCACTGAGAAGGCCTGTAGTTCACTCACACGTTTTGCTGTGGTCAAGGCTACGAGCAGAGCAGTCTTGATCGAGAGGAACTTCAAACTCACGTGCTCTAGTGGTTCAAAGGGATGGGCACTGAGAGCACTCAGCACCAGAGCTAAGTCCCAAAGAGGGACTAGCGGTCTAGAGATGGGGCGCTTGCGTCTCGCGCCTCTCATAAAGCGGCACACCAGGGGATGTTGTCCTGCTGTCTTATCTCCAAAGCCCACGTGGCAGGCTGAGATTGCAGCTAAGTACACCTTTATTGTGGAAAAGGCCTTTCCCTTATCTAAAAGGTCTTGTAGGAAGTTTAGCAGCTGTACTACTGAGCACTGAAAGGATATTATCTCTTTCTGTGAGCACCAGGCCTCGAACACACGCCACTTACAGCTATATAGGTTCTGTGTGGAGGAAGCTCTAGCCCCCTGGATCGTCTCGATGACTGCTGGGGGCAGGCCTACTGCATCTAGATTCCACCTCTCACGGGCCAGGCCCATAGAGCCAACCTCTCTGGGTGTGGGTGGTAGATCTCTCCTCTCGCCTGAGAGACTAAGTCTCTCCGTATGGGGAGGGGCCACGGGGGGCTCTCCAACATCTGTACTATCTCTGCTACCCAGTGTTTGGATGGCCAATACGGGGCTAATAGTGACAGGCGCTGTGCCCTGACTCTGGCTAGAGTGGGGGATATCATGCTGACTGGTGGAAATGCGTACAGCTTGGCGTTTGGCCACTGGTGAGCTAGTGCATCCACACCCAGTGGTGCATTTTCGTCTGCTAGGGAGAAATAGAGAGGGCATTGTGCGTTTTCTCTCGAGGCGAAGAGATCTACGGTTGCCTGCCCGAACCTCTGCCACACCTGTGTTATTACTTGTGGGTGGAGGGTCCAATCCCCGTATAAGGGGTTCCCCCTGGACAGGAGATCTGCACCTCTGTTCAGTACCCCCGGCACATGTGTTGCTCGTACCGACAGGAACTGAGCCCCGCACCAGAGCAACAGTTCCTTCGCCAACTTGTGTAGTTTTAGGGATCGAGTGCCGCCCTGGCGGTTGATGTAAGCTACCACTGTTGAGTTGTCTGACTTCACTAACACATGATTGTTTCTCAATATGTCCTGGAAGTGTTTCAGTGCCCAGAACACTGCAAGCAACTCTAGATAATTTATGTGTTCTGACTTCAGTCTGTCTGGCCAGACACCATTCACTGTTCTGCCCCCCAGTGTAGCGCCCCATCCCTGTAGGGACGCATCTGTCGTTAGCATCATTCTCGATGCCACACCCCCTAGAGGCACCCCAGTGGTCAGCACCGCTGGGTCCCTCCAGTAGCGTAGGGCTATCATGCATGTCGTATTCACCCTGACTCTGCGGTTTAGGTGACGACGGGAACAAAGGCGTAGTGCGCTCACCCAGCGTTGGAAATCTCTCATCATGAGAAGACCCCATCTCACCACTGATATGGCCGATGCCATCAAACCCAGTAGGCTTAGACACTGTCTGAACGACACTGCTCTCTGAGGCTGGAATAGGTCCAGACCCTGTGTGAAGGATGTTACTCTTGCATCGGACAGCCTCACACGATACGAGAGGGAGTCTATGTGTAGTCCCAGATAGTTCGTGAACTGCGCGGGCTCTAGCTGACTCTTTTCTCGGTTTATCTTGAACCCTAGATTCTGTAGGTGTGACAGTGTTGTCGCAGAATCTAGAAGGGCCTGCTCCCTCGAGTGGGAACATAGGAGGAAATCGTCGAGATAAGACAGTATTCTGATCCCGGTGTATCTTAGGGGAGCTAGAGCTGCCTCCACACACTTGCTGAAGCAGCGAGGCGCTAAAGCTAACCCGAAGGGCAGAGTTATGAATTCTTAGGCTATGCCCTGGAACGCAAACCTCAGGAACTTCCTGTGCGCCGGGAATACCTCTATGTGATAAAATGCGTCTGCCGCATCTATCGTAACAAACCAATCGTTGGGGCGAATGGATTGACACAGCACCTTGTGTGTTAGCATTCTGAACGTGTATTTGCGAAGGTACCTGTTCAGTATACGTAGGTCCAAGATGGGACGAAGTGCGTTGCTGCCTCTCTTTGGGATGAGGAAATATCGGGAGTAGAAGCCCTGGTTGCTCTCTGCCTCCGGTAATCTTCTGATCGCTCGTTTCTGTAAAAGAGACTCTATCTCTTCGTTTAAAACTCGAGCAGAATCCCCATTGGCTATCGACATTAGTATTCCACTGAACCTCGGTGGTTTCTTGTCGAATTGTAGCCTGTAGCCCCGCGTAACAGTAGCTAAAACCCATGGGTGAGTCGTAACTGACAGCCACTGGCTCTTCTGTGTTGTGAAGGAGCCCAGTGCGTCGCTGTTTGATGACGTGGCTGGCTCTACATGTGCGCGTGGTGATGACGTCATGCGCATACTGGAGCCTGGGCTCACTGCTACTGGTATGTTGTCTCCCCCTAGCGGGGTTATGAGGGGGAGGCACCCATTTTTTTGTATTTGTTTCTTTTTTGCCACTGTGGACACCGAGTGTCTCTTTTGAGGCGGATTCTTTGTTTTGGGGGGAACATTCGCCCTTGGCCCTTGGCCTGGGTGCGAAGTTTGAACATTTATTTTTGTAAATGGAACATTCGCCCTTGGCCCTTGGCCTGGGTGCGAAGTTGGAACATTTATTATTGAACATGGAACATGTGTTTGGTGACACTGTGCTTGTTGACACTGAACCAAGGGGGGGAACGGGGGGGTCCCCTGAGACATGTCTTCCATTCTCCTCCTCTTTGAACCAGGGGGAGAGGTGGGAGAGAGTGGGCCCTCGTCGTCAGGGCTTCTGGCCCTTGTTCTGGGCCGGCTGATGGCGGTTCCTCGATGCCGCGGCGGCGAAGGAGGGTTTAGGCCACTGGCCCGGGTTAGGGCTCCTGCCCCTGCTCTGGCTTCCTTGAGCCTTGGGTGGGGGACGCTGGCCTCTGCCCATCTGAGCTCTGCCCCTCCCCGGCGTGGCGTAGGCCGGCTGGGGTGGCTGGGGGCGGGGAGTTGGCTTTCTCGGGAGGCACAGGCTGAACGCTTCGTCCTCCTGCTTTCGCTGGGAGGACGCCTCCCTCATCTTCGTCAGGGCTGGGCCGAAGAGTCCCTTGGTGGGGTCGTATGGCGCGTCCATGACTTCCGCTTTCTGGGCGTCACCTAGACCTGATAGGTTCAGCCACAGTGCTCTCTCTCCGGCGATAGCGAGGCCCATGGTCCGGCCGCTCGCTTGGACAGCTCCCCTGGCGGTGCGGAGAAGGAGGTCGTTGACGACGCAGATCTCGTCCCACAGCTTGAGATCTGGGCTGTCTACATCAATTTGCCGCCCCATGTCTTCGAGTAGGTTGCCTTGGTAGGCTGCCAGCAAGGTCACGGCGTTTAGGGAAGACACAGAGCGGCCCGCACACTTATACATCCTCTGCAGGATGGATGACGTGAGGCGGTCTGCTTTGGCGGGCAGGGCAACGGTGGCGGTGGCGGGCATCGAACGCCTGTTAGGGTGCAGGTGGAAAGCCAGAGACGTCTCCACTGGTGGGGGTCGCCGAGGCCTAGGTTGGCCATGTTGTCGACCTCCAGTGTCGTGTAGCCTCTGGAGGGCAACTTGGACCGGAACGGGCTGTCCCAGTGCTTCCTGACCTCCTTCATACAGTCAGGTACTGCAGGGAGTAGCTGCCTGGTGTGCGCAGTCTGGGGGGGGAGACGACGGCCGTCGTAGAGGTCCCTCTCCTGTCCCACGGCGTCCTGGGCGGCGGGCCACTGCAGGGACAGGCTGGCGGCTGCCCTCTTGCAAACCTCAAAGAAGTTAGTGTCCGCAGGTCCAGTGCGGTCGCTGGAGCTGGGGGGTCTGGAGTGTAGGAGGAGGGTTTGGTCACCCTCCTCGTCGGTGTCGCCCGTTAGGTACAGGTCGTCGCACTCCATAGCGCCCTGGTCCTCCTCTGTTCCCTGGGAACGGGGGTAGTCGACGCTGGGCTCGTCTTCAAGTGGATACTCGCTCTCCACTTCATCGGCCCAGAAGGGTCTCGGGCTGACTCCCTGGTTGGGACCCCTGTTGTTGCCGGTGGCCCTACTCAGGCGTCGGTCCAGGAGTTTCTGAGGCATCTCTGCGCAGTGGGGGCATACTTGGGGGTTGGATACCGCCAGCCGCGCATGCTCCACGCCGGTGCAGAAGACGCACATGATGTGACGATCTCTGCCGGAGATGGAGGATCCACACTTGGCCGGGCATGGGCGGGAAGGAGGCTGTTGGTTCAGCCCTTTCCCTTCTGACCCCTTGGTGGGGGAAGAGGTAGTTGACATATTCCTGAGAAAATATCAGAGGAGAAAATGTTAGTGGAACCACTCGTCGCGACACGTGCGTGGTTCTAGCTAACACCTGCTAGCAGATTAGCCAACACGTGCTGCTAACTGCACTTGCTTGCTAGCACCCTTCCCGCCCAGCGGGGTGAGGTCCGGTAAGCAAGTCTAATTAAATTTAAAAATACACGCAAGTTAAGGCGACTCACTGTATTAAACGGTTTGGTTCACCGTACAAACTTTCCGCCGGCTGGTGAGCCGGTGGGGAGTAAGCTGAAGCAAGTTAATGCTGCATCTAGGTGGGCGGTGGGTAGCTGACCACGCTACTCTGGTCAAGTTCGTCACGACACGGAACTTTAGCAGAATTTGAAAGTAAGCAGGGTGAACTGCCAACTCTCTGTGCACTTTTAGGCGAAGGCACACAATATAGCACTATCGGGCCGAATTCGCGTTCGGTGGCGGGGTCCTTGGCGGTCCGTCGGCGAACGGTTAAGCGAGAACAGCCTTACCTAGTGCTGGTTTGTTCGGGAGCTCCGCTCTTCTTAGTCAGGAAGAAAGCGAGAATGATGGATCACAGGAGGTCGCCGGGGTATACACCCTGAGGGGCGGAGCCCGACCGCGTCGACCTGTCTGTCTTTGACAGACGTATTGTCATTGGAGCTTCCGTAGATGGTCACGCCCGAAGCGTATCCCATAGTGAAACACCGAGCGAAGTTAGAAAAAGAACCAAACCTCTACATTAGTAAAAAGACTTGCTTGACATTGGACTACAAACATTGGTGAGGTTTTCCTGAAAGTGGAAAGTAGTTTCATCGAGGGATTTACCGAGAGACTTCTGGAAGCAGCATGATCACGCGCTGCGTTCGTGGCTGGTGAGTGGACAAGCGGCGCGTGGCTGCAACGTGACTGTCGCAAGTGGAATCGGAAAAAAACCGGACTGACTTTCAAACGCAATCATGGCAAGCGAGGAGGAGAAAACGGTAAGCCCTCCGGGGGAAAAACGTTTGGTTAAACCAACACAAGTGTCACTGGAAAATAACTTGCAAACGAAAATCAGCTTCAGAAGAGCCAAGCTAGGCAAATTGACTGAGAAAAGAAAGGAAATGCTTGCTTTAATGGATGATGATGCAAACGTGGAAATTATAACACAGGAGTTGTTAAACAAATATGAAGAGCTGATAGAAGAATTCAGTAAAATAAATGCTGATGTGAAAGATCTGTACAGTCAGCTTGGATGTTTAGAGAACATGAAAGCAGATCAAAGTGATTGGTTTCAGCCGAGATATGATGAGCACAGTAACTTTGTGCAAGAAGTGAATACATGGATACAGGATGCAATGCTTCGCATTGAAGAGTCTCAAAAAGTGAATGATGAAGTAAAGCCTGAAGATAGCGCTTCAGCTTCATCCAGAAGGAGTAGAAAAGCTAGGTCTGTCTCCTCTGCTACTGTGATATCAGCAGCTCGTGCTGAACGCCTTAAACTTGAATTGGAGCAAGCTACTTTGTCAACTAAGTCAGCTACATTGAAACAAAAAAGAGCTCTGGAGGAGCAAGAGCTAAAGCTTAAGGAGCAGGAGCTAATGCTTAAAGCTGCAAAAGAAGAACTGGAGTTACAAGCAGAGCGTGATGAATCAGATGCAAAATTAGCCGTGCTACAAAAATATGAAGAAGGCTCACGTGTGTCACGAGGCTCTAGAGGGGAGTCACTGATGGCTACTCAGAGACAACATGTCAGCTACAATAGGAGCGGTGGGGTTAGTAACGTATCTCAGCACAGCCATATAGTATAGGTGGATATGTAGCAAAAATGGGGTTTAGGAACATTTCATATAGATTTTTTCAAGTTGTGTTTTTTATCAACTACACACTCCATAGTCTTCAAATCCACCTGTTTCCATTTTTTTCTGGGTTGGAAACTGTCTAAATCCAAGATGGCGGATATATGGTCACAATTTGGGGATAATCACTTCTTTGGCTGACATGAATGTATATTTATCAACGATTGCAATTTCATACATAACTATGATCACATATACACAATATACATAAACCAACATTTTAATGTTTTTAATGACAAATGTGTCACCTGTTAAGTGATTCTCATTGTCTCTTCTACTACCTTGATTGTTTGCTGATTGATTCATTCCGTCATTGTCTGCCCACCTGTGCCTTGTTACCCTCTGCCCTATCGCGTGGTGCCTCTGTCTGTGCCAGTTTCTATGTAGGGTAGCCCATGGATTTCCCTGTGTTTTTCTGTATATCCAATTGCGTTTTTGTTACCCACATTTATTCATGGATCTTCTGAGCATTTGTCTCCTATAAGTTCATAAAGTAACCCTGCCTGTGAAGACTGGCTTAGCCAGGGCCACATAAACTTGTGGGTATCAGTGGTGTATCTCCTGTTTTGAAGTCTTTTTCTGAATGGTCACATCATTTTGTTTCTCGTATCCTACAGTTTAGTTTGCTGACCACATGGTGTGTGTGGGGGTTATAAGTCTGCAAATTATTTCCCCTCAAAATTCATACAGCTTTAGTTATTACAACATTAGTAAGGCTGAGTATTATGTAATGTATTGTGAAGTTTTAGTATATGCTGCTAAGTGTGTGCTTTTAAGTTTATGGTCAATTTAGCATATTTCTATTTGTAGCTGAATAATGGAAGACAACCCGGGGCCGGGGCCGGGGCCCGGGCCCAAGCACAGTGAATTGAACTTTAAGCTCTGCATAAGATATCAGAGCCCGAAAACAGAAACAAAGAAATAATTAAAGAAACCTCTAGACTCCAAAAAAGAATCAACATATGAGAAATTCTTGGCAGCAGTCCGTTTAAGAGCTCAGTTTGGGAACACAGAATTTGTTGTGCTTAGTGAAAAAATTGGACATCTCACACCACAAGACCTAAGTGTGAAACATGCTATGTGGCATAGATCATGTTATGCTGAGTGCATCAACAAAGGTCATATAGCACGTGATGAAAAACGGTATCACTGTGCCTGTAAGACATCTGATGTTGTTCTCCTCAGTACACGAAATCTAGGGAGACCATCAGCTTCATCACATGCAAATGAAATGGAGGACAATTTATCCCGAAAAAAACCCACTCGATCACAATTCAGAACCTATAGCAAAGGGAAGTGCTTCTTCTGCCAAGGCCAAATTAAAGGTCAATTACATGCGTGTCAATCCAGAAATGTTGGGCAGAAAATAAAAGATATTGTACACCCCAGGAGCTGTCCATGAACATATTCTTAGAGCACACTGGCAAGCCAATATTTGGGGCCAAGACCTAGTGGCAACACCAAACATCCCAGATGCTCTTTCTTTGGGATGGAGTCAACTTGACGATGGTCAATGGGCTCCTGTATTCTCTAAAGTCCCACCTGCACCAGAGGCTCTCGTGGAGCTAGTCAAGTGCTCTTGTATTGCCAGCAACTGCAGTAGACAGTGTTCCTACAAGAACAACCTGCCATGCACAGACATGTGCAAATGTGAAGGATCTGAGGAAACCTGCACCAACATAAGAAATGCAGAGACTGACAGTGATGATGACGATGATGATGACGATAGCTGCTGAAATTGTACTGCAAGATTCTTTTTCCAGATGTGAACCTGTTGTTTTATATAGCCTATGTTTTGCTTTAGGAGATGTTGGAATTAAGATATTTTTGAATTAAATACATTAGCGCTGAGTGCATAACAGCATGAGTTTAGGTTTTTTTTATTATTGGTGGACACCATGTTGAATTTTGACCATAGATTAAATAAATATTTTTAAAATATTTTTGTTTTATGTCATGTCTGACAACTCATTACTGTACACATGACAAATGTCACCATTACAAGACAAAAAAATGGATTTATGGACCATATGACAACAACTATGCTTATTTTTCCTATACAAAGTTGGCCATCTTGGATTTTGATACTAAAAGTGACAGAAAAAAATGGAAACAGGTTGTTTTGTATTCAGGGGGGTACTAGGAATGAAAAAAACACTAAATGGAAAAATCTATATGAAATGTTCCTAAACTTACATATCAACCTGCACTAATAGTGGAATAGCTGCCAATGCAGCGCCTGTTGCACAGCCAGTGCTTCTTGCACGACCAGCGCCTGCTGCACGACCAGTGCCTGCTACAAGACAAGTGCATGTCACTCCAAAGGGCAATTCAACAAACTCAGATAACCTAGTTTCCGTCATGCAACGCCAAAACGAAATAACTGAGAGCTTAATTAAGCAACAAAAGCTATCTACATTGCCATCACCAAACATTCCAATGTTTAAAGGAGATCCTATGGAATACCGTCTCTTCATGAGAGCTTTCGAGCATCGCATAGAGAGCAAAACCGATAACAGCAAAGATCGGCTTTACTATTTGGAACAGCACACGAGCGGTCAGCCTAATGACTTAGTGCGCAGTTGTTTTCACATGGACCCAGATCAGGGCTATCCTGAAGCCAAGAAATTATTAAAGGAGCGCTTTGGTGACAAATACAAAATCTCAATGGCATACCTTGACAAGGCTCTAAATTGGCCTACCATAAAGTCAGATGACGCCAAGGCACTTGAAGCATATGCTCTGTTTCTGACCAACTGTAACAATGCAATGTCGGACTTAGAGTACTTGGATGAGATGGAGAATGCCGCGAACATGCGCACAGTTATCTCCAAGCTCCCATACAGGCTGAGGGAGAGATTCAGGAGCGTCGCCATTGACATTCAGAAGAAAGATCGGCGAACAAAGTTTGAAGACGTGGTGTCATTCGTTACAAAACAGGCTGAAATGGCAGCACACCCTGTGTTTGGAGAAATCTCAGGTCAGACCAAGCGACAACCTGAAAAGCCAGCTGTAAAGAAAAACGTCACAGCGTTAGCCACTGAAGCTAAAGAACAGAAAGCAGTGAAATGTGTTGCTGGTGCTGACAAGCAAGCTAAAGAGAAGAAACCAAACATAAACATGGCATTTGTGAAACCTTGTATCTTCTGTCAGGGTGATCATACAATGGAACAGTGCAGGAAACTTCAGAAAAAGTTGCACAAAGAAAAATTGGAATTCCTTAAAAGCAAGGGCCTCTGCTTCAGCTGTCTTACAGGAGGACACATGAGCAGTGCCTGTGAAGAAAAGAAGAGCTGTGAGTTGTGTTCAGCTAAACACCCTACGCTGTTACACATAAAGCAGAAACCTAAAGAATTACAGAAAGAAAACGCTTCACGGGAGGAACAAAAAGAGGAGTCTTCACAGGAAGAACAAACTGTGATCAGTGGATTCGTGGATGCTGGAGAAACTTGCTCTCAGACTGGGGCCGGGGGTACAGGAACCGTCCTCGCCATTGTTCCAGTGAGAGTGAAGGCAAAGAAAGGTGACAAGGTGCTGACTTGCTATGCGTTCCTGGATCCAGGCAGCAACGCCTCCTTTTGCACTAACAAGCTAGCCAACAACCTTAACTTGCCAGGAACAAATGTAAACATCCTACTTACCACCATGGGAGACCAAAAAGCCGTCTCATGCAAAGTGCTACCAGACCTAGAAGTCAGCAGTCTGGAGGGTGACGACTTTGTCGAACTCACTGGTGTGTTCACACAAAAGGCCATACCTGCTAGTCAGGAGAACATCCCAACCCAGGAAGACGTGGATAGGTGGCCACACTTACGAGGTGTACGAATTCCATCGATCAAAGCGGATATCGATCTTCTGATTGGGACTGACGTCGCCAAAGCTATGGAGCCAGAAGAGGTAATCCGCAGTGTGAACCATGGTCCATATGCCATTCGTACAGCCTTGGGGTGGACCGTGAACGGGCCATTGCGTGAGAACATAAGAAGCTGGTCAAAGGATGGACACCCACAGATCCAAATGAATCGGATATCGGTGGCTCGACTTGAAGAATTGTGGACGCAACAATTCAAGTATGATTTTCCAGAGAATGCTCGAGGAGAGCAGCTTGAGATGTCGAAGGAAGATCAACTGTTTATGGACCGAGTTACCACATCCACAAAGCTGGTCAACGGTCACTACTCTATCGGTTTGCCGCTGAAAAACAAAGAGGTGAAAATGCCTAACAATAGAGCAATGACAGAGCAACGAGCGCTCAACATGAGAAAGAAGCTTCAGAAAAGCCAGACATTCCGAGAGGAATACGTCAGCTTCATGGATCAAGTGATCAGCAAGGGATACGCTGTCAAAGTCCCAGACGAAGAACTAAACAGGAGTGATGGAAAGGTGTGGTTTATTCCGCATCATGCCGTCTACCACCCCAAGAAGCACAAACTTCGAGTGGTATTCGACTGCGGCGCTTCGTATCAGGGAACCACACTCAATGAACAACTACTGCAAGGCCCTGACATGACCAGCAGCCTGGTTGGTGTCTTAACCCGATTTCGTCAGGAGCCAATCGCAGTCATGGCCGATGTGGAGTCCATGTTCCACCAGGTCAAGGTCCCACCTGAAGACGCAGACCTTCTCAGGTTTTTATGGTGGCCTGACGGGGACATATCGAAAGAACTGCATGAATACAGAATGGAGGTACACTTGTTCGGAGCCACCTCCTCACCCAGCTGCGCGAGCTATGCGCTGAGAAGGTGTGCAGAGGACAACAGGAGTACTTTCGATGCAGCAGCTGTGGACACAGTGTTGAACAATTTTTACGTGGACGATTGTCTAAAATCGGTCAACTCAGAACAAGAAGCCATCAAGCTATTCCATGACTTGACGGCCATCTGTCAAACAGGAGGCTTTAGACTCACAAAATGGACGACCAACAGTCGAAACGTGCTGTTAACCATTCCGCTTGAAGACCGAGCGACGGAAGTCAAGGATCTTGATCTCGACCAGGACTCACTCGCCATCAAGAGAGCCTTGGGAGTACAGTGGTGCATCCGGTCAGATCAGTTCAAGTTTCAAGTCAACATCGAGCAGAAGCCTCTCACCAGGAGAGGAATCCTGTCCGTAATGAGCTCAGTCTACGATCCACTCGGAATGTTGTCACCAGTTATACTACCTGCAAGAAACATCCTGCAAGAATTGTGTAGACAAAGAACAGGCTGGGATGACACCGTGCCAGAACACCTAGCACAACAATGGACCAAGTGGACTGAAGAACTTCAACAGCTCACTGACTTCGGAGTGACTCGATGCTTCAAGCCACCTGACTTCGGCAAAGCTGTGCAAGCTCAATTGCATCACTTTTGTGACGCATGTGAAACAGGCTACGGTACTGTCACGTACTTAGTGCAGAAGAATAGCAGTAACCAAGTGCACTGTTCATTCGTCTTGGGGAAGGCGAGGGTCGCCCCTCTGAAACCAACTACCATCCCGCGGTTGGAGCTGACGGCGGCTGCCTTAGCCGTGAAGGTGGATGTAATGCTGAAGAAGGAGCTTCAGTTGCCACTGGCGGACTGCAAGTTTTGGATGGACAGTACTACCGTACTCAAGTACTTAGCCAACGAGAACATCAGGTTTAAGACTTTTGTGGCAAACAGGATCGCCACAATCCTGCAAGCATCAAACGTGCACCAATGGAGCTACGTCAACACTCAGTTGAATCCAGCCGATTGCGCCTCAAGGGGTCAAAGGGTGAGCGCCTTCATGAAGAACGAGGTCTGGATTGCTGGTCCCAGCTTCCTTAGCAAACCAGAAGGAGAGTGGCCAGTCAACCCCGAACACCAAGAAGAGCTCACGGCAGAGGATCCTGAGGTGAAGAAAGGCGTACTGGTTAATGCTACCACTGTAGAAAGCACTGATGCTATGCAGCAACTAATTCAATACTTCTCTTCATGGATACGGCTCAAGAAGGCTGTGGCGTGGTTCATAAGACTCAAACAGATCCTGGTGAACCTGTCTAGGAAGAGAAAGGAGTTGAAAGGATTGTGCAGTGACGAACAACAGTTGAAAAAGGAAATGTTGAGCTATAAAAAGAGTCTCAAACATACTTACCTGACAGTGGATGACCTACAGAAGGCGGAGATCGCTATCATCGGTCATTGCCAAAGGAATAGCTTCCAAGAAGAGATATCTGCTCTTCAGAGAAAGGACTCTGTCAAGAAGAGTAGTCGAATCCTCAGACTCAATCCACAACTTGAGGAGGGAATCCTTCGCGTTGGAGGGAGGCTTAGCCGAGCATCCATGCCAGCCGAAGCCAAGCACCCCATGATCATCCCTAAGAACCATCACGTGGCAGACTTGATTCTCCAGGATGCACACGAGTGCCTTGGGCACAGTGGACGTAATCATGTCTTGTCTTACGTACGTCAAAGGTACTGGATCATCGGTGCTCCCGCATCAATTCGAAGAATGCTGTCTCGGTGTACTACCTGTCGAAGACACCATGGTGCATCAGGTACACAAGTGATGGCAGACTTACCAAGAAACCGAGTTCTACCAAATGAACCACCCTTCACCAGAACGGGTGTGGATCTGTTCGGGCCATTCATCGTCAAGCGTGGAAGAGTGTCTGTCAAAAGATACGGGGTGATATTCACCTGCCTTGCATGTCGTGCGGTCCACATCGAAATGGCAACATCACTGGAGACCGACTCCTTTATTCAAGCTCTACGTCGCTTCATCGCGAGAAGGGGTCAGGTGAAGGAAATGAGATCCGACAACGGGACCAACTTCGTCGGAGCTGACCATGAGCTGAAAAAGGCAATAAAGGAGTTAGTCAGGGTCATTTTTCAAAAAAGTTGACACCTGAAGGCAAATCATGTTAATTTTCGGCATACAACTGATTTAGGGGTATTCAAGGGTGCTGAATCCAAATCTGCTGTATGCCGGACGCAAAAATGTACCGAAATGCCTCAAACGGGCAAAATCCAATATGGCCGCCGCCACCGTGTTAAAATCCTGTTATCACTTTTCTTTTGGACTAAATAAGGTATGAATTTGAAAATAGCACTTATTTTTATGTTTTCAGACATGGGGAAAGCCATTATGTCATCAGATTTAAGCTCAGATTGGAAGAAAATGCTTATGTCATTGGCTGGCAGCCATTTTAAAAGCAGAGAGCCTCATATTGTCAGCGATTTTTAACATTTTTACTAATCTTTCAAGATTCACAGAAAAAATGCTCTTTGTCTCTGTGAACACAAATACTACAGAAAACTACACTGAACTGTCTACTTTCACCTGAAAAAAGAAGTTTGTGTCTACCTTTTTCCATTCTTTAGTTATGGGCAGTAGAACATGGGATGACACCACAAAAAAACACAGATTTTTGACCCCAAAATACTGCACTTCTCTCTGCCCATATTTTTGCTTTAAGGACATATTGTCTTTGATAGTGTTCATGTTTGATGTGCAACATTTTCAGGGGGTTTGAAGGGTGCTTAATGCCAATATGATGTATAAATAAATGTATATTCCCATAGTACATCAAAAAGAAGGAATCCAATATGGCCGCCATCACCAGTCTACAGTGTATGTTTCTTTGATTACACAAGGTAAACTCTTAAGTACATTATGTAGCATTAGGTTTTCATACAGGGAGAATTAATTTCCATACTCAGATTTAAGATAGATATCAAAGGAAATTATTTCAGTGTAGTCTGAATTCATGATTGCAACAGGAACATAGGGTGACACAAAAAAACAATATTTTTTGACCCCAAAATACTGCACTTGTCTCAACCCACATTTGTGCTTTAAGGACAAAGTGTCTTTGATAGTGTTCATGTTTGATATGCAGCATTTTCAGGGGTTTTGAAGGGTGCTTAATTCAAATATTCAAATATGCTGTGTATTAGGCTCAAAACCTCTTTAATAGGCCTACCTCAAAATGAATTAATCGAATATGGACGCCATCACCAGACAAGGTGGACTCTTAATTACATTGTAGGTTGTCATACATGGAGAATTCATCTCCATACTCAGATTAAAGATTAGAATCAAAGGACATGATTTCATAGGTTGAATTCATGTTTACAAGTGACAGTTGACTTTCATGTCAATAAGCTGTTCTTTTGAATGAAAATGTTTTCTCTACTTCCACTTTTATTTTAATGCTTATTATAACATGATGCAATATGTCCACCTCAATCCACCTCTTCCATTATGAGACAAATTTACACACATAAGTCTGAATGTGCCTAAATATAATATGCACATCTACATTTTGTGCATTAGGAATTCATTGTTTGCCGATTTTATTGCGGTGCTTACATTATATCTTTGAATGGTGGAAAGGTGAAACGTGGATCAAAACAGTTTATGTTATTGTGAGGAATTTACTTGATATATGTTAACTCATTCCCAACCATTAGGCCTATCAACCTCCTCCTCTCCAGTGATTTGGCAGGACACACAATATCATGCACTGCATGGCACTTTGGCTGCAAATGCAACAAAAGCAAAGTATGACGTTTTGCAATGATCAGTCCTATCTAATTCAGATGTCACATGGTTACATAAAATGCCCCACATTATCAAATCTCTATATTGAGTCAGGCCCACATACCCCTTCCTATCCTCCTGCCAGTCACCGAAGTGGGATGGGTGGTATTGAACAGGGCTTTAGTCCCACTGGTCCTGTATCTGCCACTTATACATGGGTTCTCATTGTTTGTTATGAAGAGGGGCAAGACACTGGCAGCCAACCACGTGAGCTATTTTTTTTTTTGACAGACAGCGGTTTCCAACAATCAGAGGCTGAGTTGTGCGCGGCTAGGTTCGCAGTCAGGTTATAAACAAAATTTAGAACCCATGTATTCTCAAGGCACACAAAGACATCACAACTTGTGCTTGCCTCATCCAACACTGCATCTGCAAGAAGTGGCATGGAGTACATGGAGTCAAGCAGTTGCTGCAATTCAGCAACTCAAGGAGGGGTGATTAGGAATAGGTTAACTTAGTATACCAAGTAAACAATTTTGGTTAGAGTAGAGGAGGGTGACTGTATGTGCATATATATTTGGTATATATAGGCCTATAAACTGGTATCAGAAGTAGTGTGGAGTCAAGTCTCTTGGCGGAACTACGTAGGATGGTGCGCAAGGTTAATAGAAATGGGCACCCTCCTGTCTTTCTCACAGCACATGAACACAATATTCAAAAAAGGACATTCCAAGTCAGCAAGGACATTCTGATTTTTGATACCTCCTCCTCGTATAACTTAACCCATTGTGTCCTGGAAACACATATAGGTTTTTCAGGATCTTGATATTTTAGCTGTTTTATTAACTATGTGGGTATGTTAGAGCTGAATGAACACATTACAATGCAAGGGGAGGGTATTGGCTTTTAAATGTAACTCATTTCATGTTTGTATGTGCTTCAGAGGCTGAGACATTGCGGATTTAATAGGAAGAGGGCACCCTTTCCCAAAAAGGGCGTAGGACAAAATGGGTTAATTAGCAGTCCATTTTTGAGTATTGTGTTCATGTGCTGTGAGAAAGACAGGGAAGTGCCCATTTCTGTGCCTAGGCACCTTAAAACTACCACTTGCTCTTCTGCCTGCCTTTGGCTCTCTCTCCAGTTGAGCACCGTTATTGATACACTGCAGATGTACATTCCAGTATATTTTAACTAGGCCAATTTAAAGTCTATACTTGCACAATTCTACCAACAGAAGATAACAGACAGACTCTCTTTTCCTCCTGCTCCCCTGTTCAGCAGGGCTGGATCCCCACATGGCTGCATGCTGAGCCCCCATCTAAAGTCTATCCGTCCATGACTGCAGCATGGCCAGCAAAAGGGAGTGAAGGTGGCAGCCTGGTGTACAGAGACCGAGACAAATTTCTCTAGCTCTGAATGAAAAGAAAACCAAAGAGATCATTGCTGCCTTCAGGAGGCACACCTATAGCGAGAATAGACCTAGCCCTCTCTGAACTTCCCACTGTCACAGAGCTAAAACATTGTCTTGGACATTATCCTGGTTCTGAGTTCTTGGGTCTCTACAGATGTATCATTGGCACTACAGATGTATCATCAAAGTAAGGACCAAAGACTAAAACCACATTTCACACACATGGACTGTCTGACTGTTCATTACAATCTCTTGTTCCCCTGATCTCCTTCCATCCTCCGGTTGTTGTGAAATAATTGATACAGTGCAATGTGTTGAGCTGAATTCTTGCCGTACTACAGAACAAAGGCCAGCCTTGTAATTAATGGTTATAATTGTCACAGAGTGGCCATCTCAGCTGAAATATGTACATTAAGCAAGACAATCTAAGCAATAACTTTGGATGACTGATGTGCAATACCAGCCTGAGTATGTCCTTTGTGTATATATTCACACACACACACACACACACACACACACACACACACACACACACACACACACACACACACACACTCCCTTATCTGTACACTCTATTCTATTCTATTCTATTCTACATATTATTCACATCAGTCTGCCTCTTGATCCCCTTTATAGGCCTAGATATACAGTGATCTGAGCACAGCAATTAAACCGGCAAACATGAAGTAATTCCCATTGTACAAAGGATAATATTAGAAAATATTCGATTTCAGACTCTGGTGGTCATTTATTTTTTATGGGTGAAGAGGTGTGGAAACATTGTGTGGTGGTTTGAGGTGGGAACATTTTTCATGGTATAATGCATTAAAAGTGTAATTGAAATAGGGAGAGATTTAAATACAAATGGTCAATTTATGGAAAAGATAATCTCCTACATGAATTCAGTCTACACTGAAATAATTTCCTTTGATATCTATCTTAAATCTGAGTATGGAAATTAATTCTCCTTGTATGAAAACCTGATGCTACATAATGTAGGCCTACTTAAGAGTTTACCTTGTGTAATCAAAGAAATGTACACTGTAGACTGGTGATGTACTATGGGAATTAAAGGCATTAAGCACCCTTCAACCCCCCTGAAAATGTTGTATATCAAACATGAACACTATCAAAGACAATATGTCCTTAAAGCAAAAATATGGGCAGTGAGAAGTGCAGTATTTTGGGGTAAAAAAATCTGTGCTTTTTTGTGGTGTCATCCCATGTTCTACTGCCCATAACTAAAGAATGGAAAAAGGTAGACACAAACTTCTTTTTTCAGGTGAAAGTAGACAGTTCAGTGTAGTTTTCTGTAGTATTTGTGTTCACAGAAACAAAGAGCATTTTTTCTGTGGATCTTGAAAGATTAGTAAGAATGTTAAAAATCGTTGACAATATGAGGCTCTCTGCTTTTAAAATGGCTGCCAGCCAATGACATAAGCATTTTCCTCCAATCTGAGCTTAAATCTGATGACATAATGGCTTTCCCCACGTCTGAAAACAAAAAATAAGTGCTATTTTCAAATGCATACCTTATTTAGTCCAAAAGAAAAGTGATTGCAGGATTTTAACACGGTGGCGGCGGCCATATTGGATTTTGCCCGTTTTGAGGCATTTCGGTACATTTTTGCGTCCGGCATACGGCAGATTTGGATTCAGCACCCTTGAATATCCCTAAATCAGTTGTATGCCGAAAATTAACATGATTTGCCTTCAGGACCTTAAATAAGCACCTTTTCAGAAATCCTGCCTAGACTAAGTGGAATGCTGCACAGATTGAGAACAGCCTGCTTCAACGTGACATCAAGTGGTTGTTCAATCCACCATCCGGATCCCACCACGGAGGAGTGTGGGAAAGGATGATTCGTTCCATCAGGAAGATCATGAATGCTACATTGAGAGAGCAAAGCTTGGACGAAGAGGGTCTTCAGACATTCTTCTGCGAATGTGAAGCCATCTTGAATAGTAGACCTATCACTACGCCATCCAATGACATTAATGACTTCGAAGCTCTTACCCCACAACACTTACTCTTGCTCAAGACTAACCCCAACCTAGCACCGGGCGTCTTTGACGAGCATGATACTTACGCACGCAAGAGATGGAGGCAAGTCCAGTACATGAGCGATCTGTTCTGGAAACGCTGGACCAGAGAATACCTGCCTCAACTCCAGAAAAGACAGAAGTGGAACCATCCAGCACGTAACTTCAGCCAAGGAGACGTAGTCTTGATCGTCGATGAATCAGCCCCCCGAGGATCATGGCTGATGGGCAGAATCGTGAAGATCGTGGTGGACGAGCATGGAATCGTCCGCAAGGTTCGAGTCAAGACGAAGACGAACGAACTTGAGCGGCCGATCACCAAACTCTGCCTGCTTCAAGAAGCAGAATGAAAAGGACTGTTAAGTATTAACCTTCTTTTTTGTAATTGTTTCTTGGATAGAAAGCAATTAGGGGCCGGGTATGTAGCGGCCAAAGTGGACTTTAAGTTAAATAAATAGAAATTGCTTAAAAATGCATAAATAGATAATAAATAATTTCATTTGAATTTGTAATTTCATAGATAAGTTAATTTCATGATTAAAATGATGAATATTATGTAGGAAAGATAAAAGAATAAGAATTCATGTTTATAAGATAACTTTTTGTTTTGGATTAAAAATGTGTACTGTCGCTTTAAGACTCACGAGCCGGCTTCCATAGCCTCTCGCGCTTTTCATTTCAGATCGCAAGGAACCGTGGAAGCGAACAGTCTTTTTACCTGTTGCTCTTCTGTTACTCTTCAACTTCGGACATTTAAACCTTTTATTTTCAGTAGTTGATGTTTTTGTTAGTTCATGTACCTTTTGTAAATACCTTAAGAAGAACACTAAACTTCCGTTTTCATTGCAAGACGTTGTGGAGTGGTTTTATTTCAATTACATGGACAAAGACAGTGGAAACAGTAACTTTTGGTCGGAGAAGTAACAGCGTAAGAAATAGCACTTTCCTCGCGGTCTCACCAAGACCAAACCTCTACAGTTACTGAAAGTCAAGTGAAGGAGAAAGTGGTCATGTTTTGCAAGTCAAATAAAGATCACAGACAATAATTAAACTACTTATTTTTAATCACACATTTCACTCTGACTTACAGTGTACATTTGTGTAAAACACAATGCCTGGGTCCTAGAAGTCTCCCATTGAAAGCATTGTCAACTACCGTAAGAAAACTAAGTTTGAAAGACTTTTTTTCACATGAAATAGAGGAATTGTGTTCACCATGGATGATCGACTCTCTAAACAGTTATGTGGTACGTAGTACCTTACGTTAAAGATGGCCAACTGTCATTTTGCCCCAAAACGAAAGAGCAGTGGGCGGCATTGTGGAAAAACACATCAGTCTCTCTCTGTGCTTCATGGAGGCAGTGTTGTGTTGCGAGTTTCAGAGTGTGTGTCTGGTGTGTTTGTGACAGAAAGCAGGATCTCTCGGCGGACACTTGCATATATATTTAGTTATTTGGTTACTTGTTTGGTTGTTTGTTTATGTTGCTGCCAAATGAACTTGCCCAAAACAGGCAAAGATGTCATACCCAAAACTACACAATAGGACATTAAGGTTTTTTTTGCTTTTTTTTTTTTGTAAAAAGGAGACCATTTATTGATGTTTATCTGAAAGTTTTTATTCAGGAGAATGTTTAGCATTTTGAACATTTTAGTTATTCAAATTCCCTAGGGTTTTGTGGCAACAATAGCTTAGTACGATCATCTAAGAATGGTCAAACTCCTGTCTTCCAGTAGGCTGCTAGGTAGAGCTCTGTATCTCTGCAACAACAAGGCAATTTAGCTGGCCTGTGCTGCTAGCTGCTGACAGCGCTGCGCATTCTCCCTGTACAGTCAGCTGGACAAATCTATTAGCGGCCCACTATTGCCCTGTCTATCCAATGTGCATTGTGTAGAGCTTTTACTGCCGCAGGCTCCACTTGTGGAAAGTGGAAAGTTAGTGTGGTCTTTTACTTTGCTGCTTTTCTGCGAATAGGCTGCCATTTTTGGCGAGATGTCAGCCTAATAATTAAGCATTGAACATGGGCACACAAGCTTGCCTGAGAGACCTTTTGGTCATTTCATTCAAAATGAGCCATAGGATGAGTCATGATGATCCTGCATTCCTGTGAATGAAATCAGAATTACACAGCCCTGTTACTGAAACCGATGGATTGTTTTTTCTTTATTTTGATTATTTATATATATCTTGTTGTCAAGATTATTTTAGGTCCATGTAGTTGCGATTGAATTGTGAGGCGAAGGGGACAAAAATGCTTCTGAAATCACTTTGCTTGTGTTGTTGTGACACAGTGAGGGAAATGTGTGGGTCAGGCGTTCCCCCAGCAAATCGCAGTGGCGGCGGCACACGCAGAGCAGAGCCTTCTTTAGTATTCGGCACGCAGGACGCTAAACTTGGCATGGCTGTCTTGGAGTGCTGTGTGCAAAAATGGCAATGTAATTGAAAGTCCCGTCACAGCTCTAGCCGTGTTTGCCACGCTATTGTGTGTAATGTCAGGGTTAGGGTGTAATGTGAGTGTTTATGGGTAGTACGAGAGAGGAATCTCGCGACTTTTTCCGGGTGGTACTGTCCACAAAGTGGCTGCATGCAGAATCGCCTCACATTTACTATTCCATTATGGCGTTTTCGTTATGGCGTGCAAAAAAAGAAAATCAATTTTGGTCATGACTGTTTGTTTTTGTCGTGTTTGATCTGTATTCATAATTCAAGTCATATCGACCTAATATTTCAGGTTATTCCAGCATGAATCCCTCCTGTGTTTCGTGTCATTAGTGTCAAATTTGTATTGCTGGCCAGGAGGCGTTTGTGCATTTGTATGTGTCTGTTGCTCTTTTTGTCTGTGCGCGTGTGTGTGTATGTATGTGAGCAGGGGTGTGTGCATGTGTGCGTATGTATATGTATGTATGTATGTGTGCGTGCATGCATGTATGTGTCTTTCTTTCTTTTAACCTGTTTCTGTGTGTGTCCGGGCCAGAGAGGAGTAGTGCAGTGCAAGTGTAATCGTTAAGATGTAACATTTAAAAAAAAATTGATCAATACTGACGTGGTCGGGGAAATGAGGTGGGCCTAATTGACAGTTGTATTTGACATTAAACAAGTTTGGAAGGGGCTGAGGGCTGCGATTTAAATGAAGATTGATGGAGCGAGGCCATCGGAAGCAGCCCAGCGGTGGCCAAATTGCACTCCCAACATCAGAGTGCTGCCGCTGGCGCCTGCATCCCATTAAAACATATTAGATAAGTGGATCCCAGGCATGTAGGCACAAGATAATATCCAAGTGATTAAGTAGGACAAGAAGCTTTCTTGAAATGCTGGGTTAGCAGAAGAGTTTTACGTAAAATGGTGTTTCAAACACACCTTCTCTCTCGCTTTCGCTTACGCTCTTCCTCTCTCTCTCTCTCTCTCTCTCTCTCTCTCTCTCTCTCTCTCTCTCTCTCTCTCTCTCTCTAGCATAATTTATTTCAGGTAGCTTTATCAGCATGACTCTGACTGATTAATGTAGATTAAAACTGATATGTAAGAAATAATAGTAATAATAAATATTTTGTACATATGTTCACCAATAAATAAATATCTAGAAAGAATGAAACTAAGAAAGTCTCTCTCTCTCTCTCTCTCTCTCTGCAGTATGGAGGAGGGGGCAGCAGAGCATGGAGGTAACACACACACACACACACACAGCACGCAGAGCATGGAGGTAACACACACACACACACACACACACACACACACACACACACACACACACACAGACCATGGAGGTCACACACACACACACACACACACACACAGACCATGGAGGTCACACACACACACACACATACACACACACACACACACACACACACACACACACACACACACACACACACACACACACACGCACATGCGTTCACACACACACACATGTACATGCATTCACACACATAGCACTGGAAAACACACACAGGCTTACATAGAGACTGGGTGGCAGAAGAGAGCAAAATATAGACATGGAGAATGTGCAATCTGCTGTGCGGAGTCTTGGCTATGAACTCCCACAGAGAGAGAGAGACACACACACACACACACACACATGCATTATACGCATGCACGCAGTATACACACACACACCAGTACAGTCTGCACCCACACACCGACCTTTCTGACATTTAACATGTGCAGCCATCCACCCTTTTCTTTGGGGGTCTCTAACGACTGTTCCATAGTCCGTGCTATACCCTGCATTCACACATATTACTTGCTTCTCGCTCACTCGCTCATAGAACATTTGCTAAACGCGGGTTTAACGGCCAATGCAAAAGTGAGAAGTAGTCAGTTATACAAAGTCTGTATTCCAATGTGTTACTTACTTACTCTCCTTGCTCGAAGTGAAACTTATTTTATGTCGGAATCTGCCCACATCGCATCACTTGTACTCTCCTCGCCTGCTTGCTTCGCTGCAACACACAGACATTCTATTGACTTCCTTTGCTGAGCGAGTAACTAGTAGCTAGTAGCGCTGTGTGTGAACGTAGCTTTACTCTACTTTACTCTGTACACTTAGGGTGAATCTCATTATACCCCTTAGCCCTACGCCAATCCCCTTTGCCTCCGTTTTGCGCGTCCATGTGTAGGCATGGGTGCCGCTAGGGGGGGAAAGATGTTACAAATTCTAAGGGCCCAGGCACTGACAAGGGCCCTTAAGATGGCCCAAAAGCAATAACAGGGGCCCTTAAAGGGCCCAAAATTCGAATCTTGCATAGGGCCCAAAATTTCTGGTGGCGCCCCTGTGTGTAGGCGTAGTGGCATCCCGACAAATGGGTAGGGGTGCGGCGAAGGGCTTTCCACCCCTCCGTGCGGAGATTTTCCAACACCACACTCCGTCGACGGAGGGCTTCGACAGGTTTTACTGAATGCATTGCGAATTCGTTTAAAAATTGGTGGCAGTATTTTCGCCGCAATTGACAGTTTTGAAGTGGTAATAATTATTCCATTGTACTAAGTTTAACAGTGTCCTAATGTGTGATGGCCCTTTTCTCCGTGAAACGCACATGAAAAAAAAAACGCTATTAACGTCAACCTAATGCATGGAATTAGTGACAGCTGTGAGTGTCATTCCTTGATTGTTGAAGGGATATCCCAATTCGTAGCGGTTGCGTTTCAAGCCCTACACCTTACAGCTTCGTTGGAAAGCATGAGGGGCATGGGGAAGGCGTAGGGATAGGGGTAGAGATTAGTAATGGGAAAGGCCCTTACTCCTCAACATGCACTCACTTCCTATTGTACTCCTATATGGACATGCAGACACGTACTGTACACTCACATGCACACACACACTCACACTCTCACACTACCACACACACATTCATGCATACTCTCACATTACACTTAGCTTGTAGTTTATGCACCTTTTGTGGAGTGTGACCATGTATTTGAGTCATTTCGTAATCCATGTGTGTGCGTGTGCGTGCATGCCCGCGCGTGTGAGGGAGTGAGTAATTAGGTAATCCACGTTTGTGTGTGTGCGTGCGTGTTCCTTACCCAGACATGCTTGCATCTGTAAAATGATTAATGTTGCTTTGTCAGCACGCGATGGAGGGCGAATTAAAATGCACAAATCACATGATATGGTGATAATCACGTAGTGTAGTGTAGTAGTGTAGTGTAGTGTAGTGTAGTGTAGTGCCGCTCTTGGTGGCAAGGCGTAGTCAATGTGTAATTGATGAGGTTTTGTCTACGTGATGAATGGTGTCCAGAAACACAATGGTGGTCCACTGTAAAAAGAAAATACAATGGCAAACAAAGGAGTCAGGTGTTGCGAGAAGGGAGTGTTTTTTATTGTTGTCATTGTCAATAATAATAAAATATATATATATATATATATTTAGGGGCAATGTTGCCTTTATTTCGATAGGACAGTATGAGAGGCGACAGGAAGTGAATGGGAGAGAGAGATGGCGGGGGTGACCTGGTACGGAATCGAACTTGGGTCGTCAGTGTAGTAACCCAGTGCCCTATTGTTAGGCCATGTCAGGGCCGTCATTGTCAATATTTGTGTTAAATGTGTTTGTTGTGAAATTTAGTGTGCACTCATTACATACACGTTATTACCCAAATAAAAAATGATATAATGGTGTGAAAGCAGTGAGTCATCACATTGGTCATAGTGATGAATGGTAGGAGCGGGAAAGGATCTGCACACTGCTTGCAAAAGACTTAATCTATTTGGAGCAACGTTTCGATCATAGATCTTCTTCAGGCATCTTACACAAGTTAAAAAACAGTCAGAATAAGTAGGGAAGGTCTACACAGCTGATAGTCAGCTGTTCTAATTAGGCCCAACAAACAATTGGTGATTACAAACAATCATGGCCTGCAGCCAAGTAATGGTTGCTCTGACAGGCATGTTAAAGAGTTAAGCACATACAGCAAAAAAGACAAAGCAAAACAGCAACAAACGTTTTTTTAGATGCGTCCCACGCATCTCTATAAGAGGCTTTGGTGTCCGTCCGTCCGTCCGTCCGTCCTTCCGTCCGTCCGTCCGCCCTCCCGTGATGGGTTTCTGAATTGTGATTCCCTCTTGTGATTCCCTCTTGTGTCCACAAGGTGGCAGTCGCTCAGTTTTGGCCTGGAGCTCATGCGTGCAAACCAAAAGCTCTTTGCCAGTGAGAAAAACATGGCGGCACTTCCTGTTGATTTTCACATGAAAGTTTTGCTTAATTTAAAGTCCCTAAGCGACTATAAATGTTGTGGCTTCCATATATTGATGTAAAAGTGCCCCACAAAGTAATGAAGCACAACAAAGTTACTCCACATTACCATTTGACCACTCGTTTTTCTATGCTAACAGGGTAGCCAATGTAGCATTGTAAATGATCCAGGGAGAAAGGGGGAAATGTTGTGATTTCAGTCCGCCTGAGGCAACGATTTTCGTGGGGAAGATGACCTGCATCTCGGTGGCATTGAACCACGCCCCCGTGCCTTATTTGGCTCGCTCAGCACGTGCGTCCTCAGTCCAATCGCAATGCTTTATTTTCCCCAGACGTTTAATCGCATTTAAGTGAAAGTGCCATGTATACACATTGCAAAATAACTCGCATTTATTAAATCGGACTTAAAAACATCATGTACACGTAGCCAATGTCTCATTGATTAGTTTATGGAACTTACGGTTTGTCTGTTACGGTCCACGAAGACAATATCCACGTGAAAACGCAAACGCCTGCAAACCACTGTTTTGACAGAAATACAGTTCACCTGTCGCCTACTCTGTTTTCTTCCCAAAGCGGCATTTAAAAGTATTCCATGAAATCCAACATCAACGTCACTTCAAATAGGTGACAGCATCATGCACACACATGAAATAACACTTCAGTGAGGGGGGGGGGACATCACTGCTCTCATATTAAAGTGAAAAGAGAATTTCACATTTTAGTTTATTTAATGTAGGCCTATGCAAAATTGCAAATAGCCTATTCATTGAAATGTTTCATTGTAATTCATTGTAATGTTTGCCTGTTTTTTATGTTTGTAATTATTTATTTTTTTTAAATAAAAAATCGTGATTAAAAAAAAAATAGCCTAACAAAAATAGAGATTTTATGTTAAAAAAAAATGTGATATGGGATGGACCGATGGCCCCCCTAAGCTAAATTCGCCTTAGGTCCCTACATTGCTAAATGTAGTGTAAGGGATTATTTTGAAAAGACAGTAACATGTAATCAGCAATGCATTACAGTTTTTCAGTAAATTGCCCAACACTGTTGAAATCCTATGGTACTTTTTCAAATCCAGGCTTATACAGTACATGGTAGGCTTATTGATAAATTGCCTTGACAGGTTATGAGGAGGCCAAGGGGGCGTTTGGGCAAAAAAGGTTCAGAACGGGCATAGACGGACGCATCTGTTGTCCGCCTGTCGGACTTGTTTAAACAGTTATAGGTAGAACATAATGATCATAGAATGTTCCAGGATCAAGGATCACAAAAAAGGTTTTAGATCAAAGTCCAAATTAAGGCCTTTGGGTGACAAGGCATCTCATAGTGATGAATTGACACACCATTGCAGCACACAGTGCACACAGTGCATACAATTACATTCAACCTCCCCTGTGAACTGACATAGTGGCCCTATCTCAATGCCCAGTGTTTCAGCCTTGCTAAGACGTGTAACGCCCAGTGATTGGATACTCTTTGGTGAACTCCGCGGAGTGTCCAATAACTGGGCGTTTCATGTCCTAGCAAGACTAGAACACTGGGCATTGAGAAAGAGCCAGTGACTTGAAATGTGAGTGTAGTACAATTTTCGCTGCCACAATTGAGCCCTGATGGAGTCTTAACTCACTATACCAGTATGAAGACATCACAAGGGAAATGGAGAGAGTTTTTCAATCAGGCCAGGAGCTGTTGTGGGTAACGGTGGCCTGCAGTTCCTATGGCCCCCTGTAAAGGGTAGCGTTGCTCTCCAAAACCTGTGTGTGTGTGCGTGTGTGCGTGTGTGCGCGTGTGCGCGTGTGTGTCTGAGTGTCTGAGTGTTTCTATGTATGTGTGTGCGTGTGCGTGACCGTGTGTGTTTGTGTGTGTGACTGTGTGTGTGTCTGTGAATGAAGGCTTTTGTGTGAGCCCCAAACTTGCTTCGCTTTCTGAGCCAAGAGCTGAGGTATTTAACAGTGCTTGAAAGAAGTAGATTTGTGTTATTCTCCAATGTTGGAATGGTGTGCATTGCTGTGATTCACACCCCTTAGCATATTGTGTGTGCACTGTAGGCTTATTTTGCATTGAATCCCATTCCCGTACTTATTTGATGGTATGCATCAATCTTTGATCAAACTTGTTGAATGATAAACAACGCTTATGCCAAGCCAATCTTTTGAAGAGTTGAGAACGCGAAATTGTGAGATTGTGAGAGGGCGGAAAAATGTTCATTCATTCCTTAATTCACTCACACAATTGCCCACATGCTCAGCAACCAGATGTCTTGCCTACAGTCAGTTCTGAAAGAGGCAGAGAGAAGAGACATGAACATAAGTGCGAGCCAGAGACACTGCAGGTGCCTGAGACCAGTCACTGAACGAACGCCAAGCAGCTGGTATTGTTGCTCAGTCCCACACACATACACATACACACACACACACACACACACACACACACACACACACACACACACACACACACACACACACACACACACACAGTCCCATCTTCCCACCCATCCGGTCTTTTCTACTTACCTATTAAATGCTCGGATGCACGGGCAGAAGCGAGAGTGAGAGTTGGAGAGAAAACATTTTGCCATTAAAGAAACCCACCACCAGTCTAGACACCCTGTGGAGCAGACAGGCTAAACAATCAGCTTACACGTAGCGGTGGACCAATAAAAAACACCATGCCATCAATAGCAAGCGCTCTCTGAGGGAACATCAAGGCCAGCGCTGCGACATTACTAACTGTTTTTACAAGAGGCAGTCCACATTTACTGGCCATCATGTCTGCAGAGAGGCAGAATATGGCTCATTAAGGAAGACAAAGCAGTGGGAGTGGGGTGTGTGTGTGTGTGTATAGTGTGTGTGTGTGTGTGCGTGTGCGTGTGCGTGTTTCTCTGTCTGTGTCTGTGTGTGTGTGCATACCTGCTGGTTAGATTGTGATGTTTGAGATTAGCAGCCTCTGTGAAGGATGTGCATGATGTGTAGTTTGGTGTATAATGCACCGCGAGGAATTTGTGGTACCATAATGCTTTTGTGGACGATGAGCATCATTATGTGGGCGACGGAAGATAAGGAGAGGAACAAAGACCAGTCTGAAGAAAGAACAGTGAAGGGGCACAGTAAACACTGCATAAAGAAGAAAGGGGAACACAATGAACACTTTATAAAGAAGAAAGGTGAAGAGATGAATAAACACTGTATACAGAAGAAAGGTGAGAAATAAACACTATATAAAGACGAAAGGTGAAGAGATGAATAAACACTGTATACAGAAGAGGGGGGGGGCACAATGAACACTATAAAGAAGAAAGATGAGGAAAGGAATTGACACTGTATGAAGAAGAAGGGGGGGTGGTAAGGACAGGACAGCACAGCACGTAAGCAGTGTGAATACAGTGTAAGGAAGAAAGGTGCGTCTAACAAGCACTCAGGGTAGGCAGTGAAATGTTCAAATTACTGACTGCAACCTGAAGTGGCAATGTTGAAATATTTGAGTTTATTCTTTTTTGTTGTTGCTGTCATTTTGAGAAGCATTTCTCAGATGCTTTCATCTCTTCTCTCCCTGCCATGCTGCTGTGTTGGGGATAAATTAGAGTCCTTTATAGTCAGTCGCTACACTAGTCACTAACTTTTTAGGAATTGGGCTCAGCTCTGCGCTCAGCTCAGTTTTTAGGAATTGAGCTCTGCTAGAAAGTTCTTCAGATGCGAGGAACTGCATTAGTACTCGCAGAGTTGAGAGTTGTAGCTTTTCTCTAAACAGATACAATTACAGATACAAGTTTTCGTTTTAAAAGAAAAAAGTAGTTAAAATCCAATATACACCTATAGTATATTATTGTAGATGAAGGTCTTGTCTGTGCAACAATGTATAATGTATAATGAACAACCTCCTCATATTTTACTTTTTTACATAAATACACACAATTACAATTACACACTGGTGGCAGTGGCTGCCATGCAGGGTATCACTGTGCCAACAGGAGCAATTTGGGGTTAAGTATCTTGCTCAAGGACACATCATATAAACAGAATATTCTCAAACTTGTTTTAAATTGTATTCTGACACTATTCCACTTGAAACCGGAGCACTCTGTGCATGTAACTGCCCTCATTATTGATATTATTTTAAGCAGCGTTCCCTTCTCGCCGGTCTAGTCCGCATGGCTACCCTTTGAAGCTTATTTACAGGTCTCTGGTGCGCCTCTTGTATATCAGCAGGCCTCCATGCTGCATGGAGAGAGGGCATCTTCCCCCAGCCCAGGGGGGGAGAGAGGAGTCGTGGGGCGCCGCGGAAACACACACAGTGTCTGCCCGCAGCATTTCTCTAATGGCTGTGTGGTGCTTAACACTAAACAAAGTCATCACACAGCATGATTTGGCCTACTCTGCTTGAAATACTGCATCTCTCTCTGTCTCTGCCTCTGTCTTGGTTTTTCTATCATTCCCCCCACTGTCACTCTCTGCTCTCCCTCTCGCTCTCTATGGTCATGTAATTTTGTTTCATCTCTGTCCTTCTTTCTCTCTCTCTCGCTCTCTCTCTCTCACTCTCTCACTGTCTCTTACGGACATTATCATGTTATGTTGCTTTTTCTTATTTCCTTCTCGTTCTTTCTCTCTGCCTTTCTCCTTTGTTCCTTCCCTTCCCTTTCATTCTCTTCATTCTTCGTGTTTCTTGTTATCTCCTGTTTTCCTCCTGGCCATTGTCTGTGCACTGCTTCACTGCTCTCATGTTGTAGCCTTGGAATGCTGCTGTTGCTGCTGTAGTGAAGAAAAATTGAGTTGAATCCTGAAAGCTCGTTTTACATTTTGCAAAGAGCCAGCGTGACACGCAATTGTATCATGGTATTTCTTGAAAGTAGAGAAGAGGGGATGAGAGGAGGAAAGGTGAGATATTAGAAAAGAGGAGAGGAGAAGAAGATATGCGTAGGAGAGGGGGAGAAAGTAAGAGAGAGAGAAGAAAAGAAGAGAGGGGGAGTGTGGGATGCATGTCATGTTACCTCTGTGTATCTGCAATGTGTGACCCAGTGGTTCCCAAACTTTTTCAGTGGAGACATGGACCTTGAGTCTGGAAATAAAGCTGATGATGATGATGATGATGAGACCCCCCTTTTGGGCTTAAAGTGATACTGTCCCATTTTTGGAAATAAACTTATTTTACACCTCCCCTTGAGTCTGTACTTTCAACTGTTCTCTGGTTATGGCAGTGCACATTTTACCTCCAAGCTAGCAGTTAACATTGAGTCCTATGAGACCAGTTAGCCGCCAGCTGGTCTCATCACAGTATCCCTTTAAAAATATTTGAAGGGTTTCATTGCAAAACAGTGTATGTCCATTTTGGAGAATTTGGGGAGATTGTATTCAAAGTAGGTAATGAAACTTAATGATATATTATCAACTACCCCCTGTCCGCTAATATTGCTAGAAATCCACAGGACAGCAAATATATCTATTAATTTAACCATAGAAGAGATGCCTGTTACTAGCCGACTGGATGTCCCATTTTTATGCAATGTCCCTTCTGTCCGCGACCCCCCTTCAGTACCTCCATGACCCTCCTAGGGCTCACGACCCCCAGTTTGGTAATCAAACCCCAGAAGCAGTGCTGTCCATGGTGCTGAACCTCAGGGGGGATTGTCACGGACCTGACTCTGGGGCCGTCTAACCAAACCTTTGGCACAGACACACAGCCTGCAATGCAGTTCATGGTCCTCAATCTCAGGACTGATTGACACAACGAAGGACAGCACTCTTCAGATTTCTTCTTTGTTTATTCGCCCACAAACGTTTCGGGCAGAGCCCTTCTTCAGCGTGTAATGGCGCACCCAGTTAAGAACTGTTAAAATTAGCCTATTAGGCGATAGTGTGAGCGCGTCTTCTCCACTTTTTGACTTATTGGATGGCTAACATGATTTTTTGTTTACATCAAAGTGAATATCAAAAACAAATTATATTCAAACCACCCAAACAAGTAGTGGTTCACAACCAGTTTAAGAAGAAAATAAAGGTTAGAAAAGTTGTCAGATATGAAAGTCCACTTATTTGTCAATACCATTATAGGTAAAAAAGGATTCTGGATTGCACTTTGGATGTGTACTACATAGCACCAGCAAAACATGGGAAATCATGCAATAGCATTGTGTGTGTGTGTGCCTCCCTTGGTTTGCTAATGGTTGTATGCTTTCTGACAAAGTGGGAGGAGTTCCCGATTTTTCGGTAGCTCAGAAACAATATTTGTATTGCTCTTGGCCTCATTAGAAGCAACGCTGAAGGTCTTGTGTCACTGGGAGGGCACGGTCTGACTAGCATGCGTGCACTGTGCATACGTGTGTGTTGGTAAGCGACCTGCGTACGTGCACTGTGTATACATGTGTGTTGATAAGCCACCTTCATATGTGCACTGTGCATACGTGTGTGTTCGTAAGCTACCTGCATACATGCACTATATGTGTATTGCATACAGTATATCACGAAAGTGAATACACCCCTCACAGTTTTTCAGATTTTTGAGTATATCTTTTCATAGGAAAGCATTACAGAAATTTCACTTTGACACAATGATTAGTGACCTTTTAACAACATATTTAACCGCTTAAATTTCTTGTTCACTCAGAAAAAAACAAAATACAGTCATTAATGTTTGAACATGTACTCACAAAAGTGAGTACACCCCAGATTAAAATCCGGTAGAGAAGGGTCTGTGTTGGCTCGAATCGTCTCGAAATGAAACGAAATGAAAAGGGATGAAAAGGGGGTCATCAGTGTGCGTTTCAACCTTTCTTTGCATTGAACCTTTACATTTTGAGTCTGCATCTGGCTTAAATAGATTGGTGTGAGATTTGAATGCAATCCTCTGTAGAATATCATAATCTGCTTCAGTAGTCACAGTGCATGTTGACATGCATGTTTCTTTTAGGTGTATTTCAGATTGCCAATGTTGACAGCATTCATGCATCCCCAAACCATGTCAGTCCCACTACCATGCTTGGCTATTGAGAGGATACACCTTTTTTGTAAAACTCACCTGTTTACCACCACACATGCTTGACACCATCTAAAGCAAATTTGTTTATCTTGGTCTCAAGAGATATGAACAGACCAAGGACATGAATCACTGGAACCATGCCGTGTGATCTGAACAGACCAAGAAGAAAAGGAAAGAGAGAGCATGCCTATGAGTGTGCTAAAGTGGTTGGGGGTTAATTGGGTTTACAATGGCTACTGTGTCCTCATTATGAGGGCCTTTATGGGCTGGTCTATGGTCTATTGCACTTGTGATCAGGTGCAACACACACACACACACACACACACACACACACACACACACACACACACACACACACACACACACACACACGTTTAACAAGTAGAAGTTCACACCATTTGTCCTTCTCAAATCGTGTGTGTGTGTGTTTGTGGGGGGAGGACGGGCTAACAGGAAAAGTTGAGCCAGGGAGTAATGAATGAAACAACATGACAGAGGAAGGACAGGCATTCTCACTTGACTTCCATTTTCACATTCAGTGTTTCTTCCCACAGGACATTGCTTAGTCAAGGAAGTGAGTGTTTGTACCTGTAGTGGAGAGGTGGATAACGTTGTGGCGGGGGATAGATAGATAGATAGATAGATAGATAGATAGATAGATAGATAGATAGATAGATAGATAGATAGATAGATAGATAGATAGATAGATAGATAGATAGATAGATAGATAGATAGATAGATAGATAGATAGATAGATAGATAGATAGATAGATAGATAGATAGATAGAACGGCTGTAACGATATTAGATCGAACCGAGAAATCGTGATACTCAGTCATGATAATGTATCGTGATATATAATGTATCACAATACGCCTTTTCAAAGTTTTGTTATCGTTCATACCAGAAAACAACCATATGATATGATGTGATAGGCCGCCTTGGCAACAAAGTGCTGTGGGAAACACTGCATTAGGAATGGGTGTGGTCGTCTGGCACAGCAAGAGAAAAAGGCAGCACTGGATGCAATGCATTCACACCTCACCCAGCCTCACAAGGAATCTCAATGACACACACACTCACACACACACACGTGCGCGCGCACACACACACACGCGCACACACACACACACACACACACACACACACACACACACACACACACACACACACACACACACACACACACACACACACACGATTCTCTGAAAGACAGACAGACAGACAGACACACACACACACACACACACACACACACACACACACACACACACACACACACACACACACACACACAAACTAGTTTTTCTCTGAAAGTCACCTTTCGGTATGCCAAGCTACACACTTATTCATTCAGCAACAGTATAGCAGAAGGCTTGAAAGTGTCGGGTCCTGAATGTCACATCATTTCTCTATTTTGGTTATTTATCTGTGAAGCGCTCAAGTTTGTTTTTTATTTTTGATTGTTTGTTTGTTTACTTTCTGCCAGAGTGGGCTGCCAACTTATGAGTCAAGGATCACCACAGCCAAGCTCCTAACTGAAGCCGAGGAGCCAGAGGTATGTTTGGTGTGTGTGTGTGCGTCTGTCTGTCCGTGTGTGCGCGCGTGTGCGTGTGCGCCATAACCACATTCCTGACTAAGGCTGGGAGCCAGAGATTTGTTTGGACAGAGTGTGTGTGTGTGTGTGTGTGTGTGTGTGTGTGTGTGTGTGTGTGTGTGTGTGTGTGTGTGTGTGTGTGTGTGTGTGTGTGTGTGTGTGTGTGTGTGTGTGTGTGTTTACCTGTTTCTTTGTGGTAATGCGCCTGTAAGTGATATGGTGGATGGAGGCTTTGTTGATGTTTGCTTTGAATGTTTGCAGGGAAGTTTTGCTGATGACACTTTATGATTAGATGTGTAAGAATAGAAATGAGAGAAGCAGCTGAAAAGCACTTTGAGATATTATCAATGAATAAATATTTACAAACCTCGGAAAGGCGTAAACGTCTGAGAAGTACTTTCAAGTATTTTCTAAGAGGTGTGAAATGTGTTTTTAGTACATGGCAAATGCATTTCTTTGGGCCTGGGAACATCAAAATAATTATATATAAAAAGAAGATTTGTTTTTTTTTAACACATCTATTACTGGCCTTTTTTCTGAAAAGCATCTTTCAAATTAACTGCTAGAGTAGAGGCAAAGAAGGGGATCCAATTAAGAGAACTTATGGTTCCCAAACTGGAACCATGAACTGCATTGCAGGCTGTGTGTCCGTGCCAAATGTTTGGTTACACGGCCCCAGAGTTAAACACGCACACACGCACGAGCGCGCACGCACGCACGCACACACACACACACACACACACACACACACACACACACACACACACACACACACACACACACACACACACACACACACACACACACACACACACACACACACACACACACATCCAAACTGCAATCCAGAATACCTCTTTACCTACAAAATAACAAAAATTGACAAATACGTGGACTTTCGTATCCGACACAACTTTTCTCACATTTGCGGTATTTTGGTCTTACACTGCTTGTGAACCGCTACTTGTTTGCTTGGTTTTAACACCATTTGTTCTTGTTGTTTACTTTGATGTAAACAAAAAATCCTGTTAGCCATCCGATAAGAGTCAATCAGTCCTGAGATTGAGGACCACGAACTGCATTGCAGGCTGTGAGTCTGGTCCGTGACAATCACTCCTGAGATTCAGCACCATGGACAGCACTGCATCCGGGGTTTGGTTATACCACTGGTTCCCAAACTGGGGGTCGTGGACTGAAGGGGGGTCGCGGAGGTTCTGAAAGGGGATCGTGGACAAAAGAGACATTGCATAAAAGCGTGCAATCCACAGGTTAACAGCTAACAGCTAATAAATGTAGGCTACTTGCTGTCCTGTGGATTTACAACAATATTAGTGGACAGACTATTAATGGACAATCAAGCAATATTAATGGACAGAAAAATAGCCTAGACATACAGTGCCATGAGAAAGTTTGGGCACCCTTTTGGAAAATCATTGCATTGGTTTATTTCTCGTTGAGTTTTTAAAGTAGCAACTTCCTTTTAACATATGTTAAACTGTAGGGAAAGAGAAACATTTCAGCAGTGGAAGAATGTTAAAAGGTGTTATAGAAAGAATTTTATGTGGATTTAAACAAAAATATGCATGTGCATAAATATGGGCACCCCAAAGAAGGTATACCTTTAATATGAAGTAGAGCTCACCTTTGCTGATCTAATGGCCTTTGTATACTTGCTATACAAGAAGACAAGTTCCAACTGCCTGGTGCTACTGAATAGTTGCCAATTATTCTATCCAAAACCCCTCTAATTCAGTCAGGTTACTCATCTGTCTTCTTTAGACATCCTGGTTCAAATAAATTCATTATTTTTCAATGATGGTGATATCTCATGATTGGTAAGACCATTTCAAGACATTGTACTTGTTGTTTTGCATTAACTCATCGTTGAATTTTGATCAGTGCAGTGCAAACAATGTCCTGCTGGAAAGTCCAAACTCTGCTCAGCTCTAATTTTGTGACTGACACTTGAACATTCTTTAGAAAATGTGCTATTTGAAAAGAATTAGTGAGGCCCTTAACTGTAATACGTTTTACAGTGTGTATATTATCCTTTTTTTTTTATTAAGATAATCAAGAATACTATGGAGCAATTCTTGAAAAAGGTTAAACAAAAGCCCAACAAAAAAACACACCTACCATGGCTTGACGAAAGCATATGGACCTTAATGAAACAGAGAGACCATGCACTCAAGATATCTCTTAAAACAAAAACTGTTCTTGACAGACAGATTTTTGTGTCACTAAGAAACAAAGTGGTGAAGGCTCTTAGAACAGCGAAAGCAACATTCTTCATGAATGTAATTGTAATTAGCAACGCTAGGGGAAATGTCAAAGAAATATGGACGAAAATTAAAAAAACTTACAAACAACAGCAACTCACATAGAGATATTAAAGAGTTGCAGATAGATAACACTATAATAGAGGGCCCTAAGGATATTGCAACAGCACTCAATACATATTTTATTAATTCAGTAACACAGTTAACACAAAGCACTGACACTGAAATTATAAATTTAGATCACACACTCATTAGCACCACAGCGCCAGTTTTTAACATACACACGGTGTCTCAGGCGCAGGTTGACAAGGTCATCTGTGGGCTAAAAAGCTCCAGAGCTAAAGACGCACATGGCATGGATACACTATTTATTAAAACCCATAAGCAATCCCTCCTTTCACCACTCACAACCATTGTCAATGACTCTTTCACCCAGCAGGTATTCCCAGACAGCTTGAAAAGTGCAGTTATAACTCCAATCCTCAAATCTGGTGACCCAACAATAACTAGTAACTATAGACCAATTAGCATACTTCCCCGCTATAATCCAAAATAACTGAGAAAACAGTGGCAGAATAACTCATACAGCACCTAAATAATAGTCATATGCTTAACAGCATGCAGTTTGGTTTCAGAAAACATCACTCAACAGAGACGGCTGTCAGCTTCTTCCTGGAAAATGTAAAGTTAAAACTTGATGCTGGCGGTGTGGTGTTGTTTCCCTAGATTTTAGAAAGGCTTTTGACACTGTCAACCACCAGATACTTTTGCAAAAGCTAACTCACTTTAACTTTTCTGCTGAAATGGATGGAGTCATACCTAGCATCACGGACACAGTGTGTTAGAGTGCAGCATACTACATCAAGCACCTGCATCAACTCTCTTGGAGTACCACAGGGGTCCATACTAGGTCCACTGTTGTTCAGCTTGTATATAAATGACTTGTCTAGTTGTTGTCCTGCATCAGTAACCTGTCAGCTATATGCAGATGGTGCAGTATTATACATCCACGCAAAATACAAATGTCTAGCTGCACAACAGTTAACATCAGTCATGAGCAATGTGTGTACATGGCTACAACACTCACGTCTTCATCTCAATGTGTCAAAGACTGTTTGTATGTATTTATCTAAAAGGGTTACTACTGAACCAGACCCCAGCATCATGGTGCATGGTGAGAAACTGGATGTTGTCCAAGAGTTTAAATACCTTGGTGTTATAATAGATGCACAACTTGGTTTCAAGCAACATGTTAAAAAAAACTACAGGCAAAATAAATTTAATCTAGCTAATTTCAGGTACATTAGGAATAATTTAACCTTTGAGTCAGCTACACTGTATTTTAACGCAATGATTATGTCACATATGTCCTACTGTCTAACTAGTTGGGCATCAGCAAATGTCACAACCTTAAAAGTCATTAAAACATTATACAAACAAGCACTGAAAATCTTGGATAGAAAGCCCAAAACTTATCATCACTGTAAAGTACTGAAAAAACATAAATTGTTATAACTACATTAAATATAATGATTCTATATAAAACTATATTACTATATACAATTCTCCATGGCCTAGCCCCTCCTCCTCTACAGATATTTATTACAAAAAGTATAAATAGGGCTACCAGAGCCAGTTCCAGGGGTGATTGCTCTGTTCCTTTTAGAAAGAGCGCTTTTAGTCAGGCTGTTTTCTCCTACAGAGTCTCTCACACCTGGAACACAATTCCCACTCAAATTAAAGCACTGCCAACAGTACACTCATTCAGCAAACAGTTAAAACAGTGGTTATTAGATTATCAATGCTGTCAACATAATTTCCCATAGTTAGGCTACTACTGGCAGCTGCTCTTCTAACTTATTTGGGTATTTTATCTTGTAACTGTATTTTGTATTATTTATTTTTTAAACTGTGTGACATATATTTGGCTATAATTATACAACTGTGTACTATAACTGTGTATTTTTAGTTTTGCTTTAACCTTGTTTTTTTTAAGGAACATCAAACCTGTCAAGGGACAAAAGATGGAAATTAGCCTCATGGCTATAATCTTGTGTATTTAGCATTTTTTTAAATGCTGGTAATATATGCTGTCCCTTTTTAAATAAATAAACCTGAAACCTGAATCCACACAGACCCTATAGTAGGGTGTGTTTTAGACCAGATGTCATAGAATTTATGGGTGCATTTTTTGCTATGTCCACCTTCCATTGTTAAAGGATAACTGCGGTATTTTCAACATTAAGCCTCATTTCCGAGTTCTCTGCAATGTTCTAGAACTCCCCTCACCGTTTTTTTGATGTTTACTACTGTCTCGGGTATTTGCCAAATTTTGATTCATCCCAACCTGCTTCAGAATGGCAAGTCGCCTGCATGTCCGACCACGTCCTTAAAAGCACCAAAAACGTACATTTTAAAAAATATCAACTCACCGGAGTGGTTTCTGGTCTTCACTGGTCATCCATATCAAAATTTGTTGCGGAAAGATGCTTCTGTCATGTCTTATTTGGAAGCTGGTTCATGCACGATCTATTTTCTTAGCCTCCACACAGCCGTGGATAAACTTCCACTTAGCAGTTGAATCTGATGTGCTACACTCCACACCACTTGATGGCGCCATTGATGTCAATTGTTCATTGTCCTTGAGCATGTAAATAAATAGACAAACTAGGCAGTCAGTAATCGGTACACCAGAGAGAGACTGTGTTGGAAAGTTGGAGGAGCAGATTGCATAATCTTTGTAAATTTCTTAGTATTATTTATTTTATTTTTTTTGTATTCGTATTTGTACTACAAACTACAACTACAACATGTCCTCTTTCCGGTTTCGTTGGCGGAGTAATATCTATAAGTAGCATCCAGTCTTCAATAGAACTCAATGGGATTTACAACATGTCAAATTAAACACGACAGAAGCATCTTTTCACAACAATATTTGATATGGATGACCAGTGAAGACCAGTAACTACTCCGGTGTGTTGATTTTTTCTGAAAATGTTTGTTTTTGGTGCTTTTAAGGACGTGGTCGGACATGCAGGCAACTTGCCATTCTGAAGCAGGTTGGGATGAATCAAAATTTGGCAAATATCCAAGACAGCAGTAAACATCAAAAAAACGGTGAGGGGAGTTCTAGAACATTGCAAACAACTCGGAAATGAGGCTTAATGTTGAAAATACCGCAGTTATCCTTTAAGGTCAAATAACTCTAGTTCAGTCTCATCTGACCACACTATGATTTCCCAAAATGCTTTTAGCTTGTCCAGATAAGCTTTCTGCATGAGTTTAACAGCTTATTTCTGCTGGATACTCAGGAAAGCCTTTTTATTCGTCACCCATCCAATGAGCTTTTGCCTTGTGAATAGTATACGTGGAAGGACCCATGTCTAAGTCTGCACTATCAACAGCTATGGTCTTGTAATTATATTGAGGTGTTCTGTAGTGTGCCTGTTACCATTCTTAACGTCATTTAGCCATGCCCTTTTAACTATTTTTCAACAAACTACAGTTTGTTCAAAGCCCACCATATTCCACTCTTCAAGACAGAACTTAGGACAAGCCTCATCTGCTATGTTGTATGATAAATTACATTTTAATGACCAATCATGTCTGTTTTGGTGACTGAAGAGATTCCAAAGTCATTAAAACCAGTTTGTGCTGCAAAGGTGAGCTCTACTTCATATTAACAGTACTCCTTCTTTGGGGTGCCCATATTTATGCACAAGCATATTTTAGTTTAAATCCACGTAAAATTATTTCTGTAACACCTATGAAAATTCTTACACTGCTGAAATGTTTATCTTTTCCTACAGTTTAACATATGTTAAAATGAAGTTGCTACTTTAAAAGTTCAACGAGACATAAACCGATGTAATGATTTTCCCAAAGGGTGCCCAAACTTTCTCATGGCACTGTAATATTACTAGATTTTCCGTGAATAGTTTGTCCCCGAATATTGCTAGAAATCCATTGCTCGGCTAAGACTATGGTGTGTGGTGGTGAGAGTGGGGTCACAAATATATTCTTAAGGCCAAAAGGGGTCCCCGCTGAAAAACTCACTGAAAAACCACTGACTTAGTGTTTGATGTTCTGCAATAATAATGTTGAGGGAGAATGAGAGGGGAGTTCTGTGTCCCTGTTCAAGTCAACTGCCTTGCCTTTTCGTCCCTCGGGAGCCAACCTTGGCCTTCAATAATGCAGAAAGAGCTGTCTCTGTGCTTTTATGACCTTTCTGTGTATGCGTGTCCGTGTGTGTGTGTGTGTCTTTTCACCCGTGTACAAGGGGTGTATTTGTGAAATCAGTCAACCACATGAAGTCTTTGGGAGCTGCTGTCTGTAGTGTATTTCAGCTGTGCGTGCGTATGTGTGCATGTGTGTGTATGTGTGTGGAGGGCAGGGGGTAGTTGCTTGATGCTCTGTGTGTATGAAGTCGTAGGCCACAGTTTGCCCTAAGCTGGAAGTCAGAAGGCAAGAAAGGCAAGAGATGTAAAGACAGAAGGAACAGAAAATCAGTAACAAAATTAAATGAAATGAAAAAAAAAACAGCTGAAAGTATATCAAGCTGGTAGGAGAGCTGTGAAATGTTGTATTTTGAGAAACTCTTAAAAGGTGGGGAGTCTTGTGAACTGTTTGGCAAAGCTACAAACCAGATTCCAAGAAAATGGGCACACTTGGTATTTTGTGAAAAAAATCTTAAAGCTGCCATTTTCAAAACATTCAATCCATAGATAAGATAGAGAATAGTACAAAGAGAACATAACAATTGTTAAAGCCAAGCAAAATTCCCAGAGAAAAGAATCCAGTTGTAATAGAGAGAGGGCAATATACAACGCATTCCATCCAGATTTTCTGATTTTCATTTCGTTTCTAAAAATTTCCACAAATATTGTGGTATCAAAATCTGTGTAATGTTTACATTTAAGAGCGAGTGTATGATAAAGCGTTGGTTGTAGCCAATCCACTGTCCCTGTAGCTGTTTCGCCCTCCTGAGTTTGGTGGGGGGGTTCAACATGGCAGAGGCACAAACCAACCTGAATAAAGAAAACACTGCCCAATGAAAGCATTATTTTGCCGCAGCTGTTTGCTCTTCAAAATGTCTGTACACTACGAAAGCACCCACTCCACTTTTTCTAAGCTTCCATTGTGTGTTCTTCACTGAAAAAGGTTTGGAGGGTTTTTTATTATTAGGAGAGAGGCAGTGGAGTGGAGTGGAGTAGAGTGGAGGAGCGCGGTGGTACAGAGAGCCATTGGAACAGCAGGGAACTGTTGCGGTTGATCCTTTGGAGTGCCACCTCTGTGCCCCTGCCCTGCCCCCTGGCACTGCGCCCAAAATTACTCCATAAGTGTCTGTCCTTATGGTGAAGTTCACTGTCCGTTGCCCTTGACAACACTGAGTGTTGCATGACGTGTGATGTTATGTACTTGCACACAGACTCACATTGATGTTATATAATAATGGCATGTATGCAGGGCTCTAAATTAACGCACGCCAACACGCCAAATGCGGGTGAAAAATCATTTTGGCTGGTAGAAAAAATCATCCACTAGCCAAATTGGCCGGTAGCGCGCGCCCGACTGAATGTTAAACAGCTTCCCGCACAGATCTGTAGCTGCCGCCTGATGAACGTTAAAACGTCGCCTACATTACCCATGAACATTAGTCCTACCGTCATGATGTAGCCCACACCCATTGGCTGACCGTTAATCACAATAAGGCAGCCTCACATCCATTGGCTGAGTGTTTGATACCCGCGCGCTGGAACTAGTGTTGATAGAATATGTTCAATGAGCGGACTAGCGCGGATTACTTTGGTTTTGTAGGTTTTGGTCAGATGAAAAATAATGTGGCAGTGGTTAAAGCACGGTTATGTGTCGATGAATGCAAGTAATAGCAGCGTAGGCCTAACTGTTGTGACGGTGAAATACAGTATTGGTGGAGCGAAAACGGCGTGACTGAGTAAGTGGAGGGACATGACAGCTGTCTGTCAGACAGTGTCGTTGCCGTCAGAAGCCGTCTGATATTTGCGAGGTCCTCGCTTCTACAAACGACGGAGTTGTCGTTTCCTAATAACGCCCACGCCATCGCAAAGACCCTGCACGAGTTTGACACGAGTAAGTGAAAAAAAAAGATAACAAAAACTAGAGACGAAAGTAACAAAGTATATCCGTGGTGTTATTGGATATCTAGTTGACATAGCGTAACGGTAATTGTCATTCCAAGCGCATCGTAAGTAAAGCTAATATTAATTTGACCTGGAGGAACTTGAAGGTGTCACGCAGCAGCAGCATAAACACAGTGCAGACATCATTCACGCACTGTGTAGGTGTGTGTGTGCGTGCGTGCGTGTGCGCGTGTGGGTGTCTCCTGTCCTTTTCCTCTCGTCTCCTTCTCCTCCCGTCATCTCTTCTCCCCTTCACCTGTCTTCTGTGCATTGTCCATGGTATTTGGCCCACTGTGTGTGAAGTGATGCTGTGTAGGGTATATGAGGTTTTGCAGTGTTTGGTAGTGTGTGTGTTTGGCTAGTGTATGTTGAAAGTCTTGTATGTGTGTGACATTAGTGTTGAAGGCATGCTGTGTTTGTGTGAGTTGTAGGCCTATAGGCCTACTGTATGTGAGGTTTGGGTGATGGTGTGTGAGGTAATAGGCTAGTGTTTGGCTGTCTGTGCAGTATATGGAAATGGAATGAAAAATAATGAAATGCAAGTAATAAAAATATAATTACTAAATAATTATAGAATAGACTGAATTATATTGAGTATAATATTTATATGGTTTATCTGTGTTGAGGACATAGCCTAGTTTAATAAAATAATTAAAAGTAACATAATTAACGCATGGTTTATTTTGGTGAGAGAAAAATGGCTAGTTGACCTTCCATTTGGCTAGTAAGAAAAAATGTCTACTAGCCAAATTGGCTGGTGGTGGAAAAAGTTAATTTAGAGCCCTGCATGTATGCTATGTCATATTTTCGTATTGAAGAAACTCAGAAACTCTGAAGGGTGCTTTTTTTTTTCAAAACACACTATAAGCTTTGTCTAGGTCTTTTGTGTTCTACAGATTTTGTATAACTTTTAAAAACAAGTCGCCAGATGCTTGTATCCTGCACTGTAAATAGTCCCTTATACTGTATATCCCATAGGTATTACGAAACTCACATCTGTTATATTGTGGAGTTTTTTTGGGTTTTTTTTGCAACTTTCAAAAGCAGCTGTAAAATATTGCAGTTGGTTGTCTTGATGGAAGTTAGGGGTGGTTGGGGGAGGAGAGGGGGTTGGTGAAGGTATCAATGTGATGTTGATGCGTTCATTATAGTGCACATTTTTTTAAGCATAGGAAATCGGCATGTATCATTTTGGGCTAACATATGTGATCAGGGAAAGCGTGGGAGAGTTCGGTTGGATCTAACTTCAGCAACCAAATCTACCAGCAGCCATGCTGAGCATAGCTACAGTACGTGCTAACAGGGGTAGCAAGAGGTCTGGGTGACTGGGAGCACACACACAGCTCAGAGATGTATGGATCAGCTCATCTCAATGCAGAGGTGAAACAGATTTCATTGTGGAAGTAGAGTATAGTGCACTATTCCTTTAACCTAGTCATTACTCTGCCATCCATTCAACCAGGGCCGTTTTTGGCCCTATTTTAGGGGGGCTTTAGCCCCCCCTACATTAGTATTAGCCCCCCCTTTAACGATTTTGAATAAAAAAAAAAAAAAACTTATAAAAGCAGGGTGCACAGCAATATGTTATGCGGGGAGGGGGGGAACTGGTAGAGGATTATGCTTTGTGACTAACACCTCGAGAAAAGTGTAATTATTTACACGGATGAAATCTTCCGCCCCATGTACCAATTTTCACTCACAATACCCGTGTAATAAATCCATTTGGCATTGTCTTGAAATTATAGTTGAGCTTTAATATTTGTCTTAACCCTTTTACTGCCGCCGTCGCAAAATTGCGACAGGTCGCGGTATTGAATTAGGTGGGCTGTCAGGTCGAATAGAGTGTAAAATCTTGTCCATACTCCTTTCCACTGGGTGGCAGACATGTGGTACTTCAATCCTTTCTAAGAATTTCGACCCCTCTTAGTGCATTTTTTTCGAGTAATTTCCATCTGAAAACCCAGACGCGGAAGTTGCGTTGCAAGTCACTATTTCAAAACAGAGGAGGATCGGCGTTGTGAGATTATGCACATAATTTCCTCTAATTCAAGCCCAAATACATTCCAAATGCAAGTTGTCTTGGTGGTTTATGTTTAGTGACATTATATTTCCCCACAAGTTGATTGTATATGTGAAGACATTTATAATATGGCCTTATGCAATGCGTCTCCTATTGTTAGCTTAGCCGTGGCTACAGAGAAGAACAGCCAATTCGAATAGGAAGTGAAATAGATCCCCTTGCCAAACACAAAGAAAACATGGCGTCAGTTTTACATACATAAACAGTTTTACAAACATAAATGATCCTAACCACAACTCAATGGAAAGTTTCGGGATTGAGAGAAGTGGTTTGTTTGGAGACTTCATTACGTAGGGGAGTTCCCATTTGAACACACGCGACGCGAAGGCGAAGCCCTGTTCCAGGCGAGCTGAACCCATGCGACTGGGTCCATTCACTGATAAATCTGAAGCAAGTTGGCCTGCCCCCAGACGACAACTTGTCATGATGTTTTGTGTGCAATGCAATTGCGTATTTCGCCCCTCAAGTAATTGCAGCCATTATTATAAGAAAAAATATGTTGCTGCTGAGATTGCAACACAGACGATCAATCGGCTGTTTGGGACCTCCCCTGTCAAACACAGAAACACGGTGTAGACCTAGGAAACATGATCCTGAACACAAACTAATGAACATTTGCGGGGTTGTGAGAATGTGTTTGCTTGGCGATTTGTAAATGGTTACGGGGGATTTCCTTAGAACATGCGAGAAGCGTTTATTGTCATCCAAACCCACAGGGCGATATGCGTAATTTCACTGAATAAACCTCTAAATAGGCAACCACTATTTCTATGTCGTGCGTTTTATGTGCAACACAATGCCATATGTCGCCCCTAAAGTGATTGCAGTCATCATGTGTTCATCGAAATAGGCTATATTTCACTTGGTGGTGAACTTTGACGTGCGTCTTCCCCTAAGCTGGAGTAGGCGAAAAAGCTAAAACATAAAGATAACGTATGTCATTTCCCTCTATGAAAGACCGTAAGGAAAACCACTGCTACAAAAAAGAATGGATTATCCTGTTAGACGTTGTACATCCCGTAGAAATTCGATGGCTAGGGTAAATATCCGCGTTTTTTTTTTTTTTTTTTTACCGTTGCGCACGGCGAAATGAAGACGCATACCCTATAACACGAATATTTTAGACTTGTTGAAAACTGGGCTGGTCGCCGTGGTTGGACTGTCTTTATTAGAGTTTGTCATGTCACTAAAGCAGCATGGAAGAGGGGGCGGAACCGGAGAGACTGGAGAGGAAAGCGCTGCGCTATGCGTGAGGGTGGATGGTGCCGCTTCTGATCGCCGACTTTAGGTGTTACTTATAAAGTATAGGCCTACTATAACGTGATAACGTCGGCCTAATTGGGCTGTGTGTATTTTAGATCCATGTCTGTATGCCTAACGGTAGCCTATGATACCAAAATGAATAGAAGCAGTTTATAAGTCAATAGAGCTGAGATAACAGGAGAGGTGATGCTGATTTGCTCCGCCTCTCCACCCCTTTTCCTGAAACTGATTTCACAAGGGTACACCTCATGATACAAATTAGGCCTTTTTTATGCCCATTATCTTGACACTGTGCCCATTAGTTCTGTGAAATGTAAGTGACAATCTGTAACATTCATTCACTGAGCTATGCTGATGATCATCCAGGATCATCCTATGCATACAGAGGTCACTGCCCCTGCGGCTTATCCAAATAGCCTACAGTAGCCTATATAGGTCACAGGTGTAGTAAAATAGGCTATATAGGCATATATGTGTACTGAATATGTGTGCTTACCCTGTCTGAGAAAGGTTTTCACAGACTAAAAAGTCACAGGTAGATGCAAACACTTTTGGCACTCCAGGCAACAACCTCCCAGTTATTCCGTTTCTTGCTAGTTATTATTATTACAATATTAGTTACAATATTTACTATATGTTAGGCTTAAAACTACTTTTTTACTTGATCATAATGTATGTGCACAACATGACAGTAATGGGATGCCACATATTTCTAAATAAATTCAATAATCTATTGAAAATCTATTGAAAATTATCAATATTTTCCATTACTAATTAAAAATTCAAAATGGCCGCCCCATATGACGTCATAATATGCTAATTAGGTATGCATATTTACTCCCAAAATAAACTTTGGGTCTTCCTCAACATTTTTGTAATTTACAGTTAGGCTCTATCTGTTACCACTGTCCAGCCACAGCCTGTTGAATATGTGATGCCCAAATCGAGCATTTTCACCAAAATAACATTGGCATTAAAAGGGTTAACAGTTTGAAAACACACATGAACTGATTAAAATAGCTACTAATGGAGTAAAAATGACCTAATATCTGCCGGGGATGCATAGTTTTCCAAGTAAGGAACCTGTTTGAATGAATCGCTTCCAGACCACTGCTTCTCCTGGAGACGCGCAGTTAATAACTCCTTAAAGTTCCTAGTCCTTGTGTAAATTATGCTCTCTGCATTTTTATCTAATCCTTTTAACTTCCGTACATAATATTCATCAGTTGAAACATTTTGAAATTTTTTGTTTAGCTTACATATAAGGAACGTTCATTAAAATGTGATTTAAAAAAAAAAATCACTGTGTTTAAAAATTGGTATGATGCTCTTAAAATAATTGTTCAAGAAGACACTTTTGCACACCTCTGTAGATGGGCAGGTGCGTAGGATATTATCCCAGTGGGGTTGTCATTCAAGTGTAAAGAAATCCTGCACACTGTCCATTCCACCAACAAACTTTTAATACAACATGAAGGTCGGATGACCGAAACAATGTATTAAAGTTTGTTGGTGGAATGGACAGTGTGCGGGATTTCTTTGCTCTTAAAATAAGGAGTTCATAGACAAAATCTTAGCAGGTGAGCTGAAAAAACTTCGGAGCGTGCATAGCGCATTTTCTTCCTCTGGGGCTTAGCCCCCCCAGTCTCTCAAACCTAGTGACGGGCCTGCATTCAACCATGGACTACTAGGTAATGATTAAATTAATAAATCTCACATCCATTTGACATCAATGAATGAATACGCACATGAATGACAATGGAAATAAATGAATTTAGTTGAAGGAGCCAGTGTGATGTATTACTGTACGCTAATACATGGATTATTGTGTAACTTAATGAATGAATGAGTGAAATAATGCACGGCCAGATTAATTCCTATATCTTGCATCTATGTCTTTTCTGACTGTGTAGTGTCCTCTGTAGCTGTAGCCGGTCCATGCTGTCTCTTCACTGCTCGAGTGCTACTAGTTCTGGATAGCCTGTTATTCAGTCAATCTAATTGGGTGCTAAGGAGAGTGTGGGAGAGAGACTGAGCTTGTAAAGCGTGTGTGTGTGTATGTGTGCGTGCGCGCGTGTGTGTGCATGTGCGCGCGTGTGTGTGTGTGTGTCTATGTGTGTGTGTGTGTGTTTGTGTCTGTGTGTGCGTGTGCGTGTGTGTATGTGTGTGTGTGTGCTGGGTGTGTGTGAGCACGCTGGGAATGTGTATGTGTGTGTGTCAAGTCAAGTAGGTTTTATTGTCAATTTCTTTACATGCACTGGTCATACAAAGAATTTGTGCGCTGGGTATGTATGTGTGAGTCTAAGCGCGCGGCTGGAGAGGAAATGAGCGCTTGAGGAGAGCGAGGCTGAAGGAAGAGCGAAAGGAAATGGAGGGAGATTGATGGAATGGATGAGCGACGTCTCTGTTAGAATGATGAGCTAAAGGTCAGATCAAACGACAGGACAAGCAGGAGGAGAGAGGAGAGGAGGAGGAAAGAAGAGAAGGAAATGTCAGGGAGAAGGATGGACAGCCAGAGAGAGAAAGAGAAAGGGAGACTGAGAGGGAGAAGGGGGGAAAAAGAGGAAGAGAGACGAATGGCAGGTAGAGAAAACGTACGCAAGGGAATGAATCAGGAAGATGGCTGTGTGTGTGTGTGTGTGTGTGTGTGTGTGCGTGCCCACATACACACACACACACACACACACACACACACACACACACACACACACACACACACACACACACACACACACACACACATTCATATCTTGGGAGAGGTGTGTGTGTGTGTGCTTGTGTGTGTGTGTCCCTATCTGTCTTGGTGTGTTGGTGTGTTGTTTTGTGTGTGAGGAAGAGAAAGGTGTGAGGGCGAGCGGAAAAGGTGTGTGTGTGTGTGTGTGTGCGTGTGTGTGTGTGTGTGTGTGTGTGTGTCTGTGTGTGTGTGTGTGTGTGTGTGTGTGTGTGTGTGTGTGTGTGTGTGTGTGTGTGTGTGTGTGTGTGTGTGAGAGAGAGAGAGATAGAGAAAGAGAGAGAGAGAGTGAGAGAGAGCCGTGTGTGTGTGTGTGTGTGTGTGTGTGTGTGTGTGTGTGTGTGTGTGTGTGTGTGTGTGTGTGTGTGTGTGTGTGTGTGTGTGTGTGTGTGTGTGTGTGTGTGTGTGTGTGTGTGTGTGTGTGTGAGAGAGAGAGATAGAGAAAGAGAGAGAGAGAGAGAGAGAGAGAGCCGTGTGTGTGTGTGTGTGTGTGTGTGTGTGTGTGTGTGTGTGTGTGTGTGTGTGTGTGTGTGTGTGTGTGTGTGTGTGTGGTGTGTGTGTGTGTGTGTGTGTGTGTGTGTGTGTGTGTGTGTGTGTGTGTGTGTGTGTGTGTGTGTGTGTGTGTGTGTGTGTGTGAGAGCGCCTGTATGTGTGGTGTGTGTGTGTGTGTGTGTGTGTGTGTGTGTGTGTGTGTGTGTGTGTGTGTGTGTGTGTGTGTGTGTGTGTGTGTGTGTGTGTGTGTGTGTGTGTGTGTGTGTGTGTGTGTGTGTGTGTGTGTGTGTGTGTCTGTGTGTGAGAGAGAGCCATACATATCCTGGTGGGAGTGTGTGATTAATATTAATATGGAATGCCGTGCTGTCCGTCACACTGCTGCCAGAGGTCAAGAGGTCGTCTCCAAGACAGCAGGTGTTTAGACAGAAGCCAGACACCCTGCAGAGAGACCTTTGATTGGTCTTTTTTAGGAAAGGTGAAAGAGAGAGAGAGACAGGTAGAGAGAAAGAAAGAAATACGGCGGTTGAGAAAGAATGTCAAACATGTGGAGAGAGAGAGAGAGAGAGAGAGAGAGAGAGAGAGAGAGAGAGAGAGAGAGAGAGAGAAATAGAAATAGAGGTGATATAAAAGGATAAATGGAATCGGGAAGGGAAGGAGAGACAGACGATGTCCAAATTCTATGGCCACACACACACACACACACACACACACACACACACACACACACACACACACACACACACACACACACACACACACACACACACACACACACACACACACACACACACACCCAGCTGGTGGTGGAGTTTGAAAGGGGCCAGTGGCATTGCTGCCCGGTGGAGGGAGAATGAGCTTGGCATCTGTCACCCAATTCCATTCTGTTTGCCCTTTCACAGGAGCAGGTTGGATAATCTGTTATTCACACACACACACACACACACACACACACACACACACACACACACACACACACACACACACACACACACACACACACACACACACACACACACACACACACACACACACACACACACACACACACACACACACACACACGTACGCATATATGCAGGTGCATGTGTATGTGATTTTTAGCAGGCGAGCATATTGCTTTCCTTTCGCTTTGCTCTCCGCAGGATCTGTGATGTTGGGCTGTCGAGATGGATTATGTTGGGAGGAGGAAAAGAATTAAAGAGGAGAAAAATGGAGCATGGGGAACGAGGGAGAGAGGGAGGGAAGGGGTCCTGGAAGAGTGCAGAAACGAGAGAGAGGGAGAGGGAGAGAGAGAGAAGAAGATGAATGAAGGAGGGAGGGAGGGAGGGAGGGAGGGAGGGGAGGTGGAAAGGTGTAATGGAGGAGTCCAGAGAGAACGAGAGAAAGAGAGAGAGAAAGAGGGAAGATGATTGAATGAATACATTTGTGTCGCTACTAATCTACAGGAAGGTAGTTATTTTAATCACAAGAGAGGAGCAGCTTCGAAAACCTGAAATCTACTCCCTTTCAGTCATCTTCAGATGCATATAGTCTAGACATGCACATCATCTCTCTCTTCAACGCATGCACACACACACACACACACACACACACACACACACACACACACACACACACACACACACACACACACACACACACACACACACACACACACACACACACACACACACACACACACACACACACACACACACACACACACACACACACACACACACACACATATTGTGTAGATACACGCACACATGCATGAATAGATTCACATATGTGCGCAAACACATACAAGCACACACACCTTTTTGATGGCATGGCAGAGGTTGATGGTGTGTAGTATGGCGGAGAGAAAGCTCCTTTCGCTCTCCTATCTCATTTGTCTCAGTATTGCTGAGGAGGTGTCTCTCCCTGTGAGTGACGATTCCACCCTGGAGCCTCTCTTTCACACACACACACACACACACAGCCTTCTCTACATCCTGTGAAACGGGCGCACACACGCATACGCATGCAATCTTTGTTCACTTCTCTTTAGAAAAGAACTCCAAATCTGATAGATTGTGAGGACATCTCCAGTATACAGTCCTCTTCAGATCACCCCACATATTTATGATGGGTTTCCATCAAGCCATTAATTTGTTCATTTAGGTGTGTGCTTAGGGTCTTTCTGAAATATTCTTTTTTATCTTCAGCTTTCTTTTTGGAGAAAGCTCAACTTTGGTGGCGTTCATTTTGCAAAAAGACAACTGAACTATCTGAAATGCATTTGGGAATATGTACAGTATTATGGTCTGGTGGAAGGAGGTTGAAACTTTTGGACCTTATTCTACAAGATATGCTCGGCCCCAAAACAACACCGTACCCAAATAACACAATACCTACAGTGAAGCATGGTGGTGGCAGCATCATGCTTTAACAACACCATACCTACAGTGAAGCATGGTCGTGGCAGAGTCATGCTTTGAGGTTGTTTCTCTTCAGCTGGAACCGGGGCCTTAGTGTGGGAGGAGGGAATTATGAATAGTTCCAAATACCAATGAGTGTTGGCACAAAACCTTCATCCTCCGGTTAGAAAACTGAAGATGAAGAGGAATTTCATCCTTCAGAACGACAATGGCCCCATGGTCCAGACCTGAATGTCATCCAACATCTGTGTTGGGTGTTCTGAAGAGGGCTGTGCATACTGTGTATATTTATTATGCAACATGTTAATTTAAGTTTTTTATTTTCTAATTTTTAGCTTCGAGTTCATTTTTCAATGCATTGTACAGGTTATCGTTCATATTAAAGGTGGGAAAAGTTATTACATTGCTGGCCAAAAGTATTGGCACCCCTTCAATTCTGTCAGATAATACTCCATTTCTTCCAGAAAATGATTGCAATCACAAATGCTTTGTTATTAATATCTTCATTTGTTTGTCTTGCAATTAAAAAACACAAAAGAGAATGAAAAAAAGTCATATGAATGACCATTTTACACAAAACTCCAAAAATGGGCCGGACAGAAGTATTGACACCCTTAGTCTAATACTTGGTAGCACAACCTTTAGACAAAATAAATGTGAACAACCACCTCTGGTAACCATCAATGAGTTTCCTACAATGCTCTGCTGGAATTTTAGACCATCCTTGAGGTGATTTGAAGGGTGCGTTCTCCACATTGCCATTTTGAGATCTCTCCATAGGTTTTCTATGGGATTCAGGGGTGGACTCCTACATTATGCTGCAAAATTTGTTGATAGTCTACAGACTTCATAATTCCATGCACACGGTCAAGTAGTCCAGTGCCAGAGGCAGCAAATCAACCTCAAAACATAAGAGAAACTCTGCCATATTTGACTTTAGGGACAGTGTTCTTTTCATTGAAGGCCTCATTTATTTTTCCTCTATTCATTTGAGTTAGCAGGAAACAATGAGGCCTTCAAAGTATCCGTACTATCTGACAGAATTGAAGGGGTGCCAATACTTTTGGCCAGCACTGTATGTTAAGAAATTATTTGTCTTTTTACATCATGAAACCTTAGCTTTTTTTTACATCATCTGTTCCATTGGTGACATCATCAACTCCTTCTGCCAATAAGAAGAGGGAAGCGGTGCTTTTGAGCAAGCCTGCCTTGGAGTAATTCCACACACTAAAAACCTTGAGGTTTTTGTCACCCTGACTTTGAATAACAGAAAAACAAATGAAGAGGCATTGGACTTAATTGCGTGTG
>NC_085861.1:8548491-8550991 GCF_034702125.1 Engraulis encrasicolus
CTATGGTTCCTCTGTAGAATGTTGTCATGATGGAGGGTGTAGCACTTGCCTTCTTTAGTTTGCGCAAGAAGTAGAGACGCTGATGGGCCTTCTTCGCCAGTGATGTAGTGTTGGTGGTCCAAGAGAGGTCGTCGCTGATGTGCACTCCAAGGAACTTGGTGCTGCTCACTCTCTCCACAGCATCACCGTCGATGGTCAGTGGTGGCAGTTGTTTTTGGACCCTCTGAAAGTTGACAACAATCTCCTTGGTCTTGTTGACATTCAGCAGGAGGTTGTTGTCTTTGCACCATCTGGCCAGCAGGTCTACTTCTTCTCTGTAGTGGGTCTCATCGCCCTTAGTGATGAGGCCCACCAGTGTTGTATCATCCGCAAACTTCACTAGATGGTTAGTGCTGTGGGTCGTTGTGCAGTCATGTGTCAGCAGCGTGAACAGCAGGGGGCTGAGAACACAACCTTGCGGAGCCCCCGTGCTCAGGGTCAGGGTGCTTGAGGTGTTATTCCCTACCCGTACTGCTTGTGGTCTCTGCATCAGGAAGTCCAGCAGCCAGTTGCAGAGGGAGGTGCTGAAACCTAGTTTGTCCAGTTTTCTGATGAGTTGTTGTGGTATTATGGTATTGAATGCTGAGCTGAAGTCAATGAACAGCATTCTCACATATGAGTCTTTATTGTCCAAGTGGGTGAGGGCTGGATGGAGGGCAGAGCAGATTGCATCCTCCGTGGATCGCTTGGCTCGGTATGCGAACTGGTAGGGGTCCAGGGTGGGGGGTAGGGTGGCTTTGATGTGTGACAGGACTAGCCGTTCGAAGCACTTCATGATTATGGGCGTCAGTGCTACAGGACGGTAGTCATTGAAGCATGATGGTGATGATTTCTTCGGCACGGGTATGATGGTAGCAGCTTTGAAAAGTGATGGGATGACTGCTTGCTCCAGAGAGATGTTAAAGATGTCTGTGAAGACATCCTTCAGCTCTTCTGCACAATCCTTCAACACTCGGCCAGGTATGTTGTCTGGGCCAGCTGCTTTGCGTGGGTTGATGGTGGCCAGTGTCCTCTTCACACTGGCAGAGGACAGGTACAGGGGTTGATCATGGGGGGGAGGGGGAGTTTTCTGTGGATGAGTGTCATTTTGTGCTTCAAAACGGGCAAAGAAACTGTTCAGGTCGTTTAGCAGAGAGGTGTTGTTGTCACAGCTTCGTGGTGCGGGCTTATAGTCCGTGATGGCCTGTATGCCCTGCCACAGGCTCTGTGCATCTCTGCTGTCTTTGAAGTGTGTTGTTATTTTGTCCGAGTATTCCTTTTTTGCTTTCCTGATGCCCTGGGACAGGTTTGCTCTTGCTGCTTTTAGGCCAGCTACGTCTCCTGCTCTGAAGGCTTTGTCTCTGGCCCTCAGCAGTCTGTGAACGTCTCCTGTGAACCATGGCTTCTGGTTGGCTCTGGTGGTGATGCGTTTTATTTCTGTAACATCATCAATGCATTTTGTGATGTAGGAGGTCACAGTGTCTGTGTACTCCTCAATGTCAATGTGGTTGCTGTGGGTGGCAGCTGTTTTGAACATGTCCCAATCTGTGGTTTCAAAGCAGTCTTGTAGTCGTGACACGGATCCCTCTGGCCATTTTCTCACCTCCTTCAGAGCTGGTTTGGTGAGTTTTACCTTTTGTCTGTAGGCTGGCAGTAGCAGAATCGTTAGGTGGTCTGATAGGCCGATGTGGGGGATGGGCTTTGCCTTGTATGCTCCTTGTTTTGGGGTATAAACAAAGTCCAGGGTGTTTTGTCCTCTTGTTGGAAAGTTAACATGTTGGTGAAATTTTGGAAGAACTGTTTTGAGATTTCCGTGGTTGAAATCTCCCATGACCACTGTGAAGGCATCTGGGTGTGCATCTTGTTGTTCACTGATTCCCCGATGCAGCTCGTTCAGTGCCTCGCTTCTGGCGCTGGTGGTATTGCTAGGAGCGAGGTAAACTGCGACCAGTAGAATGGCGGATATTTCTCTTGGTAGATAGAAGGGTCGGCACTTGATGATCATGAACTCCACTAGTGGAGAGCAGTGTCTCTGTACCACCGTAGCATTTTTGCACCAAGCATCATGTGTGTAAACACATATTCCTCCCCCTCGTTTTTTCTCTGCAAGGGCTCTGTCCGCTCGGTGGCACGTAAGTTGCTCCAGTTGTAAAGCCGAGTCCGGTATGCCGTCGTTCAGCCATGATTCTGTAAACACGGTTACACAGCAGTTCCTCACAGTTTTGTTCGCTGATCTTAGTAGCCGTATGTCATCCATCTTATTGTCCATAGATCTTACGTTTGCCAAGAGAATTGATGGTATTGCTGGACGAGTTGTGTGTGTGTGTGTGTGTGTGTGTGTGTGTGTGTGTGTGTGTGTGTGTGTGTGTGTGTGTGTGTGTGTGTGTGTGTGTGTGTGTGTGTGTGTGTGTGTGTGTACGTGTACGTGTACGTGTACGTGTGTGTGTGTGTGTGTGTGTGTGTGTACTGTATTAATACATTC
>NC_085861.1:8553491-8593491 GCF_034702125.1 Engraulis encrasicolus
AAGACAATGGCCATGTGTCAAAACTTCATCCGTAAACATCAGTGTCTTGAGATATTCTTATTATCACACAATGGTAGCCTTAAAATTAAGCTTTACTAAAAAAATTGATTAGTTATTAACCAGGTACTTTATTTGATTTGTCAGAGATTTGTAGAACGTTGCTCCAGCTTATAAATTCCTGTGACAATCTTTTATGTCATACATTTCTTGAATGTCTCATAATGTAGACATCAAACACTTTTGGATTGATGTCACTTCCACATTATATTATATCACACAGGGGTATGTCAAATCTGTATGTGTTATGAATCCAGTAGTGGTTCTATACCATGTTCTGAATGCCACGGTCATGGTGTTGAAGTCGGCGGGGCACAGTTCTATGACCAGGTTACCTCTGTCATGGGTACGGTTGGGGGGTGGGGCTGTTCTATGAGTATGGAGAAGAGCAGAAGTTAACTAAAGATTATAAACAAGGAGCAGACAGTTTGTGAGGTAAAAAGACCAAAGAAGTGCCCCACCCCTTCATCGTCCCCAATGACTGATGGAACCTCAACATGGAGATTGGTCGTCACTGCATGGCTTTGTCTGTGTGGCACTGCAATTTGGATCTGTCCTGGCATGAGCAATGAATGTACTACCATTGCAGTAATTGCTCTGGCACGATGACAATCAGTGGTTAACTTTGGATGAGAATGTAAATGATGTTATCATTGTAAACCAGAGGTGGAAGAAGTACTGAAGTTGTGTACTTAAGTAAAAGTAGAAGTACCCTGCGAAAAAATTACTCAAGTGAAAGTAAAAGTTGTTTCCCAAAAACGTACTTAAGTAAAAGTCCTAAGTACTAACTTTTAAATGTACTTTTCAGTACAAAAGTACAAGTAGGCCTACTCACGCAATGGCTGTCTTTCTCCATGTCTACCTACTTGATCCAATAGGAAAAAGTGTCTGCAACGGTTTTCGGTTCTATTTGAACATGACTATGGAGTCCTGTTAATGATTTTAAAAGTATATTTTCTGTTGGGTGTCAATTTGGAAGAGGGGCTTGGTCCCGCCTCCCTGCCCGCAGCTGAGGCTACTGAAATATCCACGAAACACAACAGGAAAACCTAGGATAAATGTAACTAGTAACAAAGTCTTCTCCTAGAAATGTAAGGAGTAGAAAGTACAAGTAATTGTCAAAAAATGTAATTGAGTAAAAGTAAAAGTCTGCATTTTTATTTTTACTCAAGTAAGTACAAATTCCAGAAAAAACTACTTAAGTACAGTAACGAAGTAAAAATACTTAGTTACGTTCCACCTCTGTGGAAAGCTAACATGGCTGGAAACAGGAGAAAGTAAAGTAAATCCATGAAAATCTGTTAGTAGATATGAGAACTACCAGCCTGCTAGACTATTACAAGGTCTACAAAAATATTCAGTCTTTCACCACTTCCAGGATAAAAGTATGGAATAAAAAGAAAAGGAATAGTATAACGATCAAAAAAATGTGCAGTGCATTGTTCTTGTTGTGCTGTATCAAATAATTTATTTCAATGTGTTTTTTTTTTATTAAAGTGTTTTGTTTTCCTTAGAAGGTGTTTCCTGTTTGACTACCAGCTTCAACATAAACGAAGAAAATAAATGAATGTCTTAGAAAGTTACTGTTTGTAATGGACCAATGACACAGACAGGATGACAGGGCAGAAGTGGTAGGGGAGTAAAGTTCTGCAAAAATCTTCTTTTGACCAAAATGATTAGGGGGGACTCACAATTGCTCTTTGCGCAGGGTCTCAGATTTCCTAGAACCGCCACTGGTGTTTAGCGCCTCTAGGAAATGTAGTTTTTCCCTGTTTTCCGAAAACCCCAAAATCGGACTTAGGCAGTTTTGGTAGCAAGCCGACAATATGTACTGTAAATGCCTGAGGGCAGTAGAGGCTACAAATCTCTTCCTGGATGTTGACGACAATACCTGCATTTTGTGCGACAAAGTTACCATGGCGATAGTTGTTGCATTCCATTTAGCGACGACATGCATGTTAAATGTTTGGCCGAGATGAAGGACCACTTTTCCATCCATGTAGGCCAGAGAGGTGTGTGTGTGCATGCGCGCGCACGTGTGTATGTGTGTGTGTTTGTGTGCGTGTGTGTGTGTGTGCGCGCGCGTGTGTGTGTGTGTCTCAGAGTGTGTGTGCGTTCACGTGTGTGTGTGTATGTGTGTGTGTTTGTGAGAGAGATCCCGCACGTGTCTGTGAGCGTGCAAGTGTGTATTTGAACATGTGCATATTGTGCGCACATGTGTATGACAGAGCGTGTGTGAAGGTGCAGGGGCTAGCCAGGCGAAGAGTCTGGTCAGTTTATTTTAAGACACTGTACACTGACAGAACATCAATAACGGTGCTGCCCAACATCTCTGTGTGTCTGTGTGCAGCATGTAGTTAGCAGACTCTCCATTTATCTAGCTGGACTACAGTAGGTCCAATTGGGTCAGAACAGAACAAGGGAACATGTGCAGCCAACACACACACAGACACACAGACACACAGACACACACACACACACACACACACACACACACACACACACACACACACACACACACACACACACACACACACACACACACACACACACACACACGCACACACAAGCACACACACACACACACACACACACACACACACACACACACACCTAAGTTCCTAAACACACAGGAATGTAAATTCACCACATACATACATCATACACATCGAGTACCCATACATTTTTTTGTATGTTTTATGCATCTTTGTGCCATCAGCTCTCTAATGGTGTGTACATGATTGCTAGTGCATGTGTGTTACAGTGCATATCTGTTAAATTAATAAACGGATGACAAGTCAGGGACAAGTAAGCCGCTCACTATAGCTGAGTTTGAGATTGTAGTGTTCCGTTTACAAAGCGTAAAGCAATAGGCTATGTTCACAGTTACACATGTTGTTACACAACATCAATGCACTGTGGAGTGCTGTGTCACAATGTCAATGGAAGTTAAACCAAAGTGAACCCAAAGTGAAATGGGATGATGCCCATTCGTTTTGATGGAGTCTGATGGTGCTATTTACATAATGTATTGCCCCCATATACTGGTGCCAGAGTTTGCATCATTCCGCTCCTCCCTCCTTTTAACAAGCCCAACCATTTTCTCTCTCTGTCTATTTGTCCTTGTGAACCTTAAGAGTTCCCAGCCATGGCATTTACATCCATCACAGAACAACATTTTCTATGTGTATGGGTTTTTAAAAGCTTATTGAGACTAATGCTAACTCTCCGTCCTTAGGAACCCTTTCAGATCATAGCACAGAATGTGTGGAGTGTATTTTGTTGATGTAGTCACCTTGATGACTGTTTTGAGAAATGTAATCAGTTTTACTCAGTGCCAGTATCTCTGCCAGCCATCTCAAGGCGTTTCAGTTTCCTATTTTGTATGCTGTAGTAGCGCATGTCCTTCTATCTTACTTCTGATGAGAGCACATCCATATTTGGGAAAAATTTGGCAGAACAGTTGCATCTTTTGGCACAGTCTGCCGGTGTATGTTTTTTCTGCCCCTCAACTTCAGGAATGTACTAAAGCTGTTTAACCTTTGACCTTGCATAATGACTTGAGATGTCACCATTGTTGAAAACAGTCGTGGTAACATGTCTTGATTTTCCAACTTTACCGATTTTATTAATTAAAAAATGAACAAGACTGTGACAAGTAGCCTTGAAGTGACAAGTTAAAATTAGCTGGTGTGTGCATTTCAGGATACAAAGGGAAAAAAAGGTATTTGGATCGTGTGTTAATGGTGCATTGACAGAAGTTAAAACTCCAGAGTTTTAAATAAATTGGCACACTTGTCTTTGAGATGCTTTGCCAAGTTGGAAGAGCTTATTCTTTTCATCTGTACACTTCAGTGCCATTGTCAGCATACTGTGTGTGGGTTTTTTTTTGTTTTGTTTTTTAAGGAATTCATGACTAATTCCTGACAATCTCTCTGGCAGACTTTCTAAAAGTTTTTCCTTCAAAGTATGTTCACTCACGACACAATTCTCATTTTTTTTGCAGTGAGTTTGGATCAAGCTGGCTCTCTACTTGTTCTCATTTGTATTCAATAGCTGTTTTTTGTTGTTGTTGTTGTTGCTTCTCACTGCCAAAAATGTTAAATACAAACACTCTCAAGATCTGTGATAGATCATCTTTTAGCATTTGCTATGAAATTGAAAAAGTGTTTGCCTCAACCTAACCTTCGCTTCTTCAATGCAGTATTTTGCCAAGCCATTCACAAACTCAGCACATTCCAGTCAGTTATCCTCATCAGAGAGGCTACTTGGTAACAGCACCTGTATGAACGGCACAGGGCGCAAAAGAAGATGATTTGGAATATTGCACTGTATTTACTTGCCTCTCAGTGGGTCAGGGAGGTGGGCAATGTGCAGTACCACTAGTTCAGGAAGGATTGCTGTCCTTTCAGAGTCTGAAAGCTATTGTACAGATATCTACCTGTACAAATCAGTTTTTAGAATTGAAGAGTGTTACGGTCAAAATGGACCGCCTACCAGTGTTAATTTCGTCAGCTTTTTTTAATTTAGTCTTAGTCTTAGTCACAATGACGAAAATCAATGTTAGTCTTAGTGAAATTTAGTCATTGCCTTCACAATTTAGTCTTAGTCTTAGTCTAAATGACGAAAATTAATTTTAGTCTTAGTCAGATGTTAGTCATTTTAGTCATTTTAGTCAATATTTCACATTTTCGTCATTTTAGTCAAATTATTACACAAATTATTACTAGATAGCCTATTGCAGCAAATATTCACATTGTTACTAGCTTATTTTCCACCAAAACCCAAATCAGTCCTGTAAAAGTAATTTCAACAGCATAGAGCAAAGGAGCATTAGACACATTAGACATTAGACACACACACTTCCAGGTGCAGGTTGCGCTCTCTCTCTCTCTCTCTTGCATTAGAAGCTGCTGCGTATTATTTGCTTTTGAATTTGATCACGGCTACAAGCTCTCCTTCACCTGACCGCATGACTCATAGCCTGCAGGCAGTGGGAAGACCAGACATCCCAATGAAGTGCAAGAAGTTTCCCTGATATTTAATAGTGGCTCCCCGATGGCCGCGAGTCAGATAAAATATTCCTGATTTTAGACTATGCAAGTTCGCGTTTTTTCGATTGGCAATGCGGGACAGAGAAAGATAATGGCTCGAGCGTCATTCCTGGAATACTTCAAATAGATTACGCGCACTTCGTAGGACGCCCTGCAAAAGTCCTGGGGAAAAAGTAGGCAGTTGTTCTATCTATGCAGACTGGACGACAGAAAGGACATTGACAAACAATGTTTGAACACTATGCTGTTTTGTTTGTCGGGATGTCGAGCGTCGATAAGCATCTCCAAGTTTAAGCAATGAGTTTTTAGAACTTGGGATGTCTGGGAGACGCTATTGTAATACACATCGAATGGAAGGGATGTCGACTGCCTTGCGTCTTTTAGCGTTGCCCTCGACGGGAACAAGTTTCAATTATCCGCACTTTAAACCCTGATCGCCCACACATTGATTCTTATCAAAACTACAGTAGCCGTGCCTCTGTTTAGACTACTTAAACAACGTTTCCCCATGTAGCGCGCATCCCTTAAACGTCTCCCGGTGTGTCTGATCAATAAATGCATAAATCCGATCTTCATGATTTGCTTGCAAACTGCCTATTCATACGGTTAAACAACCAATATAGCAAACATTACAAAAGAACAGACAAGGGACGTCGGCGTATGCGTAAGTAGAAAGGAGAAGAGAGGAAGCTCGAGGAGGTTTAAAATGAAAGCATCAGAGGAAGATTGGCGCGAGTGACGGTAGCACTATTATCATGACTGCACACACACACACCTCTTCGTTATGGACAAAAGTGTTGTTGAACATGTTTCAAAATTAACACTTGCTTCAACGTAGGCTATTTCTTTTTCTCTTTCTGGGAAACATTTTAGGGCCTAAACTCAACTGAACAGGACTCACTGAACTAGGCTACTACTGATTGAGCCGCGCCTGCGCCAGCCACTGCCTGCAGAGACAAACAGGGCAACAGCGTGCAGCCTAATCTTCTTTGAAGTTCAAGAGACAATAACAATTACAAATTAATTTTAAACAATTACATTTTTAATGTCCATTCGTCCATGGATTGTACATTTCGTCTCGTCTTGGTCTCCTTAACGAAAATCTATTTTCATTTTCGTCATATTTTTATTTTCTGGAATCAATTTTTGTGCGTCATCGTCTCGTCATCGTCACAGGAAAAAGGGGCGTTGAAGAAATATTTTCGTCATCGTCCTGGTTGACGAAATTAACACTGCCGCCTACACAAAAAAGGTAATTATACATTGATTCAATATCTGATTTGCATATTTTGTGATTAATACCTTTTAAGTGTTATTCTGCTTTGTTTTAGTGATTTGTAGGCTTTTTTTCTTATCTTGCACCAATTCGTTTTACTAACCCTCTGGAGTCTAAGGCCTCTCAGAGGCTTTCAGGCAGTTTGGAACACCTTTACTTTTTTCAAGTATTTCAACTAACTGTAAACATCTATACTAATATGGCATATATTGCTGTACTCTGAAAAGCCTAACAAAAAAGAATATGAGAGTAAAGTGAATGTAATATAACTGTATATAACTTTGTGAGATGTAAATTAATGGTTCGGTCATTTTTGACCGAAACACCATGAATGTAACAAGTTGGTGTATCCTCCACAATTCTTTAGGAATTTCATTATATTTCATTTTGACCATTTGAAAAGGTTAGCTGGAGGATATCATGAAGTGTCATTTGTGTATGATGAAAAATAGAGAAGTTATTTAAGGATGAAGTTTCAAAACAGTCATTTTTGACCGTAACACAACCAGAGGGTTAAAAAAAATAATGATGAGGATGAGGTGCGGTGGCTGGGTTGGAGTGGTGCGGAGAGGTGCAGAGACCCGAGTTGGAGTCCGGTTCGAGGTTACGTATTTAGCCAGAGACCAGGGTTCGAGGTCAAGGTTCGAGGTCATTTCCCGGTTGTTCCTAACCTGTCTCCCACTACCTTGTCTCTCATACAGTTCTATCTAAATAAAACCATAAAAGCTCAAAAATGTATTTTAAAAAAAGATGGCAAACACCAGCCCACATACTGGGGTATTTGTATTGCCTGTGCAAGTCAATTGGATACCACAAGTATCCTGCAGTGCTGCTTATTTTAAGGATATTTTAAGGGCAAATGATATTGTTCCAGCATAAAATATCTGCAAGTCTAAGCATGTAAGCATGCCATCTGGCATGGTTTGGTTTGCTCTACTCATTTTTGCTTTTACTGCAAACATATTCACTGTTTTTATGCGTTTCCACGTAGGGGGTGTATTTTAAAGGGAAAACACGTTTTTTTGCATGTGGGGCCTTATTTCTGGAATAAAANACATCACTCTACACACCCATACCACTTTTTTCCCATTTGATGCAGTTTGGAAGATTTTGTGTCAGACGGTATCCACTCAACGGTAGCCGTAGGGGCAATATTTCCAAGCCCATAAATGACTTGTCCCCACTTTTTAAACGTTGTGCAGATGTGCCATAGTCGAATCAAACACTTCCCGCGTCTGTCACACCCCCGCCTACTTGTTCTCATTTATTTCTGAAAACGGCAATGAAGGCGGCACCGTGACGTCAAGGTGGCTGCCATTGCATTGCATGTTGCGGTCTGTGTTTGCAATTAAGCAGTTAGCAAGCAAGGCTGTGAAAACTTCCTCTTTTACAGAAGATGGCAGAAGTTTCTGACTTTGAATTCGAAGATGACTTTGTGTATGATGGCCGTCCGTATCGTTTTGAGCCTGAGTATATAGATGAGGAGCTGTTTGAAAGGAGAAGGCAGAGACAGGCTATGGAACAGCGGACCAAGCTACAACCAGTAGCGCGCTCACGAACAGATGGTATCTGGTGGTGCTTTTGTGGACACTGTTCTATGATGAAAACCGAAGATGAATGTCTGTGCTGTATCGAGTGGGATTTGCGTCCAGGAGGTGAACGACTGGGTGATTCTAACCAGACATGCTGTCTTACAACTCTAGAGGATGTTCGTGCCTTGATGAACCGTGGAGTCATAGAAACGTTTTTTCGTGTTCCCAAACTGAACTGGAGGACACAGCCCCAGCCAGCGGGATCAAATGGACAGCTGTCTGTTGAGTAAGTAGCATGATAACGAACGTGTGATGCAGATTTGAATTGTCACCGTTAGACTGTTGCTATTCAGAGTATTGTTCTCACTCATGCATTACTGCATACTAATCACTGTGATCATTTTTTCCATAGGCAATTTCGGCTAGTAGCATATCGAATTGTTCTCGACTGGGCACTTGGAGGGCTACGACTGGGCACTTGTAGCGCATTCAGGCCGACTGAGAACCGTGCTGGAGCCCGTTCCCGCACCTAATCGCGAACCGACCGTCGTGTTCACGTCACAGATATTTGCGTTCGCGAACCGGAAAATTGGTTCGCAATGCGAACCGCAAAATACTAGGTTTTTCTCTGCGAACCGTGACGACAGCGTGGTCGTCAGCAGGTTCATCCGGGTAACACAGTCACGTGCGGAAAAAGTTCAGAGCCCGGTATGAACACTGGCGGTTCGCAGACAAACACTTTAGTGCCGAACGTAACTGGTGCGAGCACCGACACCGGCTCCGTTCTGGTCGGCCTGAAAGCCATATTGGAGGGCTACGACTGGGACCAGGCCACAGAAAGGTGATTCCCAGCTGCATCGTGAGCCTTATCAGAAGCAAGTATCCATCTCCCAGCGGAGACTATGTTGGATTCACGGATGCAGAGCTCCTCAGTATATTCGAATAGCATACCTTACACTATTATATTACCTTCAAAAACGTTCATAGGCTACATCCGATAGCCTACCTGCACTGTGATACAACAGGAAATGTCCAAGCCCCGACAGCAGTTGGCAAGCATTGCAAACACGTTTTACAAGTCATTATTGCCTCAATTGTGTTCAGAGGCACTGCCAGAGACTATCAGCTTCTTTTGACAAGCATATACCTAATGCATATATCATACTGAATAGATGTCATTACTATCTATTGTACATTTTATAATAATATCATTACAATCTATTGTACATTTTCAATAAATGGAAAGAACCAAGATCAGTTGTGTTTGGGCTTTATTTGTTCAAAATGTCATTCATAATAAGACATTCATTCGACAACACAGCATAAGCTACAGTCAGACAGTAATGAAAAATGATGAGTCCTGTTTTGTTTTTTGTCCAAGGCCTCTCAGGGGCTTTGAGGTAGTTTGCAAAACCTTGACCTTTTTCCAAGTATTTCAACTAACTGTAAACATATATGTTAAAGTGGCACATATGGTTGTATTCTGAAAAGCCTAACAAAACTAATATGACAGTAAAGTGAATATAATCCAAACAATTTTCATTTAGATTGAGTGTAAACAAAACTGTACAAAAAAGTGGTAGAGGTCTTCAGTCAGTGCAAGAAAACATAGTGTAAATAAGTAAAAAGAGCATTTAGAAAGTTTTCTTACAGCGAGTAAAAACGTAATTGAAAGTCACCCTGTTTCTCTGCTAGTTGAATACTAATTAGATGGACCTGTAACACCTCTAATGGCCCCCACCCCCCTGTCACGTCCCATGCGATAATTGTCAGTATATATTTGAAAAGTAGAAGTTGCAAGGTTTGTAGCGTCCAGGCCAAAACTCTGAGTTATAGATGATTTTGGAGAAGTGTGAAATGGTGACCCCGAAGACCCTTGGGTGTTGGATTCAAAGAAAAAGTCAGTGGGTCTAATAGGGCTTAGCTCTCAATCCTCCAAAGCGACTGGTCCGTCTAGCCACTAAAAAGTTTTTGTCTGGTCTGGCGACTGGAGCAATATTCTGAAGCAGTCTTTTGCAACTTGGCTTCTTGTACTGCTCTGTGTATGCTATACTAGCATCATCCCTCATCTCCAAGGCACGCTCAATTAGAGTCCTTCTGAAGGTCTGTGTCGTCTTCTGGTAGATAGGCTTGGACACCCAATCCCCTGACTGCCTGGAATATGGGAAGGACCAACGGAGTTCACCTGGGGAAATAAAGATGAAACTTTGTTTATTTACCAGTAGATTGTCAGTGGCAGAACAATTACACACAGGGCCCCCATAGGTTGCAGGGCACCCACCAGCATTACATGTGGGCCCTTGGGCAAATGCTGCATACTGTTATTGACCGTTACGATTCCATTTCAAAGACAACACACAAGCTTCCAGTAAGACATGGCAGCAATAAAGCAAAGCGGTCAATCAAATGAAGGTGAATGCTTCCCATACTACTTCAAGCATACACTTTGTGAGACCACCCCCCTCCCCTATTTTAGATATAACCATTTCAGTTGTTCACCTAGAGTGATTGAATACCTTCACACACAGTGTACACAGGTATAAACAAATGTATGGACATATTACCTGCTTTAGTTGTGGCCTGTTGCCTCCCAACATTTTCGTTATGATCCATGATTGCTAATTGTGTCCGAGCCCGCATGGAGTCATAATTGAAGTGCAGTCTTTTTGGGACATATTTCAGCATCACTGAGTGGTAGGCCTCCAGAGCTCCTGTATAGACAAAGGACAGAACACCACATGCACAATAAATAAATAAATACATGATTGAAATTCAGATGCAATGTTTTCAGAGTGTCAGAGTGAACCAGCAAATACCAATATTACAAGAAAGTTATCTACCCTTATACGTTGGTGGCAGACATTTCTAAATGTGGGTGGGGGTGACATAGGTATGTAAGAGGGATGTACCAGTATGCTTGAACAACGTCATCTGCCGCAGGTCATGAAGGAGATTTCGGTTGGTGACTATGTCCTTCAGGGCGGAGAAAGCAGGTGAATCAGGTGAAATCCCCTTCTTTCTCTCTTGCTCCTCATCAGACAAGGGGGGGTAGAGACAGGTGTGCTCACTGCTGCCTTCTTCCCATCGATGCACCCCAGTGATGTGGTACAGCAGGGAAGTCCATCGACGGACACAAAGCTGAAACATTGAAAGGAAATGCTCAGTGAAATTTTCAATATTTGTTCATCCAAAAACGAGGACAGGGTTTGATTTCAGTGTGTGAGCAGCTATTCATTCTATGCATTCACTATTACCATCAATACAAACAGCAACACATTGTACACTCTGCCACTCCCCCTCCTCCACCCCTGTTATATAGACATGTAACAATGAGTGATCAAGTAATTATCACAGCCTTTCTGGGGGGATCTGGAATCAGAGGTTGGGAACAAGGTCTTTCTGCTGACAATGTTTCTCAATAGTCTCTGACGTGTTAGAGACCCCTTTTGGGTGTTGAGAAGGGAGGGAGGATGCCAATTTGCAAATGGGGGATTAGTCCATCATTGTTTTACAGTAAAGAGGCCATTGGTTTATGACTGGGGGTGTATATGAAAAACGTTGAGCACACTCTAGGACGACCTGTCAGTTCACACCTACTGAAGCAGAGCCATTAGACTGTCCTGCCTTACAGTCGCACCCTGCAGAGCCATTAACCCGTCCTTTTGTCATTTGTAGACAGCCAACGACACAGGAAAGAGTCTGCCAAGTGTGAACTGATACCCATCACATTCTGTGTTGCTTGTAAAGACCTTGTCGAAATCAGCTGGTGTAAGGGGGGGAGGAATTTTGGAGGAAATGTGAACACTGTGACCTCTACACATCACCCAGGCATTTTATTTTTTATATGTATAAAATAAGTCTTACCTCCTGGTCTCCATTTGATGTGTCACATGACCAATACAGGTGATTCGTAATGGCTTTGAGCCAGGTGAACAGTTATTTTTGACCCTTCCTGTTTGAGGCAGCGACTATGTTCTTCTTGATACCTGAAACACACAGAACAAGATGGATATTAGTATACAAGCACCCGAAGACAAAATAACACATAATGATAAGAATATATCAAATGTTATATGATATATAAATCTACATTGTGCAAGAAGGGTGACCAAAGCATCACAATCACTTATGTCCACGATTCACTAAAGCCTTGCTGTAGCATTTGTCTTTCAAAGTAGGCCTAAAGTGCAGGGGGAAATCCTGGTTTGTGTTCATAGTACGGCCCTCAGAGGATAATAGTGAAGGGCGAAATATTGTCATGTAATGGCAGTTTTCAAAATAAAAGGTGTTTCATTGTTGTTCTTACCAATGGTTGCGACCATGTGGGAGCCAAGGCATAGTACTTCCCAGATAACGAACGCCTTTTTGGTGTTGTTGTAGTCTGGGGGGGGGCTTGTCATAAGCACATTCAATGCAGAGGCAAATGGCCCTCTAGATCCTGATGGTTCCTCCAGTGCACTGCGTTGGCTTTTCTCAGGAGTTGACTGAGGCAGCGAAGATAATTCGGTCACTGCAAGGCTGACCCCACTGCTGGCACTTTCCTAAAAGACAAAATAAATACAAAAAGGGAATACATAAATAAGACACATCACACTGCATCAGTGTCATCAGCTTGGGACTATGATGAATCCCCTTTCTTGTTCATCTGACATTGAAACATAGGCTATACATACAAGTCAGTGACTGTAGTATTCAGAGAAAGCAACACAGCTGAACCATGTCCGTTCCTCATTTGGACATTTATTTTGGACCTTTTTACAAACTTCTGCAACAGTAAAGATAGTGTTTATGATGTCTTTATATCTTTTTGTATGCATATCTTGCATGCCTGTCTATCTGGCTTTCATGACGTTGGAAATCTGCATCTACAATACCCTGTACACACCTCATTCACCTATGGGTTGCATCATACAATCAACATGACACAATGAAAGTAAAATACGGTGTGGTCCGAAACAAACCAGCATTCCATTGTTGATGTACTGGTAATTCGTGAACGGCTCCAAAAGTCAAGGCTCTGATGATGACTGTTCACTGATCGCTCTGGGAGACCGTTCACAAATGCACCCAGCAGTAGAGCTAGTCTAGAGCTCTATTTTGAGTCACAGGTCTAGCCTGCTTGGGTCATGTCAACTGTTTTACCTCTACGTTTCAATTTTGTTCCCCAATGTTCCAAATGCACCCACTACGGCTTCCGACAAAACGGACAACTTGGAAATGGTGCACACAACTTATAATTTGGCTTGTTTGAATGTTTGCTAGCAGTAGACTTTGAACTGATTCAAGTACAGGGTAATCACATACAATTAGCTCGTGGACATGTGAAAGCTAGCTTACCGTAGTTTCCTCTGAGCGTTGTTCGGTGGCCGTAAGCACAGCGCCGGTCTTGAGAATCCGATACTGAGATGTTTCATTTCCTTTAGTGGACAAAAATCATCGGCAGAGAAATGGGCACTACAAACTCGATGATCAGCGCGTCGCAATCGCTGTGGTCTGATGTTAGGATCCATTCTCATTGCGATAAGCCACAGTCTCAACACTTCTCGGTTTTGCAGAGGAAGCCGGTGAAAAGACAAGGATGTCCATCTAGTCATCTTGTTTTCGCATCCTGGGAATGTACACATTCGAACCATTTTTGCAAAATCCAAATAGTACTCCCAAAAAGCAAATGTTTACAAGCGTTTTGCAGTCCTAGCTGATTGAGCGAGCGAATGAAGCTCAACCGCCTGCTGTCAGAATAAATGGAGTCGCCAGCCGATGACGTCACGGTGCCGCCTTCATTGCCGTTTTCAGAAATAAATGAGAACAAGTAGGCGGGGGTGTGACAGACGCGGGAAGTGTTTGATTCGACTATGGCACATCTGCACAACGTTTAAAAAGTGGGGACAAGTCATTTATGGGCTTGGAAATATTGCCCCTACGGCTACCGTTGAGTGGATACCGTCTGACACAAAATCTTCCAAACTGCATCAAATGGGAAAAAAGTGGTATGGGTGTGTAGAGTGATGTGTTTTATTCCAGAAATAAGGCCCCACATGCAAAAAAAACTTTTTTTCCCTTTAATTTCTTCACTTAATCTTCGATATTCTTGACATTCTTGATTTCATTTTTTAACCAGCAGTCAGCCATAGTATTCCAGTTTTACTGCAGTCTCTGAGGCGAAATGGTACAAATACAGTTTAATCTGTAATTGCATTTTATTGTACACCAGCTTGTTTAAGATTGTGTTTTCAAATAAGAAAAGAAAACATACGGGTGTATAACTGAGGTAGCACTTCAAAAGATGGGGGATATTTCCTGTAATGTGAGGTGTCATATTTATATCATTGCCTTGGCTGTAAAGAAGGCAAGCAGAGATGTAAACCCTGTCCCACTGTGTTAGGGGGTTCACAGCCTCTCTTTGTTGTGCTTGTGAAAACTTATATCAGGCGGCTTCAGCTTTTTAGCCTGACATGTAAGATCCATTTAGCGGGAAATAAAACATTTGTGTGTCTTTGTCTGCCTGTGTGTGTGGGGGGAGTGTGTGTGTGTGTGTGTGTGTGTGTGTGTGTGTGTGTGTGTGTGTGTGTGTGTGTGTGTGTGTGTGTGTGACCAGTCATTCTAAAAATAGAGATTTTTTTTGGTCATTTTTCATCCAGCCCTGGCAACTTATGCCAAATGGAACACAAAAGATGTGTCTTTGAGGTTGTGTGGATGTTTATTCTGAAATGACTTGCTCCTCTTAGAAAAAGAACAATCCGAAAGAACACTGAAATTGAACAGATGCTTTGGTGTGTGTGTGTGTGTGTGTGTGTGTGTGTGTGTGTGTGTGTGTGTGTGTGTGTGTGTGTGTGTGTGTGTGTGTGTGTGTGTGTGTGTGTGTGTGTGTGTGTGTGTGTGTGTGTGTGTGTGTGTGCGCGCGCGCGTTTGCGCGTGTGTTTGTGCGTGTACGCACACGTGCGTGTGTGTGTGTATGCCTGTGTGTGTGTGTGTGTGTGTGTGTGTGTGTGTGTGTGTGTGTGTGTGCGTGCGTGCGTTTGTGAGTTCTTGCGTGTGTGTGTGAACACACAGCTGCAGTTCTAGCCACATATCTTATTAATGATGATTGTGTGTCTCTGACTCCAGTAATTCCTTTGTTTTATTGCATCATTCTTGCTCTCCATCTTCCTTTGTCTTTTTCTTCGCTACCATCAGAGAGTCCAAACAAAAACAAAAGCCTTTTAAGGCAGCATACACACACGCACGCACGCACACACACACACACACACGCACACACACACACACAGGGATTTGATTGCGGCTGAATTTTTCATCTGTGGATGAGGACATTGCTGGTAAACATGAAGTTTAGTATTTGTGTGTTAGAAAGACACTTTAAAAGCCATGAAAGATTTAAACGGGACTCTAGGGTGGTTGGCGTTTGTGTTTGTGTGTGTTGTGTATCTCTGACCTCTTTAAAGTGATCGTTTGGGATTTCTTTCTGATTTTTCCTTTTGTTGTGTTGATTTTGTTGTTTTGTGAGGCACTAATTCTGAACCCACACACACACAAACACAAGCGCGGACACACACAGGCACATGCACACGCACACGCACACCAGGCACGTGCACTCCAATACGGCAGGGGAGGCACGGCCTCACCAGCCCGAGATGATTATGATGAGATGCAGTAAATGTGAATAATAGTTACAATAACAGCTATTGTATTCGAGCATCTGCACCATAACTACCATTTAAGCAGTGTTTAAACTGTTTCACTCGTTTTCAGTCATTTTTGTGGCCAAAATCGTAATATTTGCCCATTTCATGTCAAATTCCTCCGAATACGGTGAATTTGGGGCAACTCTGAATTTGCCTCACCCCCGGATTGCGCAATCCCTCGTTAACAGGCTTGAGCGCATGCGCCATTTTGCTCGTTCTGTGAATGCAACCTGGTAATATTGTATTAAACGTTTTTATACATTTAATAGAAGTATGTATGGTGTGCCCTCATTTCCTGATATTTTTTTTTTACTATTTTCTACGTGTGATTATCATTTCTTTACTCTGAACGCCCACTGAAATATACAGTGGTGAGGCCAGCAGTAGCCTGGCCGCAGACTCCTTCTGGAGTTGAGTCTTGCTGGCCAGTTACGTCATAGCGAATCTGAAATTCACAATACAGTCAGTCGGTGTTGTTGGCTAGCTTGTTCACGTTGACTGCTACAAGTGGATTTCATAACGAAACTAAGAGCATTCTCAAAGTTGGATTTCCAAGGGAAAATATGTGATAAAGAATGGAGGACCGACAGAGCTGAAGGGTTTGCTACTCAGGTGACCGGTCAGAATAACTACCCCGATCATTTCAAAGTGAGTGGTACACAACACTGCAGAAAATATTGTTGTTTCCCCTGTGTCTTGTTTGCAACCGGCGAGAATGTGTGGAAGACCATTCGGGATTCGGGATTCGGGATTTTACGACTTAACAATTTACTAAGGACTAAGGAGCCTCACGAAACAAAAATCCTCGCGGCTACTCATATTCAATGCCAAATTGCTTTGGACGTTTGGGGCGACGTTGTGGGCTTTGGATGAACAGCACCGCTAAAGTAACGTTAGCATGCACAACGCTAAAGTGAAGGAAAAGAGCGGCGCATGGACCTGATGCACGAGTTCAGGTAAGACAAATTTCCTATGTGTGTGAAGCCTGTGTTTGTGAGACCCGTGGGGGGAGTTAGAGAATCCGCCGTGATTCTGTCCAGTGTGGTAGCTCTTGTGATGGGCACCGGATTCTCATGTGCCCGGTAACTGTTTGTAAAGTTGAGTACAGGGTACCGTTGAGGTAAATCAAATATACCCGTGTAACTACAAGACTCTGATTGAATTCCAAGGTGTAGGCATAACAGAAATGACAGTCCCAAAATATTTGGTGACCATATCGAAGCGTGTGTAATATCTGTTTACGTTGACATTCGCTTCCTGCCACACCTTTGTCCCACATCGCTTGCTGTAGCCTCGTACAAGTAGATGTAGGCCTATATTTGCACGAGAGTCCAGTTCGTATGACAAAAGCTATCACACCGGTTTGTTCGCCGTGGTGCTCAGTGGTCTATATGACACCATGTTTTGAATCCTGTGTGTCTTGAGCATCCGCCGTGATGCTCAGTCTACATTGCTGCTGCTGTGTGGTTTATGTGAGATCACTGTTTGAATACTGTGTGTGTGTGTGTGTGTGTGTGTGTGTGTGTGTGTGTGTGTGTGTGTGTGTGTGTGTGTGTGTGTGTGTGTGTGTGTGTGTGTGTGTGTGTGAGAGAGCAGTGGGCTGTGAAGGAGCTTACACTCTCCACTACTCTCCCCTCACCTACCCTCCTCTTCTCCCCTCCTTTTCTCCTCTCCTCTCCTCTCCTCTCCTCTCCTCTCCTCTCCTCTCCTTTCCTCTCCCCCTCTCCTCTCTTCTCTCTCCTTTCCTCTCCCCCTCTCCTCTCTTTCCCATCTCCTCTCCTGTCCTCTCTTTTCCCATCTCCTCTCCTCTTCTCTCTTCTCCTCTCCCTCTCCTCTCCTCTCCTTGAGCTCCTCTCCTCCTCCTCTCCACTCCTCCTCCTTTCTCCTCTCATCTCTTCTCCTCTCTCTTCTCCCCTCTCCTCCTCTCTCATCTCCTCTCTCCTCTTCTCTCCTCCTCTCCTCTCCCCTCCCCTTCTCTCCTCTCCTCTTCTCTCCTCTCCTCGCCACTACTCTCCTCTCCTCTGCTCTGCTGTCCATTGGTGCTGTGTGGTTTATGTGAGACCACTGTTTGAATCCTGTGTGTGTGTGTGTGTGTGTGTGTGTGTGTGTGTGTGTGTGTGTGTGTGTGTGTGTGTGTGTGTGTGTGTGTGAGAGAGAGATCTAATAGCATTTTCTCTGCGGAAATGCAGTAAGCTTATGTCAAAATATGTAGGCCTACCTTATGTTAAGAAAGCTGCTATGACATATGGAACTTGTCGGTAGGCCTATTTGGCAATTATTTATTTGAAAATCTGATATTGAAAAAGTTGCCTCACCAGCCATAAATCCCAGTGCACGTCACTGGTACACACACACACACACACACACACTCCCAGGTGATTTCTTGAGGTTATTTTCAAAGGGCTAGAGAGCTGCCAAGAGTGAAGTCCTTGGAGGCTGTGACTCAGGGCAGTACGTGGAGAAAGAGGCAATGGGCCTGTCAGCTCTCTGACCTCTAGCTTGCACTTTACAATACACACACAATAAACACACACACACACACACACACACACACACACACACACGTGCACAGGTATAAACACACACACACACACACACACACACACACACACACACACACACACACACACACACACACACACACACACGTGCACAGGTATAAACACACACACACGTGCACAGGTATAAACACACACACACACACACACACACACACACACACACACACACACACACACACACACACACACACACACACACACGTGTGCGCAGGTATAAACACACACACACACACACGTTTCAGAATAATCTCAATGATGTACTCATGCACAACACACACACACACATACACACACACTACAACAAAATGTCCACACACCCTTCCACTTAACCTGTTATCAGTGGGTCCTCACTGCTGTGTGCTGGTAATTGGAGGTGGTTGCTTGTGGCGACCCTGATTGGGGCTTAAGACCATTGGCCAGTGATGGAGGCCTGGACACCTTCTGTGTTAATCCATGTGTTGCTCCAAATCACACACCCACAGGTGCACGCACACACACACGCACGCACGCAAACATACACACACACACACACACGCACACGCACACACACAGGACAGGGCTGTCACCGGCGCTGTGCTGTCAGGGAAGAGTCGCAGCTGCACATTCATGTGTGACAGACAGTGTGAGAATCTGATATCCATGCCATCCATGCAGCGCAGGGCAGGGGAGAGGAAAAGACATCTCTCAATAGCCTGACAGCTATGCACACACACTTAAGGACTGCAACACACATGGTTGCGCACACACACACATACCAATGCATCTACATACATGTGCACCAGGGCTTGGCATTAACTTTTTTGCTTGATGGCCACTGTGGCCAGTGGTTTTCCCGATTCACTAGCCATCCAGCTATTCTACTAGCCACATTTTTTTTTTTTTTTATCATGACGCTGTACATCTAACCTCAGAAGATGAGTTTCTTTAAGGAAGAAGAGAAGTGGGTTTCGTCATTTTCATGAACTTAGATACAAACAATTGATGCACAAGGGACAGTGCAAAATATACGCAGGCTATTCTGATATGTCATACCATAGAATAAGCTACCTGACAAACTGGCTAGTGACACTGAAATGATAACCAGCCACAGCCAAGTTTTACCAGCATTTGGCCGGTTGGCAGGTGCCAGTGTCAAGCCCTGATGTGCACACACACATGCTGGCGAGCACACACACATGCCTCTATATACACACACACTCTTACACACACGCGCGCGCGCACATGCATCTATACACACACACTCTCTCTCACACACACACACACATGCATCTACACACGCACACACACTCACACATGCCATCTATACACACACACACACACACACACACACACACACACATATATAATTTAATGCACATACAAATTCAAACATGTATCAACCAATGCACGCATGTACACCAACATACATGCAGGAAAAAAAAGCGCATCAAGATATATGTTCTTTCAGTGCCATACACAACAAAAAAGTTACCCAGCAGTAGGGGGCCAGCTTGATATTTCATTTCCAATATGAATGCTATACGAAGACAGATTCATTCATGCATTACCAGGCATTGGGTTAAACATTGTTTCAAGATGGCATCTGTGTTGAAAAATATCCCACTAATTTGGCTGCATTGTTGTCAACAAATGAGTGCTCAATATATTTTCGGCATTGACCATGGGTCAGCACTGCAATGCATTCCATTGTAAATGGAAAAAGAAATCTGATTTGTAACCGTATGTTTACCCTTTACTGTACGTGGTAATGACTGTTTTAATAGGCGTAGTAATGAGCATTGACCTTGTATCTCGGCAAGATTATGTATGCAAGTTCTGATAAACTGATTTGTAACTGTATGTTTACCCTTTACGTGGTAATGACTGTTTTAGTTAGAGCGTTGACCTTGCATCGACCTTGCATCTCGGCAAGATTATGTATGCGAGTTCTGATAAACTGTCTTTGACCTCGGTCTTTGGCAAATATTGCACTACTTTCACAGCGTTGGCGTAAAGTATGTTGTATTATTAATTGCATGCGTCATGCGGGGGGTTTTTGTGCGCGCAAGCCTGTGCATGCATGTCAGGGTCTCAATTTTTTTCATTACCAACTGCAAACTCAAACCTGATGCAGAGAAGAACAGTTAAAGCGATGGTTCGGAGTAGAATCACCCTAATGCCATTTGAACCGTGACACCCATCCACTTTTACACCCGAAGTGTTTTCTGCCGCAGGCTTACATCAACAGAGTTGCCGTGTTATTCGATGTTTATTCCGGATAGCTTGACTCAAGCGCATATGGATCCTGGGCACCGTCTCCAAACTTTCCCCACAAAAATAATATGTCATGACACCAAACTTCTACAGCATAACAAATGTGGTTTGTACTCACAAAAAGATGAATTTGAAACTTTGCTTTTTGCAAACACCCATCCACCTTTACACCCAAAGTGTTTTCTGCCGCAGGCTTACATCAACAGAGTTGCCGTGTTATTCGATGTTTATTCCGGATAGCTTGACTCAAGCGCATATGGATCCTGGGCACCGTCTCCAAACTTTCCCCACAAAAATAACATGTCATGACACCAAACTTCTACAGTATAACAAATGTGGTTTGTACTCACAAAAAGATGAATTTGAAACTTTGTACATAGTCCAGGAGTTTATTAGTAACAACACACGAGACGATTAGCTTTTCTGCTGCTAAACATCCGTCGACGTCACTTCCTCCAGCTGGGACTTTGTTGATGTTGAAGGTTTGTGTTTTAGTCCACCGCCAGGATATATGCACGAGTGTGGCATCGTCTTCTATTTATTAAACGTGGTAAAATTTAAATCCGAATTGTAGCGCAAGCTGTCTTTTTGAGTTTTCCGCCTTCCGGACTCACGTGTATTTATTTCCATCAACAAAGTCCCAGCTGGAGGAAGTGACGTCGACGGATGTTTAGCAGCAGAAAAGCTAATCGTCTCGTGTGTTGTTACTAATAAACTCCTGGACTATGTACAAAGTTTCAAATTCATCTTTTTGTGAGTACAAACCACATTTGTTATACTGTAGAAGTTTGGTGTCATGACATGTTATTTTTGTGGGGAAAGTTTGGAGACGGTGCCCAGGATCCATATGCGCTTGAGTCAAGCTATCCGGAATAAACATCGAATAACACGGCAACTCTGTTGATGTAAGCCTGCGGCAGAAAACACTTTGGGTGTAAAGGTGGATGGGTGTCACGGTTCAAATGGCATTAGGGTGATTCTACTCCAAACCATCGCTTTAAGCTTCGTGTACACCAAGCTTGAACTGTGCGACCTGAACGGTGGAAGTCATTATTTCCCTATGGAGGGAAGGCGAATAAAGCTGCCAGGAGTGAAGCTTCTTGAGCGACCTGAGCAAATTTTGACGATTAAATTCAAGCTAATCTGAAGTGAATTCGCGGTTCAGCGAAAACCAATTGGAACGTTCATATCGACGAATGGGCCAGGCTGTCAAGACAGAGCCGTTATGTGATTAGCTAAATCAAACATGTCAATGCCGCGTCCAGAGCGAATAAAGCGAATTCAACTTCGAAACTTCTTCAACCACCCCAGCTACCTGGGTCGCGTAGGTAGCGCCTGGTATACACGGGCCATTACAGTTTCCTGGTACTGTCGCTGTCTTGAGTCAGTTTTTCAAACAGAAAGGGAATATTGTTGTAATACTATTAGTTTTATTTCAGTCAGTCAGGAACAATTTAGAATAACGGTCCCTTAAAGTCTTTATAAACAAAAAGAAACAAAGAGCAGAGGCAGTCTGAGATTTGGGGAATATATTTTTAAAGCCTTTAATTAACATGGCAATTCTATTTTAAAACGCATGGGCCTACGCGTAAAACGCCTACGCATTGTTGGCCTTCATCAGGGCTTCATCAAATTAAATTAAATGGTTCAAATGGGCCATTCAATTCAATTCCATTTTAAAATATGTTTCAAAAATCTCAGACTGCCTCTGTTGCTTTTTTGGACTTCATCAGATGAGCACCTGAGTAACATTATATCTACAGCCTCCTGAGCACTCTAAACCCTTTTGCTCCTCTCAAAGCTCTATAAACCTGTTGTGAACTAATTAAAAAAAAAAAAAAAGTATTTGTAAATCAGTAAAAAAAAAATGCTATGTTGATACAGCATTATTGGAAATTACTTTTCAGAAGTTCTATGATCGATATGTGAATTCTTGCCATACAAATGTTTTTCAGAACATAATTTGTGAACCTATATAATATGCCTTTTGTAATGGAATGCCCAATTCAAAAATTACTGTTTCCCAAAATGTTCCAAAATGGATTCGGTCATCTTTCAACAAAGCTCTTCAACTGCAGATTGAGAAGAACTCACCATTGTGTATGTGCCACACAAATGCCAATGCTCTTCCAAGTGTTAATACATCTTCTTAAGGGAGTGTTGTTCCAAAATGTTTCCAGCCAGTCCTCTAATGACAGTCTCTCCACTGCTTCAGTGTAGGAGTCACAATCCACAGGCTGCCAGTGCAACCATCATCAACCACATGTCTTCAAACATCACTATCTTTTTTTTCAGAAAATGCGCTCAACTCCCAATTGTTTTTTTACAAGGTCTTTGGGTGCAAGTGAACAGCAATGTTCATATTTTGTAGAAAAGTGCTAAAGAAGGCTTCGGCCGAAACGTCTGTCTATCATGTTAACCCGCTAAAAGAAAATTCAAGAATCTCAGCCAAGAGTGCTGCTTTTCTTAAAAAAATGTGTAACATTATTACATTATAACACAAAAGACTTTATACCATATGCTGTATCTTTTAATATACTTTTTAGTTTGTTTATTTTTAAGATGAAACTTTGTCTCTTTAGTCTGTGCTTTTCAACACATTATTTTTATTTATTTATTTTTTTAAACGCTAAATCCATACCTTTTTTTTGCGCACACACACCATCATATATACGCGCAGCCATCCACACAAAACATTGCCATTACTCTTATCCATTCTCTGTTTGTCTGTTTGCTGGTGCTGTTTTTATGTCTCTCTGTGTGTGTGTGTGTGTGTGTGTGTGTGTGTGTGTGTGTGTGTGTGTGTGTGTGTGTGTGTGTGTGTGTGTGTGTGTGTGTGTGTGTGTGTGTGTGTGTGAGTGAATTTGCCTGTTAGTGGGCAAAGTTTGTGACAATGTGTGTGTGTGCGTTAGTGTGTATATTGTGTGTGTGTGCGCCCATGTGTGTGTGATTTCTGTCCAGCTCATTAACGGTGGCAGAGGGAGGCATGAGGCCAACCAATCGGATATGGCGAGCGCTGCCGACACCCTTGAGGTTAATTGTGATCAATAGTTCTAAATTCCGCTCCTCGTTTGTCCCGCCGGTTTCCATGGTGACAGGCGAGCAGGGGTCCCCACAGAGGGTCCAGCCCCTGCCATCGGCATGGCAACTATATAGAGCGACCCTGACATCCCATTAACGGCAAATCCAGCCGCTCGTTATCACCTGTCACTTGCAGCGCGGTACCCTGGGAAATGCGGTCATTCCACCCCAGCACACCCCCGCCATTCGCCATTCACCTACCTACACCCCTGCCTTTCACTGCCGTGGCAGACTGTCATCAAGCAAAGGCGTATTTTTTATTTCATGCAAGTGCATTTTGAGTTGAGGTGTGACGCTTTTGCAAGTTAAGTTGTGCTTCTCAATGCCGTCGGAAAGCACTTTTCACTTTTGTCACGTGACGAGGTTTGCACAGTTTTCTCTCAGTGAATTTTCTGTTGCCGCTCAAATTTCTGTTGTTAAACGCGAAAATGCTGTGCTGTGCCGTGACCAAAGCCATGCCTAAACCCTAACCTCTCAGTAAACCACCTCTACCACCTCCTCCTCCACCTTCCATCCCTCCTCCCCCAGCTCCACCATCCCCATAAACCCCTCTTCCTCCACCTTCCATCACTCCAGCCACCCTCTCCACCACCTCCACCCCCACCACCAGCCCCTCCACCACCTCTATCTCCCAATCCACTCTCTAGATCACCTCCATCAACCCCTCTTCCACCACCTCCATCACCCCCTCTACCACCTCCACCTCCGCCTCCTACATCAACCCCTCTAACCTCTCCATCACCTCCTCCACCCTCTCCACCACCACCGCTGTCACCCCATCCACCACCTCCACCTCCAACTCCATCACCCCCTTCACCACCTCCATTAACCGCTCTTCCTCCACCTTCCATCAACCCCTCCATTACCAACTTCCACCAATCCTTCCATCATCCCCTCCATCCTCTACATCACCCCCACCTCCTACCTTTGCTACACCCCCTGCTGTCCTGCACTCCTTTGGACTACCTCCAGAGCCTAAAAGCTACGTATACACATATCGCTGCTATTTACTAGCTTCTCGTGTGCTCGCCCAATCGCCACTTGCTCATGGAAGGCTCACGGAAAGTTCCTGCGGCTTTAACTGCCAATGTACAGGCGAGAAGTACCGAACTCTGCATTCCAATTGGTTAATCGCTTACTCGCCTCTCTCGAAGTTAAAATATTTTCAACTCGGGATCCGCCCACATCGCATCGCTTGTACAGTACTCTTCTACTCGCCTGCTCGTCTCGCTGGAACACATTGAAATTCTATTGACTTCATTCGCTGAGCGAGTAACTAGCAGTGACGTGTGTGAACCTAGCTTTACTGTCTAACTGCCTTGGCCTAGACCGGTCCTGCCCCTTAGCATAAAAAAAACAGTAAAATCAGTTTTTTTCGCAGGACGGAAAAATAAATAAATAAATAAATAAATAAAAAGGCGCCTCATGAAAGTGCAGCCTTCAGCCAGAGGTTTGCTGTCTTCTGTTATGTGGAGGCTCCATCCATCCATTTTTCCCTCTCTCTCTCTCTCTCTCTCTCTCTCTCTTTCTCTCTCTCTCTCTCTCTTCAATCCATCTTCTCCTCTGCCGAGGTGAGCATTTATTACGGGGGAGGCCCACATGTTTTATTCCCCTTCATACTGGAGCAAAATATGACAGGCATTTGACATTTGGTGGTTAGCGGTGAGTGAAGCAATGCCTAGCTTTAAAGTGGCGGAGGGTTTGGAGGTGTGTCTTTGTTAGAGGTACAGGAAGGGGGGTGGGTGGTAGAGAGAGGGAGAGAAGGGTGTGTGTGTGTGTGTGTGTGTGTGTGTGTGTGTGTGTGTGTGTGTGTGTGTGTGTGTGTGTGTGTGTGTGTGTGTGTGTGTGTATGTGTGCGGCTCAGTGTTGAAAAATAGATGTGGTTTGAAAGAAGAGTTCACAGAGCAGATGGACATTCGCTCTCAGAGCCAAAGCCTTGTACCCTGACACACACACACACACACAGATACACTGTTAGAAGAACATATCCATACACCTACAAACAAGCATGCAGACCTTCACTCACACACCGAAACCTTACACTCTGACACACACACACACACACACACACACACACACACACACACACACACACACACACACACACACACACACACACACACACACACACACACACACACACACACACACACACACACACATACTTTACTTTACTTTACTTTACTTACTTTATTTGTTCAGGACATTGCACATTAATGAACATATACATACATGTACATATATGTAAACATGCCAGATTGTAGCCCAAGGGCTAATTTCCATCTGGTGTCCAATAGGCAGGCTAGATGTTTACAAGCAATAGACTTTAAGATAAGACAGACTGTTAGTAACAAAAGAAATAAAACCCACTACAGAAGCAAAAGGCATGCATGTAAATAAAAGGAAAAGAGAAAAGAAAAAGGTCCCAAAAAATAGGGCCATGTGTTATGTGAGTGTACACTGTTAGAAGAACATATCCATACACTACAAACAAGCATGCAGACCTACACTCACACACCGAAACCTTACACTCTGCCACTCAGGCAGATGCTGCAGACACACACACACACACACACACACACACACACACACACACACACACACACACACACACACACACACACACACACACACACCTACAGTAACCTACCGTACTTCAAAAAGTAGATTTTTGTTCTCTGTCTCCCTGCAGTTCATGGCACTGGCCCCCTATAAAAACTTGCTGTACGTCCTCTACAGGCATCAGTGTCTCTGTATAGCCAAGGCAAGGCAAGGCAATTTGTATAGCGCATTTCATACATGAATGGAATAAAAAGTAAAAATAAAAGCAAGAAATAAGGGAAAAAAATACATATAAAAACATGAAAAACATTTTAATCTCTAAGAAAAGGCATCAGTGTGTCTGTATAGCAGTATGGAAGAGCCGAGGCGGCTTGCCCGTTTCCAGGGTTAAGCTTTAAAGATTAACCATTTCACATAACGTTCGCGCATAACCTTTTCCCCCCCTTCTTTCCCTCAGAAACACAAAAGCCAAGAAATCCTCCATTTTATTTCACTTAAGTGTGTGCTGCACCACGCTGCAAAAAAAAAGTTACTGATAAAAAAGACTAAGTGAAAGACTTTGTGAAAAACTGGGATCTGTTTTTGTGTACTCGTTTTGTGTCTTCAAGTCTTCAGTTTGTGTGTCCACCCCTGTGTCCCTGTGTGTGTATCTTCTATATGTTCAGGGGAGTAAAGTGTGACCAAGTCACCAGGGCCCCATGTATGTAAAGGGACCAACGCAGTGTCTGATTTATGTAGATATATGGCTTTGTGTGTCCATTGGAGCTGATTGTACATAGGGGACACAACTTGCTTCCACGCCCCAGTATGTATTCATTTAGTTATCTATCTGTCCAGGAATGGGGGGGGGTGTATGTATGCGTGTGTGCGCGGCTGGCTCAGTGTTGAAAATGGAGCATGCTGATATATGACTGGGGGGGGGGGGTCTATTGGAGCTGATTGTACATAGGGCCCACAATTTGCTGCTAGGCCCGTGTATGTACTCATGTATTTATCGATCTCTCTCCATGCTATACTGTAGTGCCTGTTTTTGCATATCAGTAAAAGGCTAAGAGGCGTTAGAAGGTGCTTATCTGATTGTGAGAAGTGCAGGCGGCACGTAAGCCCCAGAGTAAGCACAGCATGCAGTCGTGTGCTTATCAGATCTCGTGTACAAGTTTTCCTCTTTTCCCTCAGAGTAGCATGTGTTCCACAGAGTATCGGGGCTCATGGGGAAATAGATTAACAGATACTAATCGTAAAAGATAGGAAGGAGACACCCCCCCCTCTCTCTCTCTTTCTCTCTCTCTCTTTCGCTCTCTCTCCCTTTCTCCCTTTCTCTCTCTCTCACACTCTTCCTTGCTCTCTTTCTTGCACTCTTTCTTGCTCTTTCTTTTCTCTCTCTCTCTCTCTCTCTCTCTCTCTCTCTCTCTCTCTCTCTCTCTCTCTCTCTCTCTCTCCCTCCCATGCTCACTCTTCCTCAAGTACTAGTGCTCATTTTGTGTTGAGTGGTTTCACCACATAGTAGTTAGAGCCACAGCCTCATCACCTGTATCACAGGCCAAAGTAGCAGCCTATTAATGCAGAATAGAACTCTACAAGTCCAATCTAAAATGCACACTACGGTGCCTGGCTAAAACCAGGCGATCTCACAAGTCAGAGTGTCTGAAGGCTACTGTATGTATGCAATTTCTCGTAGGAAAGATTTGGTTTACGATTGCCCCGTGGCCGTTTATTGAGCATTGCGAATGTGTCATTTGGCATATACGTAGCCCATAGCCAATCATGTCAGTTGTATCTATTCAAAGAAACTGCAGTCATCGTCTTTCCACCCCTCCCTGCTCTCTGATTGGAGCTCTAGATCTGGAACCCTCGCTGAGGGATAGATTTTATGCTGTCTTCCGGGTAGGGACAATTGTACAAGGCAGCATGGGATTTCCCAGGCTACACACTACAGGGTGCAGGGGTGCATCTCCCTGATGCACTGTACTATGGGTGGGCTAGCTTGCTTGTCCATGGGGCCCAGGGTCAAATCCCAATCGGGCCATTTGCCAACCGTCTGTGTCTGTCTCCCACTCATTTCCTGTCATGATTCTCAGTTTTCTGACACTTTCTGAAGAATAAGACTTATTACGTGTGCTCAGCTCCAAATTGTTTAAAAAACAAAACAAAAAAAGGTCTTCAGGTGTAGTAAAAAGCAAGAGTTGTGGTTGAGAGTGCGGCACTTCGACACTTCCCTGTTATATGCTCATTAAAAGCATAAAAGAAAATAAATAAATAAAAAGACTGTATAAAGCCCTTTACTCCAAAATGGCCCTCTTCTCCGTGCCAGCATGATGCATCTCCTGTTTGCTTCCAGCAAGGCGAGTCTGTGAAGGGGGACGACCTCCCTGCAGATTTACTGTGACTAAAGATGAGGTGACAGTGCTGTGCTTTTGGGCTCATAAACACACACACACACACACACACACACACACACACACACACACACACACAGCATGTATTTGTGCGAGAGGATGAGAGGTAGCACGTGCCACAACAAGACGTTGATAAATGAAAGGGAGTGTGTGCACAGACAATCACAGCCTTTTGCTGTAGGGGCCCCTAACGATCACAAGGCCTAATTAATCAAACGGCGCTAATGAGGGAGAGAGGGAGATACTGGGCTGTTTATCTAGCTTTGCGCCTTGTCTGTCCCTTTTCATAATTGCAGCATGTGCTGTTGTTCTGTAAACACTGATTGTTTTTAACTGATTGGAAGGACTCTTCAGTTGTTCTTGTGTGTGTGTGTGTGTGTGTGTGTGTGTGTGTGTGTGTGTGTGTGTGTGTGTGTGTGTGTGTGTGTGTGTGTGTGTGTGTGTGTGTGTGTGTGTGTGTGTGTGTGTGTGTGTGTGTGTGTGTGTGTGTGTGTTGAAGGCTGTGTGATTGTCCATGTGTGTCTGTGTGCGTGCGTGTGAGAGAAACAAGGATTCTGCCCATGGTCTTGTTAGATTTTTAGATTTGTTCCCTGTCTTTTTTAACAGAGTTCCTACTGGTAGTAAATGAAATAAAATAATCAAAGTTATTGCCACAAAAAAGTGGTAAAAGGTAGTACATGGTATCGGATGAGGTAGTAAATTTTTCAAACCCCCCTTCTGCGTATGTCAAGTTGTGTTATTAGCGTGCAGGGGCCTATTGGGGAAATATGACATGCTAAGCCAGACCAAATATTACATGCTGAAAGATTCTCAGTGGTATTGTGGTCTGCAGTCTGCAATGGCCTCAGCTTAACCTGAGGACAGCCTTGTACAGCCTTTACCGTGTGATCACGGCGCCAGCATTGAACACGTGGGAAGCGGCGGAAGTAATTGACCATGAAAAGATTCTCAGTGGTATTGTGGTCTGCAGTCTGCAATGGCCTCAGCTTAACCTGAGGACAGCCTTGTACAGCCTTTACCGTGTGATCACGGCGCCAGCATTGAACACGTGGGAAGCGGCGGAAGTAATTGACTTTGTATGGAAGAGCAAGTGGGAGGCGCGTCAAAAGCTGCAAAAGCTTTTCTAGCACGAATGGCGTCAAAAGCGTTGAAATTAGGCCCGTAACGGTGCACTGTATTCGTACCGAACCGAACCGAAATGACCTTCGGTACGGTACAGTGCTGTATCGAACAGTACAGTAATATGTTATATGTTTATGTTTTTACTGCCTGCTGCCGCTACAGCAGCAGGAGGACCTGTGCCCGATTGGAGGAGTAGCTTAGTGGAAAAGTGTACTGCTAGCAACCAGCAAGAGCTTGAAGTAGGCTATGGTTCCCTCTCACTAAAATATGTCCCTTTCAGACGACATAGAACAGCGGTCAGGAGTGCAAACGAGGTTGGGGTTAATTTCCCACTGTCCTGTGACTACACAGCAATATAAGCAGGGAGCACAGCAATGTCTTGTGCAGGGAAATAGTGGAGTGTGCTTTGAAAGTGCTATTACTTACACTGATGAAATGTCCGACCCAAAGTAGCAGTTTTCACTGCAATGCCCGTGTATTATGAATAAATCCATTTCACAACGTCTTGAGTTGATAGTTGAGCTTTAATCTTCGTCTTAACGGTTTCAAAACACACATGAACTAATTAAAATAGCAACTAGTGACATAAAAAGGTCCACATGTCTGCCGGAGTAGAAAGAGAAGACGTTTGTTTTCCACAAGCTCTGAGAGAAACGCAAGTGGAGTCTAGAGTCGCTATGGAAACCGAGTTTGAGTCTGTGTCTTTCTTAAAGCGACAGTGCACATTTAATCTAATGACAACCTGCTATGAGTTCTACTTCTGTTAACTTCCCTACATAACATTAATCATTTTAAACATTTTGAAAGGTTTTGTTTAACCTACTGTTTATAATGAATTCATTAAAATGTAAGAAATGAAACTAAGAATAAATTAAAATCCACTGTAAATAGGGCTAGTGTTTAAAAAATAATTTAGCTTATTAATAAAATGCAGCACTTTGAATGTATTTATTTTATTGGTTATTTTGACAATTTGTGGTGCAATAAACCACGCACTGAGGAAGAAAATGGTTTTGCAAGATTTTTTTTTACCATATACTGTACCAAAAACGTACCGAACCGTGACCTCAAAAACCGAGGTCCGTACCGAACCGTGATTTTTGTTTACCGTTACACCCCTCGTTAAAGTAGAAGTTAAACTTCAGCTAAAAATATGTATTGAGCTCGCATTGAATGTTCACATTTTTCTAAACACGAGCTTCGGTTGGTCGAGATCCCTGGATAAACACTTTAGGTTGGTTGAAGCGTTTGCTGCGTTCAACACCCCTGACCTGTGCTTTCCAGGCGGGAGTCAGCAGCGTTTTAGCTCTTTCAACGCCGGCTGTGTGTTCGCACGATCAGACTCCATCATCAATACAAGATGTTGGTGAGAAGTAAATACAACCCTAGATGGAAGTAAATGTTGTGATATTTTGCAGACACTTATTGAAACAATGCCACAGCAAATACAGTATGTGCCACAATCAAATGTAAAGGCAACCCGACAACATATTAAAATGGCAACTTTTTTTTTGGCATGGCTGTGTTTGTGTCAATCATCCACTGGCACTATGGTTTCTCTCTCTCTCTCTCTCTCTCTCTCTGACAGATACGCACAGGCGCACACTGTCCTCATTGATCTACGCCAGTGTGAAGTTCAGCTATAATTAAGTTGCAATTTTTTAAATCGTCAGAAAATGTTTTGGAAATGTGTTGCATTTTGTGACTCTTCGTCTTTGCTCTGGTAGTAAAAAACATTGTGATAGTAGTAAAAAGGCAGTAAATTCAACTTAAAATGTCTGTAGGAGCCCTGTTTTAAGCAGAAATGTAACGCAGGCTACTGTTCCTGCCACAAGCAGAGCCACTGTAGGAAATTCTCACTTCCGTCCTGCACTTCAGTCTTTTTTTGCCGTGTTTCCTTGGCAACCCGCTTGACTTATTTCGTTAACGAGCTGATTGTACAAAACAGGTCCTAATGAGAAGCTCTTAATTATGCTGAGACTGCCCCCGCCTGCCTATTTCACTGAGCGGCAGCTGAGAAAGAGAGGCGGCGAAGGGGGGCAGAGGGGGTGGAAGGGGAAGTAATTATTGGGACGCCGACATTTGCTTCATCAAAGCTGCATGTGCGTGTGTGAGTGCGCGCGAGCGCAATGGCTCGTGTGTGTATGCAATTGCTCGCATGTGCATATGTGTGTGTTCACATATGTATTCAATCCTTTGTGTGCGTGCGTGTGTGTGTGTGTGTGTGTGTGTGTGTGTGTGTGTGTGTGTGTGCGTGTGGTTTGTGTCTATGTGACTGTATGCGCATTGGGAAGGAGGTGTGGTAAGTCTAGAACCTGCCATTCTGGCAACACCCTGCAGCACAAGGTGCAACCCAGTTCACTAATTAGAACACTCCGGCAGCAGAAGCAGAACTTTGGCGTGAGAGGCTCCCTCTACCACTGAATGACTGTGCGCCCCAATAGATAGGTGCACACACACGCACACGCACACACACACATACACACACACACACACACACACACACACACACACACACACACACACACTTTCCACTTTCCTGAACAGTTGAGCACTGTGTACTTTCTCCCTCTCAGCTATCTTAACGGCCCTCTCACTGCATGTCTCTTCAAAAGTCAGATGAGGACAGGTAGGCTGCTTTGGGATGGGAAGGCTGGGATATATTGAGTTGGGCTGAAGCAATTGATGAAAACCATTCTTTTTTCCATCTTTTTGGGATTTTGTGACTTGCAATTGGGTGGGGTAACTGGTTTGCAATTATAGGTTATGTAGATGTAATGGGATTGAAGCACACGAAAACTTCATGTAGTTCCATTTGGTCCAATCACCACACTGTTTAATAGTCTTTAGGGCAGTCATGGGTAAATGGTAAGGGCATCAGACTTGTATCCCATAGGTTACCGATTTGACTACTGACCCGCCATTTTGGTGGGGGCAGTAATTAACCAGTGTTCTCCCCCATCCTCCTCCATGACTGAGGTACCCTGAGCATGGCACCGTCCCACCGCACAGCTCCATTGGGGTGCTATTGGGAGCTGCCCCCTTGCACGGGTGAGGCAATTTCGTTGTGTGCAGTGAGCACTGTGTGCCATGCGAGTGCTGTATCACAATGACAATGGGAGTTGGAGTTCAGGTGGGCTTTCACTTTTCATCATACAACATACAGACTCCTGGGCGGTCTACTTTCCACATTGCCAAATAAGCCAAAATGTTTGTCTCACTTTAACTTGATGGTGATAAAGAAATTGCTAACTGCCAGGAAGATTTTTGTTCTTTCTTTACCGCTGCCTGGTTACAAAAGGGCAGTTGGCATGTCACTGCACTGATTCAACAGAAATGTTAAGTGTCCTCAGTCACTCAGGGGCTTTTTGGCTGTTTTTTCAACCAACAGCAGAAAAAGACAAGCTTGAAAAACATTCAAGGGTGCCCACTCAGACGTTCTCTTCTCACAAAGGTTAGGAAATAAAAGTTGCTTTTAAAGAAACGTGGCCTTGTGGCTAGCTATGTTTTCTTGAGTACCCAGATTTCAAAACTCACCACTTCTCCCGGTGGTACTGCACTCTAGGGGCGCCAACGGGTGAGTGCAGACTCCATTCAGAATGAATGGGCTGCGCTCTCTCGAAAGGCACCCTCTAGCCTCTAGGTGAACCGCAGGCATGGATTGAGTGAGTGGAGAGGCTGTAACTGTTAAACCGGCTGTGGCACAGGCTGTATCCGGCCGTGGCGCAGGCTGTAAGACCTACTGGTATATGGGGGGCGTTGTCATGGTAAAGTTTGGGCACCCCTGTTCTACCAGGTGCAGTTCATGACTCTTTATTGCTTTTCTATTAGCTATGTGCGGCACAACACAGCTCGAAAACCGGGCATCGTTTTTTCGTCTGACTAAACCAAGCTGAGTGGATACTGTCGCTGCCTACTACCCAGAATGCTGTGTGTCAGGTCCCCCGCAACAGTGAATCAAAAAGCAATCATAGTTGTCACCCAATCAACTACCTTTGAATTCTCTTTAGTTTGACATTTTATTAGCCTACTAAGGTAGATAAAATATCTCTCGGCCCTCTGTTATGCTTTACGTCAAAAACTCCAACCATACTCCGTGTAACTCTGGTTGTAAGGGAAACATAAACCAGGCTGACTGAGCACCACCGCATATCTCGACACACAACACTGGAAAATGTGGAAAAGTGTCTTAAGTGTCCTCAGTCTCTCAGTTTTTTTTCTGTTTTTGTCCACCAACAGCAGAAAAAGACACTGTTTACAAAGGTTCAAGTGTACTTCCTCAGAAGTTCTCTCCTCCCAAAGGTCAGGAAAGAAAAGTTGTGTAAGAAACGTGGCCTTGTGGCTGGCCATGTCTTTTTATTCTTTTTCAAAAAGTATCTTGAGTGCCCCAACGCATGTCAGGGGTAGCTTAACAAAGAGAGCTCTTTCAAGACATTTTTTTGATGAAATTTCCACTGGTTGGAAAATTGCCTGCTGTGTGGAACGAAGTGGTACTCTTCAAGCCATTCACTGGCACGTATACACACACACACATACGTACATACATGCACACACACGCACGCACGCACACACACACACACACACCATATCCAAAAAGCCGTGAGAAATACCATCAGTCAGAGGGGCTCAATCACTGACGTGTCTGGTGTTTTCAGTGAAACCAGTAGCACAACAGCCTCGACAACAATTCCCCCGTGTGGGGCCCTCCAATTGTGGGGACCTCAGAAGTGTACGCTCCCCTCATCTTCATCTGCAGCCCTTGAAAAAAAGCACAAAGGCTCATGGGAAATAAAGAAATGGAAGCATGAAGCGATTGGAATCTTGACTCATAAAATATTCTAGTAAGGGATTCTTTTCCTCTTTCCTAGAAGTCTTTTGTGAACATATTTGATATTCTGTTTTTTTACAGTCCAGGATGATGGAGGATACGTGGTGGTTGAGACCCCAGCTTATTTTTTTTTCTTTTTTCAGCATTGAGGGCTTAAAAGTGTGTTCCTTAATCTTCTGTAGTGAAACATGACAGACAGCCTGGTAGAAAGAGCCGTCATTATTTTACTTCCCCAACTGAATAAGCAGTGACAGGTTGGTTGCCCACACAATGTGTCAAGTAGACGAGAGACGTGATATTCCTACAGGATTTCGTTAGGTACTGTGGTACAGTACCTAATGTCAGTACAATCAGCAGCAGTTTGAACCTAACTAAGGATATGCATGAGAAGGACCGGAAAGCCCTGTTGTTTTATCACAAGCTACTTTACTAGCCTTCAAAGAAACAAAGCAACAAGAACGTTCATCATGCATTCAATAATAATGGTGAACACAGCAATATTAATGATATGACAATGAAAGTAAAGCTTTAAGAAGCTGAAGCTGCTTTTCCAGCTGAGATGAAACTGGAACAAGTTGCTTCATTGACTTGAGGTCGGTGGATATGTGCACTGAATAAAAAGAAAATATGTTGTGGAATCATGACTCTCTGATGTATTGCATTCATAGAGATCAACTGTATGATTTTATTTCTACATTTTTTTTGAAGTCCTGGAGGATCAAAGCGGTATCAAGGAAAAATGATAAAGTGTAGCTGCCTATATGTATCAATATCTAACCAAATTGACCGAGCACTTATATTTCAAAGAAAATGTCTCTTTACCTCCTCTAAACTTTTCAGTCCACCACATCACTGGTTCCTGGTGAAGTATACTGGGGTGCAGGAACCAAAGTGCTTGCCTATGAACATCCCCATGCCATACCTTTACTTTAGTCCACGATGCATCATTGCCAGTATGGTTTTTTTTCGCCACATAAGGTAAATAAATACTTTTTATTTTATTGTTGCCGTTATCTTTGGGGAGAAATATGGAACTAAACATTCAGGTCTTGAACAATCCAATCCTCAAATGGGTCTCTGGCTGGCTCAAGCAAGCAACTGTTTTTTGTTTTGTTTTTTTGTTTTCCCCCCCTTTTCTGGGAATACCTGCAGAGTAGAAGCAGAGGTCCCTGTGTAGTGTACTGTCCTGGCTCCACTACTGTTATTGCTTGCTCTGGACACTGTCATGGACAGCCGGCCATTGACTTGCCTGCCCAGTCCCTGCCGTCAGTGGACAGTGGACAGAGGCCAGTGGGGAGGCAACTCAATAAAGTTTTATCATGATTCCGGGTCTGTAGCCGGGCCGCTTCATCTGCTGCCTCTGTGGCCAACACATCGATTTCCTCCATGAGCCCTCACCACCCCACCAACCCTCACCACCCCTCACCACTACACCATACCAGCCCCATCCCTCCCCACCCCTCACCATCCCACCCCACCCGATGCAATTACCTCCACCTCACCCCATCCCCATCTGCACCAACCCTCCCCACACCAACCCTCCCCATCCCCAACAACCCTCCTGTGAGCAAGCGGTTGCTTCTCACGTGCAGGATGACTCGAGACGGTGGGATTTCAAGGTTGAAGTATGGCTCCAAACAGTTGAAGTACATTTCGAAATGTTTTTCTTTTCTCCCGTGCTCGTGGGCTCGTGGGTGCTCGTGTGCCTCTCCACTTCGCAGTCATCGCGGAGCTCTCGACGCAGTCTCTCTGATTCTCGCTGCTGCTCTTCGCGGGCCTCCATCACCAGACTCTGCTGCTTCCCCAGGCCACCTCGCAAACGGCAAGCCCTCTTTCGCCACATCTCCGACACCAATTCTTCCCTGAATCCCTCTCCTAAGGCGTTCGCCCACTTCTGACCACCAAATGTGAGCAAGGGGATGCTTTTCACGTGCAGGATGACTCGTGACGGTGGGATTTCAGGGTTGAAGTATGGCTCCAAACATTTGAAGTACATTTCGAAATGTGTTTTTATTTTCTCACAAAATAAACGCTCGTGGGCACCGATTAACAAACATTAAACTTACAACTGGCAGAAACAAAAATACATAAATGGACGACTTAACAAATGGCAGGACACAGTCCGTTCAAATAGCCTACTTCAGAAACGTACACACTGCTTTTCTCTGGCCACAAGCAGTTACACCTTTAGGCTACAGAAGCCAGCTCTCATCAGCTGCTTAATAATGATGCACTGCTTTCTCTGGCTACAGCAGTTACGTTTACCTAGAGAAGACAACTCACATCAGTTGCTTCCAGTCTCCCCCTAAGCACAAACTAACTGGGGTTTTTAACCACCCATCACTTACAGAGCAAACCAATCATTCAATAATTGACCAATGAGTCCCAACCATTTTGCCGGACTAAAACATAAATAAAAAACTCGCCATTTTAAACACACAAAAGGTTACCTTTTACGCAAACATCCCACAGTACAATTGCAACACATACTTTGCACAATGATATTAAATCAGTCCAATGTTCTCGCAACACTCAAAACTCAAAATCCCCAAGAAGATCAATACCACATCACACCCCAGCAGCTGCTGCTAACAAGAAACCAAGACTATTGTTTGTGTGTGTGTGTATGTCTGCACGTGTGCATGTGCGTTTGCGTGTATGTGTGTATGTTTGCACGTCTGCCTGCCTGCGTGTGTGTGTGTGTGTGTGTGTGTGTGTGTGTGTGTGTGTGTGTGTGTGTGTGTGTGTGTGTGTGTGTGTGTGTGTGTGTGTGTGTGTGTGTGTGTGTGTGACATTGTGGCATTGTGTGGGTTACAAGCCTTTTAAGGAAAGTCTGAAATGCTATTAAGTACAGGATTCACCCGAGCGGTTTTCTGCTTGTGGGTGGGTGTGTGTGTGTGTGTGTGTGTGTGTGTGTGTGTGTGTGTGTGTGTGTGTGTGTGTGTGTGTGTGTGTGTGTGTGTGTGTGTGTGTGTGTGTGTGTGAGAGTGAGTGTGTGTGTGTGTGTGTCTATGTCCTGTCCGTGTGTGTGCGTGTCTGTAGCTTTTAGGGACTGTACGTTATTTACCGGGGGGGGAGGGCTGGTGCGCTGGAAGTCCGGTCAAAAAAAAAAATCATGGCCCCCCCCCCCCCCTCAATTTTTTTCCCCATGGCCCTCCCCCCACTTCAATTTTGTTTTCCCATGGCCCTCCCCCTACAGGTAAAAAAAAAAAATGTAAAATTGGTAGATGAACAACCATCATGAGAACAGTCAGAGTAGCCTACTGCAAGGGCGGTTGTCTGCACTATTATGTGCTATCGATATCAGTGGATACCTATGAGAAGCCGCTAGAATCTACCTCTGCGGCTGCATGGGATGCCTTTAAACTCCACTGTCACCAAGACAAATTGCCTTCACTATTTTTTTACGTGTTAAGTAATAATAATAATACTTATAATAATAATAATAATAATAATAATAATAATAATAATAATAATAATAATAATAATGATAATAAAAACTTCCATTTCAATACCAATGTCCGAGTTGTTACTACTGTAAACTACAAAGTGGAGAGAGTTTCCCCACCGCAGCTTCAATATTTCCCTGCTCGACAAGCAGCGCCTTTCACAAGGTTTTACATGTTCAGCACAGTAGCGAAGCCAGGGACGCAGGAACTGGTTTTGACCAGGGGGTGCTGTGAAAAAAAAATCTGTTTTTTAGCTGCAATTTCCTGCGTTCTAATCAATTTTAGGGTGAGGAATGGCGAATCACATCTGAATAACTTCCTCATGTTTTATGTAGCCTAAACAAGGATGGCTAGATTTAACTTTTTTTTTCTTTAACATCTCACTTTGACATTATTAAGTTCTTCTTGCGGAAGTGAAACGCGCACCTGATGTGGAGGTGAGGGCGTGTTCAAGAGCAAATCGCGCTGCCTTGACAGTTTGTCTCTTCAGCATGGGCAGTGTGCAATGTGTGAAATTAGAAGAAATGCTTTGACTAGGCTATGCGATGCACTCGTGAGAGGTGACCGGGCTTTCAAATAATTTAGATTTTCTTGCAATTGCGACTGTGGATCAGGTGCATCTCGATCAGGACCCCTGTCCTGTCTCCCAGACCGCGCATAAAAGCACGCACGCACACACACAGGCATAGCTCTACCTTCCCGAATGTAATTACACTCTGACGGCCAAAGAGTTCGGGATGTGATCGGAGCAAGAAGTAGGCTAAGCGCCAAAGCAGCTCGAGCCATTGCTGGCTATTGATACAGGGAGAGTGAGAAAGCCACCTTTAGTTTGCATTTAACGTAGGCCATATTTAAGACGCATTAAAGGTGGTGCGGTGGTCAAATCAGCAGCAAGAGGCAAAAGGAACAAATTGCCAAAACAGAACCAGTACAACATTCCAAAACCAACAATAGCACAGCCATTACACACCGCGGCAATTCAACTTTGACAACTGTGATGATAGACAAGCCAGGGACACCATCGGCTGTGCTCTCCTTCAGATTCACCCCATAGCCAACTCCGAGGCTAAGCTACACTACTTCACCAGCAACAGGCAAGACCTAGCATACCAATACACTCTTCTACGAATCCAATCTCCACAGCAAGAAACAAAAGTCACTTCTTACCTGACACGATGCACAACTTTGGTGACATTCCCTTCACGCTTTAAATGTACATAATTCCTTGCTTAGTTGGTCCGTTTTTGTTCACCAAAGTGAGACTTCTCTTCACAACAAGTTAGCTCCTCCAATGGTTTCAAGACCTTATGATGCATGGCCAACACATCGCCCTTAATACCACTTTTATTACTACCTTGACACCACAAGCTAAACAAAACAAGCTCGCGTCACTGCACCGTTCTACCAAAGTACGTCTAGGCCTAGGTACTGTTCTTTCCCGTCTGGTTGGGTCTTTAAGTTCTTTGAACACAAATGTAAAGCACACGGCGGTGCCAATAAATAAATCATGACTTACCAGAGGCTGTGACCACCAGTTGACTACAACACCTCTCCAAAATTCCTCTGGAAATGCCCATCCAATTCGTTGTCAAAACTTCCCAAACTGTTATAGTTCACCTCAGCTAGTTTGATATTTGCTCACGGGCATTTCCTATGATGCTCAATGTTCCTCCGTAGCACTAGCAATCCTACAGTGAAAGAGAGTCAGCGCGGGCAATCTACAGTAGCTGCACCTGATAGTTTTTTGACTACAGATACACGCTTCAGTGCTATAGTATGCACCGGGACCTTGCATCGCAAAGCGATGTGTTTCAGAGCATGTTTTATTATTGTTTAAAAAAATAAATAAAAATAAAATAAAATAAATTCGTTTTTTTTCCCATGGCCCTCCCCCTAACTCCGATTTTTTTTGCCATGGCCCTCCCCTCCACCTCGTTTTTTTTCATCATGGCCCTCCCCCCCCTACGCACCAGCCCTCCCCCCCCCGGTAAATTACGAACAGTCCCTTAGTATGTTTGAGCGTTCTCCAATCTCCTTCTTCCTGGCTCGGCTGGCATGCCTGTGTGCGTATGTGCGTGCGTGCGTGCGTGCGTGCGTGTGCGTGGCTCGGATGGCAGGCTTCAAAGCCACTTTGTTTCTGCAGTTACCTG